>NW_017731962.1:87680-114060 GCF_001890085.2 Hipposideros armiger | reverse complement strand
AGCGGCATCAGTCTGAGATTCACACCCTGGCCTCTGGCCTGAGAAGCCATCAGGAGAGGAGGCAGGTCACTCTTCCACCTGGGCCTCCGGGAACTGCCTTCCAAGGATCGCCCTGAGCATCACCTTGCTAAGGCTTTCGAGTCCCTAATCCCCAAAGTAGCTGGAGGGACTGCTGACCTGGGAGGACGGGCTTTTAAATAGCCGCGTGCTCTCCTGGGAGATGAGCACAGCCCTCATTTGAGAGCCTGAGAAACAGGCTGTTCTCCCTGCCAGGCCTCTGGGCCTCTCCCTTTCTAATAAATCAGGGAAAGAAACCATCCTCTCACAGACAGCTGCTCACGGATCTATGGCTGCACAAAACCACCTCGAGGTGGCGGGCGCAGCCTTAAGGCCCCTGGTGCATCTGAGCCTCGGGGACACTGGCCCTCGAGGTGTTGAAAAGAGACTGTGAAACCTATCGCTGAGCTGGGTGCAGGGTCTCTCTCTCAGGTCTCCACGGAGGGGGGCAGGTGTCCTTGACTTCAGTGGTAGCACCTGACTCGGCCTTGGCCCTGAGGCCAACTTTCGTTTAGAAAGGTTGTTTGTGAGGACTTTCTGGGACCCAAGCTGGCCCTGCCGCCCCAGGAAAGGTTGTTTACTTTGGGGCACCAGCCCCTCTCCTCCATGGTGTGGTCAGCGACTTGTTTAGAATAGAAATTGGGTCCCAGCCTGCCCCCCATCTGCCACTGCGAGCACCCCAACAACAGGCACCTTCCGAGCTCCAGGCTTTTGCAATGCTCCCCACATCCTGTCCTCGTCCCTAGCCTCCTGCTGAGTTCTCAGGGTGGGAGGCAGGCCGGCCCCTCGGCGGGCAGGTGGGTGGCCTGTGGGCTTCCCATGCACCCCACATGGCTGCAGAGGCCCCTCTGAGCTCTTAGCCTCCAGACTGGACCCCCAGGGGGCACTCTGTGCCTGTGGTCAGCACACGGTCTCGCGGCACCGGCTGCCATGCCGGTTTTGCTTCTCTTCTGCTCTCCATTGGCCTCTGGGCCCCGGGGAGCAGTGACGGAGCCTGTGCGCAGAGCTTTGGGGGCTGAGGGACGGAGGGCAGAAGCAGTCAGGCCACACCTGAGCCGCTCCACGCCCCGGAGTGCCCGGTGTCGCACGCGGGGCACGCAGCAGGCCCCAGCATGGCTGGTGGTTCTCTGGCGGAGGCAGAGGCGGAGGCAGCCTGGCTCTCACCCTCCCTTTGGACTGTGGACTTCAGGGTCTTCAGTGTGTCACAGAAAGAGTCCCTTCTCTCCCGACGACACTGCAGGCAAGACGCTGTCCAAATCCTGCGCTGGCTGCTGCGACCACCCGGTGAGGGTGCTCAGCACAGCACAGCACCCTGGGCAGGGAGGAACCCCCATCCCAGCGCCTGCCCCCACTTCCATGCTGCGCCTCAGTTTACTGTCAACTGGGAATAACCACTCTGCCTACACCAATGGGCGGTGGTGACATCTAAGGGATTGCTACAGAGAAAGCACCTGGAAAAAATGCCCCAAATGGGTAGCTTTCCCTGAGCCAGTTCCCGTGGAGGAGTCAGGCCGGCAGAGGTGAGAAGAAACACCTAACAGTTCTCCCCAGGCTAAAGCGGAACTGAGACTGAACCCCTAGCCTGTGTTTGGCTCTGTCACCTGTAAGGAATGCTGAGTTAGTCGTCACTTTTTATCATGCTCTTTATGTTATTTGTGTAAAATGCAGCAAACCTAGAATGGTTAGAACCTTGGTTTTGTTTATTTTGAAATAAAGGTTGGCATGGGAATTTTGTACAAATCCTCCTGCAATCGTGTTTCTGCTGAACGGACGCTCCCCACGGGGCCCTGGCTACCATGTGCCAGCTGGTCAGTGCCCAGGAACCATCAACCCAAGGGTCCCATCGTCCCCTGCCCGAGAGCCTCACGTGCGCTGATGTCACTCCTGCCCCTGGCTTACTAGTCTGTTTCATTCTGCACGTCTCTTACTTAAGGTTGAGGAGAACAAAGCTAATTTGAACATATTACACAAGGAAATGGCGCAGGAATGTAATATCTCTAGATGACTTTCTGGACCTGAAAATTAATGATTTATAATAAATATGAAAAGAGAAGAGCAGGAGTGTGCTGACAGAATCGTCTGGTGGTTTCCTCAGAGCAGCAACATAAAAGTTTGTTTTAAAAACTTAATAGAACCTTTCTTCAGGCTAGGTAAGTTTTCTCCTAAAATTTCCACATTCACTTTCTCCCACAACTGAGAGAAACTCAAGGTATAATTAGTGATTCCTGCTTAGCTGAGCAGTAATTATCCAGCCACCAGACCTGGGGAAATACGAATGACAAATATGCACTTGCCATTATTATGTAGTTTTGAAAAGTTCTGTTATCCTGCTGACACCCCCTGGTCCAGCGGAGGACCCCATATGTCAGCCGTCGGGGTCCCCGAGGCCACAGGCGAAGCAGAGCCACCAGGGAGAGCCGGGCGCTGCCCAGGCAGCAACTACCAAGAGCCACCAGCCCTGCCCTAGAAACAAGGAGCCGACCAGCACTGAACATAAAGTGCAACCTCAGAGCGTGACCCCCAGGGAGGGACGTTAAGCTCAGCGCGGCCACGGGAGGGCAGGCAGGCGGGGCGCCTGGGCTGCAGGGGAGAGAGCCTGGCTCTCCCTGGGGGCCCCACCAGGCGGCACGGTCCACCGCGGTGCCTGCAGGAGCTGCACATGAACTCCAGCTTCCAGAACAGACACACAATGCCATCTACGTGTCCCCAGGGAAGGGGCAGGTGGGGGGCACGGGACAGCCCTGTCCCCGCCTGTGCCGCACCTGAGCACCCGGGTCCTGCGGCCCTCATTCCATCAGCCACCTCCTTCCCCGTGCCGTTCTCTCTGCTCACCTTCGGTCCAGTGTGTGCAGGCCAGACCTCCGACCCGGCCCCCTCCCTGCCAACCTCTGGACCTCCAGGGTGGACCCCATCTGGAAACATCCCAGAACCGGGTGCTGACGGCCCGAGTTAACTGGGAGGGCTGAGGTCTGAGACTGCAGAGTCAACATGGAAACTAAGGACGGCCATGCCCACGCACACCGGTGACAGATCAGGGAGGCCACACCCAGCCAGGCCTTTTGAGAGGTGAGGGAGACCACGCCAAACATGCAGGCGACAGTCAGGTAGACCACACCAAAGCCGTGCTAAGTGACAGGTATTGCACACAAATTTATGCATCTAACGACCATGACAGCTCTGCTCTCTGGGTACTACTACCAACTCCAGATAAATTCTGCACAAAATCACCAAATAACTGGCAGACACACGATTTCTACCAGGTTTCATAGATGGTGGCATCAGAGCACGTTGCTGCCCCCGGTGCGACCAGTTCCACCCTGACCCCCCAGCAATGACTCCTGGCTTATTCCGTCTCCAGCAGCCTCCAGGGGCCAGGGCGCCCTGGAGTTTGCCCCACTGCTCCAGCCTCAGACGTGTCAATTCACAGTAATCACGCTCTTCCCGGTTTCCCCAAAGGCACCGTGTCAATCCCTGATGTCCTGGGCCTCTAGAATGTGGGTCCCGCCTAAACCCACAGAAGGGCAGGGACGGGTGCTGACTTCCAGAAGGAAAGTATCTGCGGAAGTCATCGCTCTGCAAGGTGCCCCCGCACTCGCTAAGCGCATAGATCCCAGGCAGCAGAGAGGCTCTCCTGTACCCAGGCCGGCTGCATTATTAGGCTAATGAGATGCTGCCAGCCCACTGGGAAGGCGCCACCTCACCAAGCCTGTTTGTCCAGACTGAGCTCACATGAGAAGGGACAGAACCTTCAGGATGTCGGCAACACACTGCAGGACCACCAACAAGGAGAAAAGTTGCCAAATGCACTCACGTAAGAGTCCCGGCCCCCCACGGCCTCACTGGGCTCCTTGCAGCCGACAGTGTCATGCCTCAAACCTCATTCTTATGCCCATGGCGTCCTTCCCACTGACCACTTGGACACAGAGTCCTGGTGCTTTCCGGCGGCCTCTGGAAATGATACAAGTTCCTTGAGCTTTCTCCTCTGGTCCCAGGAGGAAGCAGGAGAGGCAGAGCCCGCAGCCCAAGCGCGTCCTAGAGAAGCTTCCTCCAGCCCTGCTCACATCCACGCTGTGCTGGGGGCATGACCGAGGGCTGCGTCCCTTTCCACCGACTCTTCCTCAGTGCACAACAGCGGTGCCTGCGGGAGGCAGGTGGTTTTCTGTGCCACGCCCCACCTAAACTGCCCTTCCGCAGCTCTGAATACACGAGTAAATAAGTAAATAACAAAAATAAAGGCCCCACGTGGAAAGGCTCTTTGCTTTGAGTCACTCCGGGGTAAATGCAGCGCAGTGGCAGATGCTCCGGGAAGGAGGTTGGTGCTCGCAGAAACCAGCTGACATGGTGCCCTTGCAACCCACACCGGGACACCACCCGCGAATGGTTCCTATGCAAACCAGACACAAATAAACAGCCCGAGGTGAGAGCCCCGAAAGGCCAGCGGCCAAGTCCCAGGTGCTTTGAAGTCAGAAGCTCTGTGTGCACGGCGCTGTCTGTGAGGCTCGCAGTCCCTGCAAGAACACAGGCCACATACAGGTGTCACCGGCAGCAGGTGTCCTGAGGGAACGCCGCTACAAGTGGGGGGGGGGCTCGCCTGTTATGGGGGGGCTAAGAGGTGACGGCGTTGCTCAAAAGTACAGGGTGCCCGTAAAGCCTTCCGAGGACGTGTGACAGGGCTCTCCGGCCCTCGGTGAGCCCAGGTAATGGGAACATTAAAAACTGTTCTTTTCAAGGCTGCATGTCAGGGTAGCTACCGTCCAGTGGAAGATGAGGGTGAGGAAGACGGGCACACACGAGCTGAGGTTCCTGCGAGAGCTGCCTGGTGGTTGTTAAGGAAAATCTCTGTGCAGCAAAGTACAAGGTGAGCCGCAGACAGGCTCGCGCAGGAGCACATACCCGGCTCAGCGACCGGCCCTCCCAGCGATCGGCGCCGCCAGCCTTACTCGCCCCAGAACAAAATTCCTGCCTGGCACGCAGTCTTTACACAAAATATGGTTTCCGGCAGATGTGAAATCTGTTAGAACAATTATCACGTGCTTAAAAGTCACAGAAGTCAGCTTGCTTTGTTCTTAACCATTTCAACTAAAATCACAGTTAAAATTTCCATCAAACCTTCGGGCTAAGTGACTGGCACACAGACAGCGGCCTGGGGGCTCCCTGCTCCTAGGCAGGACTGTGCCTCACTGACCCTCCGGCTCCGGCCTTCCAAACCTCCTGATGAGGGCGGCCAGTTGGCTCAGCTTGTGAGAGCGCAGTGCTCATAACACCAAGGTTGCCAGTTCGATTCCCACATGGGCCAGTGAGCTGCGCCCTCCACAACTAGACTGAAAACAACCACTTGACTTGGAGTTTTTTTAAAAAAGCATATGGAAAATGTATATTAAAAAAACCCCAAAAACCTCCTGATGAAAGTTATCCCAAACAAGGAACAGACCGGGAGCTGCGCTGCAGGGAGCTGCGGGCGTGCGTGCAGGGTCCTCCCAGTGTTCACAGCGGGCAGCGCACAGGAGCGGCCCGAGTGTCGCACAGCAGGACCAGGCCTCGGGGACAGCTGACGTGTGCACCGGACCTGACAGTCTGCATCTATTCCAGGGACGTGTGGACACAGAGCACACGGCAGTCTGGGAAACGGGTCCATAAAGTCCCGGGGGGACTAAGTGACAGTGCAAGGACATAACCGGTGGTTCTTCGGGCAGGACACCCCGGGGGCAGCCTCTGACAAGAGCAGGAGGAGGAAGCTGCACTGGACCCCGACCCCCAACCTCCCCAGGCAGGACCGGGGGCTGGAAGCCTGAGGGGGAGGCAGGGAGGGAAGAGAAGGACCCAGAAGCTCAGGCCCCAGGAGGCAGGCGCCCGCATGGCGGCTCTCGTCACTTTGTCTTCCGAGCACTGTGTGCTGGCCCTTCCCTCACCTCTCTGACGACCAGGAGGCCACAGGGCCAGTGACTTGCGTTGGGCGGCCATGAAGTGGCTAAGACAAGGACCTTCATGGCTATTGAGGCGAAAGGACGGGCCACTGCCCACAGAAAAGTATCAACACTCTACAGTGAGTGGCTCTTTGTCCCCCAGGACGAGGGGACGAGAAAGTGGCTGCCCTGCACGGGGTCCCTAGTTGGCCTGCGTGTGCTTGGTGTCATTTCCATTTGCTCCCGTTTGCATTTTCAGAACAGGACGCGTCAGTGCAGCCCTGAGTCTTTCACAGAGGAGACCCCGCGAGGAGAGCGCGCTTGGAAGCCAGTGAGAAGTGACCATCGCCACACGGGTGCTGGGGCTGGGTCTACACCACCCGCCCGAGTCCTACAGCACCTGCCTGGGCCCTATACCACCCGCCCAAGTCCTACACTACCCACCGGGGTCTAAACCACCTGCCAGGGTCCTACACTTACCCACTGGGGCCTATCCCACCCGCCCGGTTCTACATCACCCGCCTGGGTCTACACCACCCACTCAGGTCCTAAACCACCCACCCGGTCTACACCACCCGTCTGGGTCCTATACCACCCGCCTGGGTCCTATACCACCTACCTGAGTCTATACTACCCACTGGGGTCTACATCACCCTCCTGGGTCTAGACCCCTCTCCCAGGTCTACACCACCCACCAGGGTCTACACCACCTGCCTGGGTCCACACCTCCCACTTGAGGTCTATACTGTGGCACCCAGGTCTACACCACCCACCTGGGGCTACACCACCCAACCGGGGCTATATCACCCGTTGGGCTCTACACTACGCACTGGGGTCTAGACCACAACATCCTGGTCTACACCACCTGCCTGGATCTACACCACCTGCCCACGTCTACACCACCCACTTGAGGTCTATACCATGGCGCCCAGGTCTACACCACCCGCCCAGGTCTACATCACAGTGCACAAGCCACCTACAGGAGGCTTTGTCCTCCCCCGTCAGTCGAGCGACTAGTCTATGATCCTGCTGGCTCAGCTGCCCAGCGCACATCAGCCCCTGACAGGACGCAGCAGGCCGGACGTGGCCCTGTCCGCCCCAGCTCCCTGGAGAGGGAGCCCAGGTTCTGGAATTTCAGGCGGGACGCTCTAACACTACCTGGAGTTCACAGTTCTGTCACTAGTGCCTCCACATGCGTGCTGGTCACCGTCACCAGGCATCCTGGCGGCTCTGTTGGCATCGGCTCATTCACTCTTCACAGCACCCTTAGGAGACGGGCACTCTTATGAGCCTCATCTTCCAGATAAGGTGACTGAGGTACAGAGAGGTTAAGCAGCTTGCCCAGAGTCACACAGCGAGTAAGCAACAGACTCAGGATTTAACCCAGGCCGTCTAACTGCAAAACCACCACTTCCATAAACAGGATCTGTGTACTGAACAGCCAAAAAGCAAAATCCAACCACAATGACTTGGAAACGCCCCCTCCCTCATCTCCGCCAAAAGGCAGAGGACATTCGAGCCTCGCAGCTGGGAAGGCGTCTGCTGTGGTTTGTGCAGGGAGCAGTGACGATGTCTCAGGGAAAGAAGAAACAGCAGCAGCTTGTTTCACTGCCCTCTAACGTCAGGTCTGAGTGCGTCGGGGGAAAACTCCAAAGGCCCCCTCTCAATCGGGGATACTGGGCTGCTGCAGCCACTCACCGCCTGGTGTAGACCGCTGCCCAGTTCCAGAGGCGAATGACACAGTGCAAAAACACCCGACCTTGAACTCTGTGTTTTAAAAAAGGTTTTGTAAATAATGAGGTTTTGTGAGTTAGCCGAGAGTAATACATTCTTGCTGTAAAAGTTTCAAACCGTCAAGAGAGGGCTCCTCCACGACCAGTGGCGTCCTCGCCGAAGCAGGTTGCTTCAGACGCCGCCACACGCGGCGAAGTCGGGCGACTCTATAAATGGATTTGCTCACTCAATGCTCTACGCTGTGGACTGAATGTTTGTGTTCCCCCAAATTCATATGCTCAAACCAAATGCCCCATGGGGTGGTACTGGAGGTGGGGCCTCTGGGAGGTGGCTAGGGCATGAGGGTGGAGCCTCCAAAAACATATCTGTGACCTTATGCGAGGGACCCCAGAGAGACCCCTGTGAGGACACAGCGAGAGGCCCCATCTGTGAGCAAGGAAGCAGGTCTCACTAGACGCCTGTGCCGTGATCGTCCTTGGACTCCCAGTCTCCAGAACTATGAGAAATCAATGTCGGTTTTACAAAGTCGCCCAGTCTGTGGTGCACCGTTAGAGCAGCCGGAACAGACTGAGACACAGGGAGGTCTTCTAGGCCATGCAGACCTCTCCCTACAGCGAGAGGCAGCGAGTGCGACGCGCGCTCGCCACCTGGGTTCAAATCCTGGCCCTGCCACCACTGAGCTGTGGGACCGTGAGAAAGGTACTAAACCTCTCTGAGCCTCCATTTCCTCATCTGTAGAGTGGGGGTACAGTTGCTGCATCACCGGGTTATGAGGGTTAAATGAGTGGGTTGTGTAAGGCGCTGAGTCCGGCCGGTGGTGTGTTATCACTTTCATCACCACTTTCATTCCTGAAATCAGCGGCAGGGGATTGCACTGTAGGGATGTACTCAAAAGTATGTCACCATTCTCCTACTGAAGACATTTAGGTCATTAAGTGCCCAACCTGCGGTGCAACAACTTGACTCTGGGCCACCCCCTCGGGCCCCTTGGCGAGGACCGAGTGGTGTGCGGCAGCCGCACCGTTTGGGTGCTTGCCTATGTGAAGCTGGAACCCATTTCTGCTTAAGCCTCAGTAGCCTTCTCGTGTAGGGTTTGCTCCCCTCATCTCCATGTCGGGGAATCCTGCCGGGTGACCACACGATGGTGGATACGCCTCTGGGCTCCCAGCCCCACCACACGGCCCTGAGTCCTGCCGGCCTGCTGTGTGAGTAACAACAATGGAGTCAGCACCCGTCACCTTGGGGCGTGCGCATGGTGCGCATGACACTATGCGCGTTACTGCCAGGCTGTCCAAGCTCCCGGGAACAGGAGAAGCTTCCAGCTGTGTAAGGTTTCCCGTAGGCGAACCTGCCCCCTGGTCTCCTACTCCACTTTTTAGCCTCAAGGATGAGGTTGGCGTGTGAGGTCCCGTGGGATCAGCCTGTGATGCCCCGGCCACCAGTGCTCAGCCTGTCGCTGTGGCATGGCGTGGCGCTTGGGTGGCCGGGTGTTGAGTTACTGACCTGCCAATTGACACGGCAACCTTCTCTCGAGGGGCAGCAAACCGTTTTTTAGCCTTACGGAAAAAGGCTCAGACAGAAAAGGTAAAGAGAAACAAACTATAGCCAACAACCAAGGCCACGCCTTTGCAGGCTCCCCAGCAGTGACCTACCTGGAGGGCGGGCGAGGGCCGGCTGCCACCCTGCTCTCCCCAGGTCCTGTCCAGCTCTGTCTTCTCTCCGCACTGCCACCTCCACCTTAGGACCGGCTCCCAACGCTGCCCAGCCCGCGCTCCTCCACCGGAAGCTGAGCCAGTGTTGCCAAACCGGCTGGGGCTGGGCGCAGCCCAGGTCTTTCCGGTGCACCAGCGTGGGCTACACCTGGCTTGTGGGGACAACAGTGTAACACCAGGGACTTTGAGGTGTGGCCTGAAGAACAAGGTCTCCCCACCTTCACTCAGTCAATGTGTAGAAAAGTATCGAATGGAGGCAATTTCTACAATGCAAATTCACAAAACGGCAATTTCCGGAAAGGACTCCACGCATAAGAGGCTTTTTAGACGCCTGGTTTCTAGCTTGGCCCTTTGCCACGTCAGCCTTAACACCTGGCAGTTAGTCTGCGTCTGATTTTTCTGATGAAAATTTCCTTAGATTTCAAAATAAGAAGGTAATATAAATTTAAAATTTTTGGACAAATGTCATCCTAAGCAATGAAACAGATCTAGCAAGAAAAAATATGAAAAAGCAGCAAAACCTTTCTTTTCCCCATGTCATGGGTATGACCTACGATCCTTGTTACATCTTTTAATTGCAGCGTTAGTATAAACCCCAATTTATGCCCACGGACCCCAGAGGTAATTTTGTTCCAGCCGATCGTGGTTTGCATGAAGCACCTGCCGTCAAGGTCATGCTGAGTTCCTGGTGGGCACAGAGGCACCAGACGCCCCGACAGAGGGCATTTCCTGAGCCACCTGACAGTCCTGCACAGTGTGAACGGGCATACCGAGGTCTCCGGTAGAAAGGCTGCCGTGAAAATCCACGCAGCGACTGAGTCCCTGTGCTGACAACACCCGAGGCTCAGAGAGCTGCGGTTCGGTGCTCAGAAGCCCCGTAAGAAAGCCTGATAGGTTTTATCTTAGAAAATGGAGATATATTATATCTATAATCTTCAAAAGAGAGTGAGAACAGAAAAGCCCTCAGGCCTCCAGTGGAGTTTCCTGGTCTGACCAGCCGGGTGGGTTTCTGGCCCATCTCGAAATCGATGAGAAGACAATTCCTTAAAGCTACTGTGGAAACAAGACATTCTTAAAATTAAACATGGAGCCTTCCAGAGTACATCCACGTCAAACTGTTAGAGGGTCTGGTTTGGGTAGCCAGGAACTGAGGATGGGAAACACGCACCGAGAGCAGAAGGCGGGGCCCTGCCCGAGGCTGGGCGAGGGGATGGATGCATGACACCCCCGAATGAGGGGCTGCACCCCAGCACGTGGCCCCCTGCCGGGCCGGGTCTCCCTCACCTGGAACTGGTCCCTCGCCCCTTCTGCATCATGTTCCTGGAAATCCCAGGTTCGGTACAGCCACTGATGGAAAATAACGGGGCTTCTGAGAGAAAGAGGGTGACCAGGCGGCCACCGTGCACTTGTGACCGAGAACCTGACACACAGCAGTGCAGAGGCCTGTCCAGAGCCCAGGGAACAAGTATCTGGAACAACAGGATGAAAAGGATGAAGAGATTCTGCTTGTTTGTTTTAGTTAAGGGGTCAATTGCTCCGCGGAAGGGGTGTGAGAAGCGGGGTTCTGAAGACAAGAGTGCCATGCAGGGGTGGGGTGGACACCTCACAACAGCGGTTCCACATGGGCTGGTGGCCAGGGAGCAGAGAGGGAGGCAAAGCATAGGCTGAATGGGTCCTGGGCCCTGTGGGGTGCGCTGGGCCCCATGGCACGTGCTGTCTGCAGCCTGTGCACAGCCGCTGTTCCATGGAGGAGCAGACGACATGCGCTGGGAGAGGCCGCCCGTCGCCCGAAAGGCCCTCCTTTCCCGGCGGGCGTGACCGTTTGCACCTCCCGTGTTTTTGGAACGAGAAGGCAGCGCAGCCCGAGCTCACGAGTGGCAGAGCTGGGAGCGGAGAGCACACCTGCTCTCTGCATGAAGTCCCCGGCTTTTACCCACAGGCTCCCAGGACACTGACTGGCACGGTGGGGAGGACAATGGGGACAATGACGGGAGGACAGCAAGGCCCCCCTGCGTGGCCTCCTGTTTGGAGAAAGGGCAGACGCAGGGCTACTTCAGGAAGAAGGAGCTGCACCTGCTGAAGGCACCGCAGGTCCCAGCTGTGAGCTGCTGGGCATTCGAGGGGGGCCACCTGGGCACTGCGCCCGCCGCCCGCCTCACAGTCCTGCCTGCAGTGGTCAGCAGCCCTGGGGTCTGCCACGCCCGGCGAGCCAGTCCTTACACATGCCATGTGCCTGGATCCACACAAAACGTCCCCAGAAATCCCACCTCAGGGGACCTGAGAGTCAGGCGTCAGCGACACTGGCAGTCCCGCCTCCCTCCCCTGCATCATCCTCGGGTGCTCTGTGGGGAGGGACACCCCACGGACAGGCTCTCTTGTGCACCAGACGGCCAGGAACCTTCTCTCAGGGGCTTCCTGCTCATCTGTGCTGAAAAGGGGTCTTCGCAGATGAGCACATGCCCACGGCAAATGGCCCCCTTTTCTGGGCTGGAGTCCAAGCCCTGCAGCTACCACCCAGGGACCCCTTGACCTGGGGTGCCCTCAGCCCACCCTTTGGTGTTTGCTGGTCTAAGAGTGGGCCATGACCCTCAGTGGTTGAACTTGCATTTTCTGACAATTGGGAGGAGATCACGCCTGGCCCTCTGGTCACCTCTCGGGGTCTGCTGCGCACGCGCTGTCCACTGAACACGTAGTGACCTGCTGTCGGCTCCTCCTTCCTGGGGCCCCCAGCCTGCACAGCGCCCATCCCCGGACCCTCCTGCCCGAGGATCCAGGGGGTGGCCTTGCCACACAGGGCAGCTGCTGTCACTGGGCCCGGTGGGCACACCCGTCCCATACTGGGGCTTAGACTCAGGAAGACCGGGTTGCTGGACACTTAACCCACGTTCTTCAAAAGATCGGTGAAAAGCTGACATTTTTAACTTTCCCAGCTCCAAACCAGACAGGGAAGTGGGGGTCGTTTAGCAGCCCCCAATAAACGACTTTTGCTCCACGGTGTCTTGTGTCATTTAATAGGTGCTCAGGCTCACCTGGTCCGCTGAGCATCTTAAACGCGGCTGTTTTCTAGTGTCTTTCCAAATTGCATCACAAAACACGTTTCACCTGGAGAGCATCCGACTCTGAGGCAGGCTTTGTGCGCTGTCTTCGCGTCAGGCTTCCTGGGTGACTCTGATCTTGACAGTGAGTTTGGCAGTGTTCTCTCCCGCCGTGTGCAGCCCCCTCCAGCTGGCAGTCTGAGGCCTTCGGTCCAGACCAGAGACAAGACAGCGCCTGAGGCTCTTGCTGTGTTGCGATGCTGGGGACACTGTGGCTCAGACAGAGGCCAGCCGACAGCCTGGCTCGCTCTACAACGGCAAAAAGCCATGTCCTTGATTCCCTGTCCGTCCCCAGCTTCCTAGAAGGCTGCGGCCACTGTGTTTCCATCCCTCCTCCTACCTCGGCTCCTCTCCCCAGCACGGCACCCCCATGCCGGCCCCTGGTTCCAGCAGGAGCTGGCCACGAGGGTCCACTTCTATGGCACAGCACCTGGGGACCCTGTGCTTCTCACAGCGGGACCTCCGGGCGGCACCTCCACAGCCCCCAGCCTTGGGGTCCCCATGCTCAGCACTTCAGCTCCGGCCCACGGGGGATCTACCTGGTTTCTGAGGTCAGACACTCTGTTGCTTTGCTTTCCTTGAGAGGAAGGTGTGTCTTCCCCCATTTTCCCTCTCACAGTTGAGTGGGCACTCGCCAAGCCATCTTCACTGACAGGTGTCAAGCGCTTTCTACAGACAGCGGAGGCTCCCTGACGTGGCTCCCCTGACCCACGGGGACGCCCAGGGCTGATGGCACAACCCCCACTGCCTCCAGCCGCTCACCCTTCTGCCCCCTCCAGCTCCAAGTTTAGGAGAACCACTGTCTGTGCCCAGACCCGCTGTGTCGCCACTGTGTCTGCAGCTGTGGAACTCAATTAAATAGCACGGAGGCCGGGGACAGCGCAAAGCTGGGAGCGGAGGAAACATTCCCGTTGACATCAGGCTGAGTCCTCTGGAAACACTTGGAAGTACACGGAGCTGGTGATCAAACCACGTGAGAAAAGGGACGACTGTCGGATCAGGAAATTAAGCAGGCGCTCGGAGGGACTCTGTCCTGAGTCCCTGGTGGCCGCCTGTGCTCTCTGCTCTGCAGAGAAGCCAGCACGTGCTGGTCGACACGGGTGGACGATGATCACGACAGCCACTGCGCGCGGGGGCAGCGCTCTGCAGGGTCCACATGCTGACCGCTGAGGGCTGGGACAAGCACTCCCCCCAGCCTCCCACCCCCCACGTCCGGCTCTGCTGCCCGTGACCGCGAGACCTAGCTTCTAAGATCCCTCCCTGCGCGGGCTTTTCCGGTGGCCCGACCAGGCCCATCAGCATGCTCTCGTGGGGGTGTGGGCGCTGACCCCTGCCCCACACGGCCACACCTGCTCCTGAACAAACACGGGCAGACCCACATTTTATGGTTTCTGCACCCTCTTCCCACGACAGGTCCTGGCAGCAACAGTCACCACACATCCAATTGTGAAATGAACAGACTGACGGGTGTCTAGTCAAATAATGAATCTTTATGGAAAAGGGCCTTTGCCCGATCCCAGGCCTCGCCAGCCGCACCCAGCTCTGCCACGGACGAGAGTCCTCCACTCACTCACATTCATCCTGTGGGAGCTGGCGCACAGCTCCACTCACGAGAAAAGCTTTTCACCTCCTGCCACTTGTGCCCGAGGTGGAGCCTATGCCAAGCCCTGTGGACCCCTGGCCATCTGCCCGTCTGCTCCGGATCACGCGGGACTGCTAGGCAGGGCACCAGGTCTCACCCCACAAATACCCACACCCAGTCAGTTTCAACTCCCCAGAAACTAAACCACTAGCAGGACCACAGAGAACTCTTCTCCCTTAAATGTCTGGGGACTTCTTTGCAGCATAAAACCCACCACATCGAAGAACTTACTGGTTCAAGTCCCTTCTCACGTATACATGGTCTCCGCGCACAGGCCTGTCCTCAGAGCCCAGAGCCCCTCGGGCACCCACGTAAGATTTTACCTCCCGCCCCGCCACACGGACCTGGATCTGAAGGGTAAAATTCAGAACTGCTTCCTCCTGCGCCTGTGTGTGAACCTGATGGTCACCCAAAAACAAACAGCTTGTCCAGGCAGCAGAGGCAAGGGTGACAGCCACCTTCTCTCTCAGCGAGTAGTGACTAAGAACTCCCCGGATTTCACAAGCACGGGAGAGTGGGGCCAGGGCGTGTTGCAAGCAGGGTCTGCCCCAGGCGGGGTTGACAGACAACCTACGACAGGCCGGTCATGAGAAACAAAGCGATCCGTGTTGTAAGCTCAGTGCTCTAGTGGCCTCGTTAAGAAAGGGAAAAGGTAAAATTACTTTTAATAATGCATTTTATTTAACCTAATCCAGCCAAAATGTCATCCTGTCTATGTGCCAGCAACATTAAAAATGAGCTGACGGGATGTTCTGTGTCACCTGTCACCTGGGTCTGTGCGGCCTACAAGTTCATGTGTAACTCTCAGCGCCTGTCAGGTGGGCGTGTCGGCTGTAAGGCTCACAGCACACAAGGGCCGTCACTCTGCAGTTCCAGTCACTCGTGGGACATCTGTGGCAGACAAAGCCTTTGAACGCCCTCACTGGGGAGAACCAGACTCAGAAATCACTGCTGAAACAGCCTGAGGACTGTGGTGCAGGCCCTGCCACGGGCAGGCAGATGCAAACAGGACGTCAGACGTCCGACGCAGCTGGTCCTCGCCTCTGGGGTCCTGCGGAAGGAGCCTCACGGGGTGAGCGGATCTGAACCCCCACCTGGACGATGGGGGCAGGTTGGGGAGCCCCAGGCCTGTAACCTCCTTAGTGAAAGGAGTCCATTGTCCTTGTGCATGGAGGTTCACACATCTTTGAAATAAAAATAACGGAAGTAACAGCCCTGGGAGAGATATTAACCCTCAGAGAGCACAGAATCCTGCTGAACGCCCTGTAATCTGATCTCCGCCTGTGCCGTGTCATCCTCCCTCCTAATCTCAGATGCGTAAAAGAAGCTGTAAAACTGCTCTTCTCAGGAGCGTCCGAGCTCTCGCTTCCCAGCACATTGTCAGTTTCGCTCACATAAACGCTTATAAAATTTCTCTCCAGGCCTGGGCGTTTCTTACGTCGAGTTTAGCTCTGGGTGAGGATGGACAGACACCAGGCACATGGAGGAGGACCAGGTGCTCTTCCCGGCAGGCCAAGGGGCAGGGGTCCCGGGCGAATAACTCACCCACCGCTGTCTGTGGTCAGAGCTGAGGAGTCAGACCCACAGAAGGTGCAGACTCGGACGGGGCCTGTGGGGTCTGGGACGTGTGGCCCCGAGCCACATTCTCTCTCCCGCCTGCTAAGCAGTGCCTCATCCCACCCTTTACCTGCGGGCTTCCTGGGCCAGACCGCAGAGGGGCCCCCTCACTGGCAGTGGCCTGGTTCTTGTCCCCCCTCGGCCCCTCCCAAGGGGGAGGCGGGAGCGCACGGTGTCCTTCTCACCCCTGACTGAACTGTCTGCACGCCAGGAAGGTGCGAGGTGGAAGCGCCCAGGAGCGGGCGTGGGGCAACACTTCAAGGCCCAGGGCAGGGCCCGGCTGCCCACGCGCAGCTGGACGGCACCGATCGAGGCAGCTGGGTGATTGGGGACGAGCCCTGCTTGAGGCTGTTGCCTTGTCCTTTGTCTTATTTTCAAAGAAGCTGAAAGCTCAGACCTGATCAGCCCCCACGCTGAAAATCAGAAATGCAAGTCAAGAGTCGCAGAACAGCCAATGTGCACAGCGTGCGAGGAAGAGGGAGCAGGAAGAAGGGGAATGCCTTCTCTCTCAGGTCCAGGGTCAAGGCTAGGCCGGCTTCTGGAACGCTGGCTATCCCGTGAAGGGGCTGGCTGCTCTAGGGGATCAGAAAGGGCTCTGTGGTAGGAGGGCTGCTGTGAGCCGAAGGCAACCGAGACCCTGGGGCTCAAAACAAACTCCTGCCCGCACCCCCAGCCACCTGAAAGAAATGAATTAGGGGCCTTGCCCATGATAAGAGTTATCACCAGAGATAACCTTTTTGGACCTATCTACAGGGCAGGGCAAACCACTAATTATTGGACCTCTGTTCCTATCGTCCTGCAATGGCCTCTGAAGCCCCAGGCGCCTTACCTCATCCTTAGCTCAGAATGCCATGTACCCCTCACTTCCTGTCTCTGAACCGCTCATCTATGTGGGGCTGTTGGTGCACATGCATATTAAATTTGGTCATTTTCTCTTGCTAATCTATCTTGAGGGTAGAGGAAACTTTCTTCCTCCCCTACATTGCCATTTGCTTTTGTACCAACAGGGCGGACACTGTCAGGCAGACATAGCCTCAGCCAAGAAGGTAAGGTCCCAGCCCCCCCACCGTAGTCTGGACAGCCATGTCTGGCCGTGGACAAGGAGGTGAAAGGAGGAGCATGGAGACAGGTCTTCAAAAGGGAACTGCCCGGGTATGCCCTTCTCCTCCTGCCTGGGATGCAGATAAAACTGCCTGGGATGCAGATGAAACGGCAAGGTGGGAGCAGCCTTCTTGAGACCAGCAAACCATTATTGGGAGGACAGAGCTGCGGGCTGAGGACATCAGAGGGGAGCCGGGGCTGTGCTGAGCTGACGCCCCGCCCCAGGCTGTCTCACTGTTAACGGGAGAACAGCTGACCTGCACTGATTGGTGACTCCCCCGGGGCTGAGCCTGCTCCTGACGGATGTGGAACTCTGTGATCCGCAATCAGGGAGAACTTTCCTGAGCTGTGACAGGCGCCCCCCCCTCTCCCCCCACGATCATGAACAAACACCTCCAAGTTCCCGGCTTCCGCCCTCCCCCTTTCAATCCAACGTCTGTCCTCGTGGCACAAGGACGAGGTCTACACAGGACCAGGCCACGATCTGGGCTTCTGTCCACAGAGGCCACGCAGGCTGCGTGCGCCCCACAGGGCCCGGTGCCGGAGGTCCCCATCCCGCCTTCTGGAGGCACCCTTGCTCTCCTGGCCGCTCCTCACACCTGTGTAAACACCACGATCGCACAGCTGTTTTTCTTGGGAACACTCTCCCATGAGCAGGGAGAGAGAAAGCAGAGGCTCCCGTGGGAACAGACAGGCTCACCGACCAGGGCCAAGCCCAGCTGTGCGCAGAGCGCCCTGGGTCCCACCCCATCCTGCGGTCAGCCCCAGGGTCCCTTCTCCGGGCTCAGGGCCTTCCGAGGACCACAGCGGGGCCTCCAACAGAGCACAGAGATGCAAACATCCGCCCAGGGCTGCACGTGCCCAGGAAATGCGGGTTTGAAAACACTGAGGCCAAAGTCCTGATTCTCAGGCCTGCACACGGTTTGGGGAGGACGCAGAGATAGCGCTGAGCTTGGGCCAGGTGAGCTGCACGTCCCTGTGGTGTAAGGCAGACATGCCAGCAGATGAAGTTAACAGGTGCAATGGGTGAAATTCAAGACAGGGACACAAAGGAAAGGGATGGTAGATGATGGTAATACCGAGCAGAAGGCCCAGGTATATCAGCAATCACGGCAAGTGTAAACAGCAGTTAGAAATCCAGCCATCTGCTCTACCTACAAGAGACAAAGCTCAAACAGTATTTCACAGGAAGGTGGGAACTAAGTGAAAGGGAAAGATATACAAACATCCACAAAAACAAAACAAAACGCTGATGTAAAAAATAAGATGGTGAACTAGACCTGAAGACAGGAGGTCTGGGGGCGGGGTGAGGAGGGCTGGGACACACCAAGTTGCTCCACTTGGCACGAGTCCGAACCTGTGCCCAGGACACACCTGGGCCGCCAGGAAGGCCCAGGCTGGGCTGTGAGGTATTTACCTGGAGAAAAAAGCCTGAGCAGAGAGGGCTGACCGCACAGCACGTGAGTGTTTGATGCTGTGACAACCAGCCAGCACGTGGGGCGGGTGGCAGGGAGGTGGGAGAAGAGTCGCAGTGACTTCACCGGCAGCAGGGGGAATGACAGCAGGGCCGGACGATGTGGGCAGGAGAGGCTCAGGTGCGCGTGAGGTGGGGGGCTGGTGCTGGCAAGCACGGGGCACGTCACTGTCGCTGTCAGTAGAGAAACAGCAGACATTATCCAAAAGGAGGGGACGCAGGATCTGATAGAAAGATACTCGTGTCAGGTTCACATCAGGTAGCCACTAAGACAAAACACACACTTCCCCGCTATCAGGTCAACACGCCAAACACAGCACAGACCAAACAACCGGAAAAGGGAAGAACAGAGGCCATGCGCCCGGTGAGAGTGTCTGCAAATGGCGCGTGGACACACATCTTACCTGTGACTCTGCAAACACACAAACACGTGGACCCTATCGATCAATCGAGGCGGATGAGACCACCTACTAAAAAAGGCAAATACTTTACAAAACAAAACCCGCTCTGCTAGATGTCAGAGAAATACCTCAAACAAAGCAATTCAGCAGGGTTGAAAATAACGAATAAATGTATATCGGGGAAATGCAAAAAAGAAAAAGAGCATTCAATATAAGACAATAAAGTATCAGCCAAGTGACATGAAATGAGACAAAGCAGAAATATGTGTAATGCTAGCAACTAAAATTCTTAAAGAAGATATAATACCTACGTACCAACTAGCCCAGCAGCTCGCTTCATAAAGCAGAAACAACAGGGATGTCATGCAAACCAACCAAAGCAGGATGACGGCAGGAAAGGTTGATACGTCTCCCAACCCAACAAAGAATAAAGGGTCAGGAGCTGCGAATGGCCACAGAAGACGCCGCGGGGTGAACCCAGTGCCCCTGAAGGGCAGCCAGTCTGCGCTTGACAAGAGGGACACACCTCCTGACAGTCACTCACAGACCCTCTCACCAACATGTCCATGTACAGGGCGTGCCAGAAAAATGTATGCACGTGACTTGTACTCATCTTTCATTATCAGCGTATATTGAGTGTTACAAATTTAATACAGTTTTTTCCTTTCTTAAAGCATGTATACATTTTTTTTTTTTTTAGCACACTCTGTATAAAAGCAGGGTTTCTCAGCCATGGCACTGCTGACATTTTGGGCCAGATCATTCTCTGTGGAGGGGGCGTCCTGGGCATTGCAGGACATTCAGCAGCACCTCAGGCCCTTACCCACTAGAAGCCAGTAGCAACACCTCACCATCACCAGTGGCATCAACCACAAACGTCTCCTGACACCGTAAATGTGCCCTGCTGCGGGGGGTCAGCCCTAGCTGAGAACCACAATAGATAAACTCACAAAAAATAGAAGCTCTTAGGGCCGGCCGAGTGGCTCAGTTGGTTAAGAGCTCGCTCAAGCGTTTGAGCTCTGAGCAACAGCAGTTCAATTCCCAGCCCAAGCTGAGCAGCTGCTGAGCTGCCAACAGGTGGCAGGATGGCTCAGCTTAAAAAAAAAAAAAATAGAAGCTCTTTGCAGTCCTCAGTACTCTTTTAAGAGTGTAAAGAGACCAAAAGTTTGAGAACCACTGCTCTTTACTTACAAATATAAACACAAGATTCCTTTAACAATTAGCAAACAGAATCTAATAGCACACTAAAAAGATAACAGTACATCATGACCACGTGGGGTCTGCTCCAGGGATACAAGGATGGTCTTATGGTAGGAAATCTATTGGTAAAATTCAATGTATTTCTTTAAAAAGAACGCTGGATTTAACAAACTGCAACCTCACTTCCTGATAACAACACCCCATATAGTAGAGGCAACTTAAAATAACACGTACACTCCTCATGTGCTCCCCTCGAAACTGCCACGCTCACTCCAGACTTTCCTGTTCAGTCACAACCTCTCAGCCCCAAAGTCACATGTCCATAAGGGACAAACACGGAGGCGCTGCAGGAATTAGCAGGCGTGACCACAGACGGACCACACATGATAAATACGTATTAGCAACCTGATTCCAGCCACGAGGTTACAAAAAACAAAGAAAAAAATTGTGACCAAATTTGATTTCTACCAAGTCACGGGAATAGCTTACTATAGAAAATCAATCAGGGCCGGCCGAGTGGCGCGATGGTTGGGGGCTGGCTTGGGACGCTGGAGGGCCCCAGTTCAGGTCCCGCATGTGAGGACCAGTGACACTGCCCTCCACAGCTGAGATGCTGGACAGCAGCTCGACCTGGAGTCGCTGCTGTGAGTCGCTGGCGATGGCGTAGGCTGCAGCCCCTGCTGCAGTGGGTTGCCATGGGCTACTGTGTGTAGCCAGCAGCCAGCATGAGCGGCCAGCGGCCACAGTGAGCGGCCGTCCAGAAGTCGGCGACTGATCTGCCTCGCCTGGGAAGAGCGCAATGATGGTGCCAACTTGGGCAAGTGAAGCAACGTCCTCCACAACTAGACTGAAGAACAAAACGACAGCAACTTGTCTGTTCCCCTTCCCCCAATTCCCCAGCACTGTCCCCATCCCCCCAATTCCCCAATAAAAATCTTTAAAAAAAAAAAAAAGAAAATCAATCAATCTAGTTATTGAAATTAAGAGAAAAAGGAAGAAAACAACACGTTCACTTCACTGGATTCAGGAAAAGCGGACGAGGGCGCGCAGGACTCTTACTGCTTCCTGCCGCTGAGAACTTCCTGCGGCCCTGGGCTAAGGCAAGTGAAGAAGAGTAGGGACTACACAGCAGCAAGCTGTGCTCATCCGCAGGTGACAGGGTCCTCCGCACAGGGAACCCAAGTCCCTGAGGCACCTGGGCGCTGAGGTTGCGGGTAGGACACCAGCCAGGGCTACTCCACCCGGGCAGAGGCCACCTTGCTCCACCCACGTCTGCCCGGCGGCCAACACGCTTCCTTAGCAGGCACTCACTTTGGAGGAACAAGAGAGCAAAGGGGCACCAAAAATGAGGAAGGGCTACCTTCCGTGACACTGACATGTGTGCTGGGCCCGCTGGGGCTCGCTACATGGCCTTGGTGCCCTCCCTTCAGCATCTGGGGCTGGACCGCGGGAGCTGGACCGCCCCTCCCAGCTCGGGCCTGGTGTTCCTATGGATTTGCCTCCTGGTTTCAACCCACATGGAAGCGAGAGGGAGAAAACTGCAGGCGATGCCAAGAGCCAAGTCGAGAGGGCGGCGGGGACAACTCACAGCTACCTGTGACACTGCTCCCAGGTGCCCATCCCCAGTCCTGTTCCAGCTGGAACCCCTTGGTACAGGGCCAGCACCGGCACATGATGCTCTGGTGCTCCGAGGCACGCCAGCAAGAGGCGCGCTTCGCTTTTTAGTTCTGGTCACCAAGAGACAAGGAGCCGCCCAGCAGGCTCTGTCTGAGACACACCGGGGCCCCACACGGTGGCCTCGTGACCAAGCAGAGTCGGGGGAGGGGAGGCCACAGCCCACCGCTGTTTCTGCCCGGTGCTCGCGGGAACACACTGGTGACCCAGTCGACAAAAGGCGCGGGGCCTACGTGCACACAGCCCTTTACAGGCATTCCAGAGGGAGGACCATGGTGTGGACTGTTCTAGAAAACAGACGCTCCTCAGTGGGAAAGGAACCTGGCCCAGGACACTGTCCCTGAGGAGGCCCCTCAGCACCCCTGCCAACCTCCCGACAGCACCTGCCAGAGACAGAAGGGAGCGCCCCAACAGCAGGAGGCAGGGCCCCCTTCCAGCAGGCCAGGCGCCTGCGCCCGGCGGGGCTTACTGACACCACGGCACCTGAGGGCCATCGTCACCCTCTTCACGGACACTGCCTCCACTGCGTCACCCGATCCCGGCCAGCCCCTCAATACGGGGACGAGAGTGCCAGCTCCACACGCTTTCTGAACCGCGCACACACATCTTGGTCTTGAAAGCACAAGTGATAATGGGGGGCTCTGAAACTGTCACCCCAACGTGTCTCACACACGTGCAACCACGCACACTTTTTAGAACATGCATAGAAAATGACGCTACGTTTTTGAAGTGAGGTAGGTCTGTGCGTCCAAAAAGACTTTCAGACAAGTTACGTCAAGCTGCCCAGGTGTGTGGTGACACGGAAGTACATTTTTAGGAGCTCTGCCCATGTATGTCTATTCTGACATGTGCTTTTACAAGCTCCGTAAAACTTGCAAAAACACAAACCATTTACAGGAGTTCCCTCCAGGCAAAAGAGTGGATCTGGGATTTTATTTACTGGATTTGGTTCTGTGTTTAATTTTGACAAGCATGTATCACTTTCATAATTAAAATTTAAATATTAAGAAGGAAATTACCATGCTTGCTTATTAAGCCCCAACCTTTTGTCTCTATGGTGTAACGGCAGTCTAACTAATTTTCCTGAACACCAGTAAGATTTGTTTTTTAAGGAAAAAAGCTTATGTTGCAGGAAATGTGCCTTCTCTAGACACAAGCTGGCGGGTCGAAGTCCGAGCCCTTTGCCCGGCCCCTACACCACGTTTAGAGAGCAAACAGAACCTTCCCAACCCGGCAGGCACCCTGGGACTCCCGCCTGTCCACCCGAGCCCTCAGCTGCGGGCCTCGGTCTGCAGCTCTCAGTACACATGGTCAGGGGCCACCGCAGTGTGAGCAGTCTGTGGTGGCTTCCGCTCCCCGGGGGGCTCACAGCACACACAGCAGGGGTGCAGGACAAGCCTGGACACGCCCACTGCCGTGGACCAGACCACAGTTCCGCAGAAAGAGGTGGGGGACACAAAGCCCTCCACCTGAAGTCCAGGGCTTCCCCTCGTTCTAGAAGTCGCAGGACAGCGGGATCCCAGCAACAGGGGCGCCGCCTGTCTTCACCATGAAAGACCAAAACATCACATACCAGCGTCACCTTCCTCAGAGACTCTTCCGGGGCTCCCGAAGGTCCCCAGCCCTGGTCACCGTGGGAGCAGAGACGCGTGGGCACCCTGGGACTTGCTCTACACCCACACACTCAGGAGACCTGACCCCACAGGGTGACCGTCAGGTAGGCTCTGTAGGACAGCAGACTGAACTCTCAGGGACTGAGAGGGGCCCGTCCACGGGTGCCCGATCGGTCCCTCCTGCGGCAAAGAGCAAAGTCCACGGCAGCCGGGAAGGAGGAAGCAGGTGCTTGAACCCCGGGCACATGGAGGAGAGGAGCACCCAGGACAGGCCCCGTCCCGGGATCAGGATGTGAGGAAGAAGAGTAAGGCGAACCTCAAGATCACCTTATAACTTTTAAGCGAGATTAATGGAAAATGAGTGTGAGCTAAAGTAGCAGCAACAGCTACACAGGAAACCTTATCTGTCCCTCCGTTTGTCAGTGAAGGGGCCACACAGCAAAGGGATGACGCCCACCGCCCACCCCAGAGGTCATGCCGAGTGGTGTTCCTGGGAGGACTCCGGCCCAGAGCCTTCGGGGTCCACAGGACGGACTCCGGCCGGCCACGCGCCTCCCGCTCCCAGGCAGCAAAACGACATGCCGGCCAGTGCGGCGTCTACCTGGGAAACCAGGACCCGGCAGGGACAGGACAGGTACACACCTGCCCTCAGGGCACAGAGTGCCCCTCGGCAGGAGCGCAGGCCAGACACTCACCCTGAGCCTCCGTCCTCGCCTGGAAAACACAAATGGTAAGATTTCCTCCACGTGGGTGGGGAGAGAATGGGTAGATGAGGGATTCTGAGAGTGCTCGGCCCAGAGCCCACATGCATAATCACAATTAATAATAGTAATAGTAATAATAATAATAATTATTATTATTATTAATGATAGTTTTCCAAAGTGATTGGACCGAGTTACAGCCGCCTCGATGTGCGAGCGCTCACCGTCTGTCTTTTTCATTTTAGCCAGTCCGGTGCAGCGCAGACACCACGTCTGTGGTTTTTCCATTTTCACTTCTCTGATGACTAAGTTGCACACCTTTCCAGACGTTCATTACACTCCTGGACATTATCTGAGAGGTGCTGGTTCAAGTCATGAACAAGCGTCCTGCCTTGTTTCCGTACTGATGCTTGCCAGCTCATCCACAGCACAGGATTACCTGGTGGTTTTGCTGCTTCCTTCCTGCCTCTGGAAAGAGGTAAATCGTGCCCATGTAACTGATGGCCTTCCGCTGCGGGAACGTGAGTTCCCGACCAGGTGCTCGGCTATCAATCTGATCTGGGGACCCCCCGTGGCTATCACTAGTCCTAAAAAGCACCATGTCTCCAACCTGCTCCTCTTCTCCCCAGTCTTTTCCCAGCCCTCGATTGTTACAGAACTCTGAGGTCCCTGTCCCCGGAGACGAGGGACAGCAAACCAATTTCCATCTCCAACTTCCCCAAGCTCGGTCGTTCTGGGAGAGGTCTGGCTGATGACTAAGTGACCCTCGGCCACTCTCCCCAGAAACCAGCCACCGTGGGGCACACATGTCTGCTGGGCACAGTGCACCGTGCCTCACACATCACAAGGCTCTCAGGGCCACCCACAGCCCCTGAAGCCATCGCAGCTGCGCCCTCTTGAGGGAGTGAACGCCCTGAGCCCTGGGCGTAGTCCAGCCACAGGCAGGTGACAAGCCCACGGAAGGGAATACACTGAGTGCAGTTTCAGGATACAGCATAGCTTGGTTTTCTTGTTCACACAACAGCAGCTTGTAACAATTTAACCATAAGCTGTGTACTAAATCAATAATGAGCAAAAAAAGCAAATAAACTTTTGTAGATTCACAACGTTGGAGAAGAGCCGCTCACGGTACTGTTAGCTGGGAGCTGCCGTGTGGGGCATAATATTTAAGCAACATTACTTTCAACAAGTCATGATTATACAGATAAAAAGAATGAGACTGGCCACGGGTTGCATCAATCCTACTCATATCCCAAAAGCTGTTTTGCTTTTACCAAACAGTAGCTGCCAGCACGCTATTTGCTGCAATTATTACACAGGCGCTTAAGTCCCTGGGAACTGGGAACTATGGGTTACAACCTAGACTGTCAGACACGTGGCTGGGGGCTGGGAGCGCTCCAGCCCTTTAAAGGACACATGTCTCCCAAGAACCAGCAGGGGGCGTGATTAGCACTCACCTAATGGCAGATCCTGAGGGTGACGTGGGCACAGAAGCGAGATGGTCAGCCTGGAGCCCAAAAGGAGGGTCCCCACTGCCAGGAGCCAGGTCACGGGAGGACAGGAGAGGGGGCCTGGGTCACTGGAGGCCACTCTGTGGGGGGCCCGAGGGCACCCCTACCCCACCCCAATTCAGTGCTCTCCGCCAGAGCTGCTGGCTGTCACTGGGCTCCCAGGGGAAGTGCCCTAACAGGACACTCCTGTTCCTGGCACACATGCACAGACGTGGGGTCACATGGCACCCCAAGCATCCACACTGCACAGTTACATCCACCTTCCTGAGACTTCCGGACTTCGGAATCTGCTAACAAAAGCCGGGTTCAGCTCTGCTGGGGCAACACCCACGGCTGTGCCCCCCGCCCCCATACGCCCTGGGCCCAGCAGCACTTTTCAGCTTGGCCCCTCAGTGCACCCCTCCAGGAACGCACAGAAAGGGAGCACATACCTGAACTTGCTCATTTGGATTTGGACTAATGAGAACTAATTATAAATATCCTTGGCCTATAAGAAAACTTCAAAGTATATTCCCCTTTAAGAAAATTAGTCAACACGCACGAAGGCCCAACTGTGCCCCACAAGGTCCCTTCAATGTCAATGAAGCTGGCGCAAGCAGCCTGGCTCTCAGGGCAGATGGACTTCATCGTCTGCCAGCAAGAACCGGGCCCAGGTCACAGGGACGGGCCCACTCCCAGGGACGGGGCTACTGCAGGGAGTGTGCAAGAGCGCACGCGCGCGCACACACACACTCACACACACACCACACACTCACACACCACACACCACACACACACCACACACCCTCCACACACCACACACACACCACACACACACACACCACACACACACATACAAACACCACACACCACACACACACCACACACACACACACCACACACCCTCCACACACCACACACCACACACACACACACACACACACACACCACACACACACCACACAC
>NW_017731962.1:74942-87631 GCF_001890085.2 Hipposideros armiger | reverse complement strand
ACACACACACACACACACACACACACACACACACCACACACACACACACCACACACATCACACACACACACACACACCCCACACACACCACACACACACACACCCTCACCGCCTTCCCCTGACTTACCAGGGCACGGTCAGCAGAGCCAGCGCCAGCAGTTGTCCTTAGGGGTTTTCAACTTGGAGCCTGGAAGTGAAAGGGACAAACACATTCTTACACAGCGACCAACCTCCTGCACATCAGGGAAACTGACACCTGGGGTCGAGCTTTAGTTCCCAGTGAACTGCATAGTCCGCAGACCTCAGCACCAGCAGGCCCCCGCCTATTCGGGGCCTTTCTGAGCGGTTACTTCCCACTCCTGATAAGAAGACCCCAAGGCAGACTCACAAACGGACACGCCCCAGGAAGGGCCTGCAGGCCCGCAGGACCAGCCCAAGTGGCCGCCTTCCGTGGGCCATGCCAGGCGGAACACAGCCCCCAGGCCTCCGGCTCTGCACTTCCCAGCACAGCAGCTACGCGCGACCTCGTTTGCACTCTCCTCCCGCCCAAACCCACTAACCCCTGCACACCGGGCTCCTCTCCAGGCCGGGCAGCTCCCGCCAGCACAGCCTCGCCTGTGATCAACAAAGGAAAACCCTAGGCCTACGGGCCAATTTTAGTCCTTGTTTGTCTGCTTTAAAGTGTGGTAAAACACATAAAATTCACCATTTAACCATTTCTAAGTGTACAGTTCAGTGTCATTCAGCACATTCACATTGTTGTGCAGCCATCACCACCATCATTTCCAGAACTTTCCATCTTCCCCAACTGAAACTCTGCTCTGGGCAAACACTAGCTAACCCCCCCCTCCCCAGCCCTTGGCACCACCATCTACTTTCTGTGACTATGAATATGACAACTCTAGGGACCTCCTGTGAGTGGGATCACACGGGATTTGCCCTTTCGTGACAGGCATATTTCACTGGCAGCGTCCTCCAGGTCCATCCATGTTGTAGCAGGTGTCAGATGTCATTCTTTTTTTAAGGCTGAATAATGTTCTACATTTTCTTCTATAAATCTCAGAGTTCTAGCTTTCACATGTAGGTCTGTGATCTATTTTGAGTTAATATTTTACAATGGGATGAAGTAAGGCAAAGGTGCATTGTTTTTTGTTTGTTTTGTAGTTGATATGTTGTTTTTTAATAAAAGCAATTATCATAAGTATCTACTTGCTATAAGTCACGTAAATCAAATTATTAAACATAAACTAGCACTTTAAAGTTTTAACTACAATAATTAAGAACTCAGAGTCACTTGTTATACAGTATGTGTTATGTATAACACATAACTTGTTATACAGTTGCCTTGCTTTCATGAAAACAAAACTCTTTCTGCTAATGTTGACACTTAACTCGATCCAGTATTTTATTTTCTTAAAAACTCATGATTTTCTAGTCTTTGTTGGGCCATTTTAAATACATTTTCATTTGAGATGTGATAGTCTCCACTAGTGACCAACATTATCCAGGTAAAATACATCTTGAAAGCTATAAAATTTTCAGAAAGATGTCTGGCCTAAACGTATCTTTGCTGCAAACATAATTCCAGTTCAGCAGGATTCACACTGGACAGCGAAAATAAGTTCAAGTCTCCACTTTCTCACCTCATAAAGAAGGAAATCTGCCATTTACAACGACATGGGTGGACCTAGAGAAGATTATGCTACGTGAAATAAGTCAGACGGATGAAGACAAATGCCGTATGACCTCACTTATATGTGGAATCTAAAGAACAGAATAAATGAGCAAACTAATCAGAAAGGTGCAGTGTTGTGTATACAAGTGTTCAATGGTCCTGGCACCATTTGTTGAAAATACTATCACTTCCTCATTGAATTACGTTGCCACTTCTGTTGGAAATCGACTGACTATTAAGTGTGTGGGTTTGTTTCTAGAATCTATTTCACCCAGTTATCTTCACATATACCTTTTGCCAGTTTCACAATGCCTAGATTATTGTAGCAATAGAGAAAGTCTTAAAACCAGGTCATCATCTGTTTGTCTCTTCAAAATTATTCTGGCTACTTTAGGTCCTTGGAGTTCCATGTAAATTTTTGAATAAGCTTGTAAATTTCTACCAAAAAACCTTGCCAGGATTTTTATTGTGATTGCACGGAACCTACATACCAGTTTTGTAGAACTGACACACTAGTCGCATTGGGTCTTCTGGTTCAGTAACTTAGGCTAGCTCCCCACTTAGTTAGGTTTTCTTTAATTTCTCTTGGCATATTTTTTTTGTTCTATTTCTCCCTAAGAATTTCACATTTTTGAAAGTATTATAAATGGTGTTTTATTATAGCTTTTTTTTTTTTTTTTTTTTTTTGGTTGAAAATATCTTGTCTGTTGTGTTTTTTTTTTTTTTTTTTAGCTGAGCCATCCTGCCACCTTTAGGCAACTCAGCGGCTGCTCAGCTCGGGCGGGACTCAAACCGCTGTTGCTCAGAGCTCCCACTCTTGAGCGAGCTCTTAACCAACTGAGCCACTTGGCCAGCCCTTATTACAGCTTTTAATTGTTCAGTGTTAGTATACAGAAATAAAATTAATTTTGTTACACTGATCTGTATCCTGTAAACTCACTAAACTCACCTGTTAGTTCTAGTATCTTTTTTTGTAAATTTCTTAGATTTGCCACGTAGACTATCATGCCACCAGTAAATAAAGACAATTTCACTTCTCTTTTCCATTCTGTATGTCTTTTATTTCTTTTCCTTGTCTTATTTTTCTAGTATAATACTGAATAAAAGTGGTGAGAGCAGACATCCTTGTCGTGCTCCTATCTTAGAAGGAAAGCTTTCAGTCTTTCATCATCAAGTATGATATTAGCTACAAGTTTTTCATAGGGCCCTTTATTAGATCGAGGAAGTTTGCTTTTATTCTAGTTTGCTGAGATTTTATTCTTTTTACCATGAATGAGTATTGTTTGTCAAATGATTTTTCCTCACCCACGATTCAGTCATATGGTTTTTCTTTTTTTTGTCTGTTAATAAGTAAACTATAATGATTGATTTTGAATGGTAAACTAACCTTGCATTCCTGGAATAAATCCCACTTGGTTATGATGCAGTATACTTTTTACACACTGCTGGATTTGATTTGCTGAAATTTTCTAATTCATGAAGAGCTGTTCATGGGGGATATTGGTCCATAGACTATGTCTGGTTTTGGTATCAGGGACACGCTGGCCTCATAAAATGAGAAGTGTTCCCTCCTCTTCTCATTCCTGGAGGACTTTGTGTAGAATTAATATTGTTCCTTCCTGAAATGTTTGATAGAATTCATCAATGAAGTCACCTGGGCCAAGAGTGTTCTTTGTTGGAAGGTTTTCATACACAAACATTTTTTTTAAAGATTTTATTGAGGAGTTGGGGGAGAGGGCTGCCCTTTTGTTCTTCAGTCTCGTTGTGGAGGACGTCGCTTCACTGGCCCATGTTGGTATTGTCATTGCACTCTTTCCGGGTGAGGCAGTCGCTCGCCGGCCACTCAACTGCTGCTCACAGCGGCTCTCAGCAACTCATGAAAGCTCACACCCGCTGCTGGCCAGTCCCATTGCAGCCTATGCCGTTGCCAGGACTCACAGCAGCCCAACTTCGGGTCGAGCTGTTGTTCACCATCTTAGCTGTAGAGGGCGCAGCATCACTGGCCCTAATGTAGGATCCAAACCCTGGCCCTGCTGCTCAGAGCTCGCACTCCCAAGCCAACTCTTAATCAACGCGCCACTCAACTGGCCTACAAACTCATTTTTTATAGATACAGAGTTATTCAGGTTATTTATTTTGATTTTTAAAAGTTTTAGTGATTTGTATTTTTTTAGGAATTGCTCCATTTCACCTATATTGTAAAATTTCCTGGCACAAAGTTTTTCATAATATTCCCTTACCATTATTTTCACATATGTAGACTATGCAGTGACCTCTCTTATTTCTGATTTTGGTAGTTTTTCTTCTATCTTTTTTTCTAATCAGTCTAACTAGGGGTTTATCAATTTTAATGATCTTTTCAAAGAACCAACTTTTGGTTTCATTGATTTTTTTTCCTGTTTGTTTTCCATTTCATTGATTTCTGCTATTTTTTTCTTTCCTTTGTTTACTTTTTCTTAAGGTTGAAGCTTACATCATTGATTGAAGAACAGTTTTATATTATAATATAATCCTTAATGCTATGAATTTCTCTCTAAGCACTGTTTTACCTGCATTCCATAAATTCTGATATGTATGTTTCAACTTCCACTTAGTTCAAAATGCCCAATTTCCCTGTGATTTCCTCTGACCCACGGGCTATTTAAAAGTGTGTTTATTGGGCTGGCTGAGTGGTGTGTTGGTTAAGAGTTGGCGTAGGATGCCAGCTCTGAGCTGCAGGGCCTGGTTTGGATCCCACATGAGGCCCAGTGACACTGCACCCTCTACAGCTAAGATGGTGAACAACAGCTTGACCTGGAGCTGGGCTGCCGTGAGTTGCTGGCGATGGCGTAGGCTGCAGTCTCTGCTGCAGTGGGTGGCCATGAGCTACTGTGAGTGGCTGGCAGCCAGCGTGAGCTGCTGCGCAATGGCAGGTGAGCAACTGCCTCAGCCGGGAAGAGCGCAATGATAATACCAACACGGGACAGTAAAGCGACGTCCTCCACAACTAGACGGAAGAACAAAAGGACAGCAACTTGTCTGTTCCCCTTCCCCGATTCCCCAACGCTGTTCCCCTCTCCCAACTCCCCAATAAAATCTTTTAAAAAAAAAAATATAAATAAAAGTGTGTTTATTTAGTTTCCAAATATGTGGGGATTTTTCCAGCTATCTTTCAATTACTGATCTCTAGTTTAATTCTCTGTTGGTTAGAGAATATGCTTTGTACGTTTTCAGTCCTCTTTCATTTACTGAGATTTGTTTTGTGGCCCAGAATAGAGCCTGGTCTATCCTGGTGAACAATCCACGTGCACTTGCAAAGGATGTGTATTCTGCTGTTGCTAGACGTAGTGTTCTGTAAACATCAATTAGGTCAAAGTGGTTGATGGTATTGTTCAAGTCTTCTATATCTTACTGATTTGCTGGGTACTTGTTCTGTCAATTATTGAAAGAGGAGTGTTGAAATTTCCAACTATAATTGTGGATGTCTATTTCTCCTTTCAGTTCTATCAGTTTTTGCTACATGTATTTTGTAACTGTTATTAAGTGCATATTTAATATGTTATGTTCTCTTACTGAACTGACCTCTATATAATCACTACAAAATGTCATTCTTATTCCTGGAAATATTCCTTGTCCTGAAATCTGACTCATCTGATAGCAACATACTCACTTTGGATATGTTGATTCATGTTTGCATGGTGTATCTTTTTCCATCCTTTTACTCTGAACCTTTCTGTACCCTTACATTGAATATAGATAGCACTTTTATGTAACCTTTTAATCTGATCTGACACTCTGACAAAATGCCTTTTGTTTGGAGTCTTCAGGCCACACACATTTGATGTGATTGTCAATGTAGCTGGATTTAAATCTATCATCTTTCTATCTGTCCTATACAGATTGGTTTGTTTGTTTCATTTTATTCCTTTTTCTTTTTTTGTCTTCTTCTGGATTAGTGATTTTTTTTAATGATTCCATTTTATTTACATTATTGGCTTATTAGCTATACCTCTGCTGTTTTATTAACAGTTGCCCTAGGGTTTACAATATATATCTTTAGTGCATTACTGTCTACTTTCCAAAAATATTATAACACATCACATGTATTTTAAGAACTTTACAATAGTTTCCATTTTCTCATTCATAGACTTTGTGCTGTCAAACCTCTTACTTCTACTTATAACCTCAACAAAACATATTACTTTTACTTTGAACTGTAAATTATTTTTAAAGGGCTTTTTTACATGAGAGGACAGAGTCTTTTATAGTTGCCTGCATTTCTGCTGTACTTTATTCTTCTGAATCCAAATTTCCAAGTGGTGTAATTTTCCTTGTCCCTGGAGAACCTCCTCTATATTTCCTAGAGTGCATGTCTGCTGCTGATAAATTCTTTCAGCTTTTGAATATCTGAAAAAGTCATTTTGTTTTGCCTTCATTTTGGAAGGCTATTTTGCTGGCTATGAAATTGTAGGTTGAAGTTTTTTTCTTTCAATATTTTAAAGGTGTTCCTCCATGGTCTCCTGGATTGTACAGCTTCTGACGAGAGTCCGCGGTAATTGCATCTTTGTTCCTCTGTACATAGCAGGGTTTTGCCTCTGGCTGCTTTAAAAATTTCCAGAAGTGTGATTATGATGTGCATTGGTGGGGTTTTCTTCATGTTTCTTCTGCTCAGGATTTGTTGAGCTTCTTGGAAATAAGTTTTCATTAAATTTGGGAAAGTTTAAGCCATTATTTTTTTCAAATCACACACACCTCTTTTCTAGAATTCGATATCACATATGTTTTCCCTCCTGTACGGTCCGGCCCGTGCTTTGTTCCTTTTCTTTCCTGTCTTTTTTCTGTGCTTCATTTTAGAAAGTTTCCAATGCTGTGTCTTCGAGAATCCTCATTGTGTCTCTGCAATGTCTGAGCTACGAATCCCATCCCAGCGCATTTTCCTCTCTAGAAGACATATTTGGTTCTTTTTAGATCTTCCATTTTCTCCTCATTTTGTCCATATTTTCTCTGTCATTGAACACCTGGAGCATTTTACCATCGTGTCAGCTAATCCTACCACCTGGATAGAGATGGGTGCACCTGGATCTGTTTCTAATGGTTGATTTTCCTCCTCTTCTGTGTTATACTTTCCCGCTGATTTGTACGGCGAGCGATCTTTGGTTGGCTCCCGGACAGCGATCTTTGGTTGGCTCCCGGACACTGTCAGCATGACATTGAGGGAGGCGGAGTTTCACTGCAGTCCTTTAGACGCTGTTAGGCTTTGTTTAGGGATGTAGTTAACTTACTTAGCATCAGTTTGATCCTTTCAAGACTTGCTTTAAACTTTGTTTAGGTGAGTAGTGAACAGGCTGGCATCTAGGGCTAAGGTGTGACTCCACCCACACCCTCCAAATCATGAGGTCTTCCCACCTGGCTGGTGGGAACACAGACTTCATCGCCAGCCCTGTGTGAACCGCAGGAATTGTTTACGTCCTCCTTCTCAGGGTTCCTGGCCCTGATGGCGGTGGCATTTTCACACACATGACAGATCAGTACTAGAGCAGCCCCGCTCCACCCTCCAGAGCCCTTCCTCAATCCCGTCCTCTCCAGTGCTGTTCTCCATAAGTTCTAGGCTTCGTTGAGTCCCTTAACACCACGCTCTGTCTCCACTGGTCTTGGGCTCTCCCTGTGCTCAGCTGGACACTGTGGGTGATAAGCTGGGAGGCCAGGGGCTCCCTGCCCTTGGTCCTTCTCAGGGAGCCCACTGGTCAGTGCTCCTGTTGTGCAGTGTCTGAACTCTGCAGCCTCACATACTTGTTTGGTTTTCCAGTTGTTTAAGGTAGGATGTGAAATCTAGTCCCTCGCATTCCATCTTGGTTAGAAGTGGATGTTGGAATCTTGCATTTTTAATTAAATTTTCCCTACTCCAAAGTAGGCATCTCTAATGGATCTGACCGATGTGTCTTGTGTGAGAAGTCCTTATCTATAAATCTAAAGCACAACCTCAGCTGCCAGAAAAGGCCTGACTACCACACAGCTAATCTAAAGCCATCCCTTGAAAAGAACAAAGGCATTTACCTCTTCCTTTCTTCTCTCAGATCACTTACACTAACGAAAGCATCTTATTAAAAGCACATTTGCTATTTTAGCATGCAACTTAGGACTATTTGCCTGCCCACGTTCATCCTGAACCGCAAGCCTGCAGCTAATTAGCAAGAAGATAAGGCGGCGCCCAAGCGATACCCCGTGTGCTGAGAACCCCTCTGAGACACGGAGGCCCTTCTTCTCAATTAATTTTCTCTTCCCAATTCGTCCAATAAGGGCGAGAATATCACTAAAGCTCAGTAACCACTTCTCCTGAACCTGACCTAGGGCTGGGGCAGAAGAAGTTGCAGAGAAGTCATATTTGGGCATCTCAAGAGATGACCAGAGATACTGCAGCACAGGGGCGAGTGGGGGTAGGTGACATTCCAGGCAGGGGCAGGTGAGCACAGGCGCTACAGCTCAAAACAGGAAGGCGTGTCTTGGAACCACGGTGTCTGTTCATGTGGCCAAGCGAGAACGTGTGCAGGAGGCCGCAGGCCTTCCTTGGGGACAAGTCCCTTCCCAAGGAATCCAGTCACAGTGAGCTCAGACTTGTCAGCACTCTTTCTGTATTCTGGATACAGAGACATGACTTGCAAATATTTCCTCCCAACTGTGGGCTGTCTTTTCACTTTCTTTATGGCGTCCTACGAAGCACAAAGGCTTTTAATTTTGATCTTAAAAGAAGCCAGAGAAAAATTACCTTCAAAAGAGCGACAGCCTGACAATGACTTCTCAGCATTCAAAGGGTGTCAAAGACCAGCGCACCATCTCACGCACATGCTAGAAGGACCTGCCAACCTAGAAGTCAACCACCAGCAAAAGCATCTCTGAAAGGGCCGGGAAACTGAAAACACTGCAGACAACAGGAGTGGGGAGGGTCCGCCACCAGCAGCACCTAGCTTCAAGCAGGAAAAGGTGGCCTCGGATGGGAAGTGAGAGACGCAGAAGGGCCAGAGAGAGTAGCAAATATGTCTACAAACCTAAAACAAAAACAGATACTCATAATGCAGCAGCAGTGTCCTGCAAGGCTAAAAAGCTAAGCGTAAGCTCTGAGCAACAGTAGTTTGAGTCCCAGCCCGAGCTGAGCTGCTGCTGAGCTGCCAACAGGTGGCAGGATGGCTCAGCTAAAAACAAAAAACAAAAAACAAAAAAAACTAAGCGTGAAGACACACGAGCTGGAGGGGGAGCTCCAGGGGGTCCTCGGGTCACCCAAAGAATCCAGCACTAGTTAGTCTTAGATTTCCGATAAGAATGCTGGAATTTCTGGGGAAACCATGCAAAGAATAGAAAGAGGCTATAACCTCCAAACTGATAGAGGGGAGGAAAAAAAATGAAAGAATCAATCCACAACTCAAAAAGAGCAAGAAAGGAGAAGGAAAGGGAAAAAACCCAGCAGATAAACCAGCAAAATGTGAGATGGTGACTTTAAACTCAAATCTATTGGTAATTGCATTTAAAGTAAACAAGATAGAAGCTCTGGTTAAAAATATTTTTGTCAGACTTAAAAAAAAAAGGATTGTCAAACTTCAATTTAAAAAACTTCAATCATATGCTGTTTACGAGACACATCTAAGACATAAAGGTGCAGAGAGATTAAAAATAAAAGAATAGAAAGAAACACAGGCATTAACCGAACGTACCCAGGCTGGGTGATGAACTTCAGACAAAGCAGACTCAAGGCTCAAAGCTTCTGAAGAGGTAAGTCACTTCATAATGACGACACCTCAACCAAAGGAAGATACAATTTAAAAACTGTGTCACTAATTACATAGCTCCAAACATATAAAGCAAAAACTGATGGCAATGCAGGAATAAATATGCAAATCCACAGTGATGACTGGGGATTCTAACAGACCTCTCTCCGTAATTGATAGAACACATAGATACATGAAAGCAATAAGGATACAGGAGTCGGAAAACACTTTCCAGAAGGGGCCAGATAGTAAATATTTTATATTTTTCAGGCCAAATTGTCTCTATCGAAACTACTCAAGCCTGCCATAGTGCAAACCAGCCAGAGACGGTTACGTAAGGGATGGGTGTGCTGTGAGCCCATAAAACCTTGTTTGTGGAAACAGGTGACAAGCCAGGCGTGGCCAACCTAATACAGGAGGTTTCGAACGACATGCTTACTAAACGTAATGAACCTACACAAAACACCACCCCCCAACTAACTACAGAATATAATCTTTTCAAAGACAAACAGAACATTTCCAAAATTTGACTCTATGCCAGGCCACAGAGCAAGGGGTCAACCAGAGTGTATTCGTCAACCAGAATGCACCAAAGCTTTAGGGAAAAAAAGGAACAAAAGATATTCGGAAAAATCCCCATGTGTTTGGAAATCCAAAGCAGTTATTAACAATCAAAAAATAAATCAATTATGGGGGGGCCGAGCGGCTCAGTTGGTTAAGAGCTCGCTCAATAGTGCGAGCTCTGAGCAACAGTGGTTCGATTCCCGGCCTGAGCTGAGCTGCCAACAGGTGTCAGGATGGCTCAGCTAAAAACATAAAAATAAAAACCAAATAAATTAGATATTAGAAAACCCACTGAGTGGAACAGTCACAAAAATATATCCTATCACAACTGACAGGCTGCAGCCAGACCAGCTCCTCAAGGATTCGAAGGTTTACACCGAAGCGCACAGTAAAAAGTCTTAAAAAGCTGAAAACAAATGGCATAAAATATAACTCAAGAAGTTAGAAAATAAAATAGAAATTGAAAAAGAAGTAATTTAAAAAGCAGAAATTAATGTAATGAAAAACATACAGAAAGTCACCAAGTCAGTTCTTTGGAAGGTTCGATAAAGTTGACGGTTTTGACGAGAGAGTTCTATACAGAGGAGGCATCAGTAACGTCAGAAGGGGCACACCCGGATGCTTAGAACAAGGAAGTGTTATTAACAGCTTTGTAGCAATACATTTGAAAATGTAGCTAAAAGGACAAACGCCTAGGAAGAATAACTGACAAAAAGCTACTTAAGAAGATACAGAAAACCCAAAGAACACTGTAACCTTTAAAACATGGAATCGTAAGTCCCACAGCTGCTGCTGGACGCCTGGAAACGCTGTGCCCTGGCCTGTGCCTCCCCCATCTGGGGGCACTGGGCTGCCTGGCCAGAACGTGGCCTCAGACCGACAGACCTACAGTCCTCCAGAGTGGACTGCACCGTCTTCCACCAAATGAGCTTGCGAAAGAAACAGGCAATCATTAATTAGCACAGAAACAAATTTAACTGAAAGGCGTTTCTTCAAGAACCAACTAGGAGCATGGGAATGGAGACCCAGTCTCAATGACTGACACGGCGGGTGTGGGGGGACCTTTGGTTCCGGGTCCCGGGGCCCACCCTGTGAGGTGGCCCTGCAGGGCCTGGGGGACACTGAACTCTTGTATGTCCACTAACCGTCCAGAGCTCACAGTGCCCCTGCCGTGCGTGGTCACTGGGATGAGGCAAATCCTTGCCCTTCAGTAAAATCGGTGTTTCCATGAAAACAACATCTGTCGTGGGGGTGAATGTTATTATTTTTGAAGAAAGGATAAGGCATGATTGTTAGCTGAATTATTAAAGGTAATGGGGAGAAGGGGTAGCACAGACAAAGAAACAAAATATACAGCAGATGTGATGTGTGCCGCGGACTCTGACACAGGCTCATGTCCACGCCCAAGGTCAAGCCCTCCACTATCCCTCAGACGCCAGCACCAGGCCCAGCCTAACTGGACTTGGGCAGCGGGCCGCCTGGAGCCCCCAGCAGGAGCCTGGGCCCCAGGCTGGGCCACGACACTCAGGTGACACGGGGGACAGGGAGTGACTGCTGTGGCTCCTTTAGAGTAGAAAAGAACACACATGTTGAGAAACTGCCGAGAGTGTGGGACGAATGAAGACATACAGAAAGACTAGAGATTCACGTTTTATAATGTTATTCATCTGAAACCAGCGAGCTGGTTAGGAAAAGCTTGATTATTGAGAAAGGCATTAACTACCTACAGCCAAACGTTTTCATGGCACGAGGAGGGGCTGGGGGATAGTTCCCTGGGGGGGGGGGAGGGGCTGCACATGGGACTTGCTCTCCCCACTCTGGAAACTATTCTGGGACGTCCATGAGGGTGCTGTGTTCTCTGGGACAGAGCAACACATGCCTGCTGACAGAGGTGACCCAGCTAGTCAAAGGGGCTTCTTTTAGGGGACAGATACCTTCTCCTGTGGCCAAGAGAGCCAGCCCTGAAGCCAGCTGATGACAAGAAAGTCCCCAGGACTCAGCGATCCCTCCTGGAGGCTTAAGGGGAGGACAGATGGGCAGTCTCCACCCCTGGGTCTCCTGCAGGTCTCACAGGTCCGAGCTGCGGTGACTGGGGGGTCCTAGCACTCACGGGGGCAAGGTATCCCTGATCGAAATACCTATCAACTTGAAATCCTGGTGTGGACAATCTAGGATATCCATTTCTGTGCTGTGAAAGGGTATTACAGGATATTTATTAATAATAATATCAAACACACTTGGAGGTTAACATTTGCCAGACTCTGTTCTAAGCATTTCACAGGTGTCAACTGCACTTAAAAGAGATGTGTGGGTCCAGCAGGGTAGAGGCTGACCCGTCAGACCACCCCCATTTACTCCTGGGGGCACAGGGCCCAAAGATGGGGGACTTGCTCGAGCTCACAAAGCGCCTCCCTGACGAGGCTACTGAGAATTGTGATGGTCCGTCCAGCGGTAACATGCCGGGAGCCACAAACACAAGCACACCTGCAGGTTTAAATTTTCCCGTGGTCGCGTTAAAAGTGAAAGGAGGGCCGGCCGAGTGGTGCGATAGTTAAGAACTGGCTTGGGATACCAGAGGGCCCCGGTTCAGAGCCCACATATGAGGGCCAGTGACACTGCCCTCTACAGCTAAGATGCTGCACAACAGCTCAACCTGGAGCTGGGCTGCCATGAGTCGCCGGCCATGGCGTAGGCTGCAGCCCCTGTGGCAGTGG
>NW_017731962.1:61008-74872 GCF_001890085.2 Hipposideros armiger | reverse complement strand
GTCCTGAAGCCGGCGACTGATGTGCGTCGCCCGGGAAGAGCGCAATGATGGTGCCAACTTGGGCCAGTGAAGCAACTCCTCCATAACTAGACTGAAGAACAAAACGACAGCAACTTGTCTGTTCCCCTCCCCCCAATTCCCCAGCACTGTTCCCATCCCCCAATTCCCCAATAAAAATCTTTTAAAAAAAATTTGAAAGGAAACAGGCCAAAACAATTTAATAATACATTTACTGAACCCACTGTATCTGACATGTTATCATGTCGGCCTCCAATCAGCACAGAGGCATTCTAAGGCAAGATCTCCCTCTGCTCCATATGCCCTGACCTCGTGTCGGAGGCGCAGGCTCAGCCCCACAGGCGCTCCGAGGGCTGTCTCCTTCCCAGCTCCTCTTTTCCGTCACATGTTACAAATTTCAGAAGCTTTTCATTTCACTGACTCCTTGGCTTTGGTCTATCGCGGTTCATGCTTCCCCTGGATGGTACATCAAGGGGCTCAGCATTCTACATGTTTTCGTATTTCTTAATTAATTTTTTAAAAGAAGCTAACCCATTCCTGGAAATACAATCTAATCACAAGTTACTAAATAAAAATTATGACAAAATTAGTAAATACTTCAAATTTTCTATCTCTTCTGTGAATTTTGGGAGAAGAAACTGATCCCTTTGCAGAAATAAGTGTCTGATAAACGACCAAGTACAGTTGATAATGATCATCATTTTCTTTTCAATTCTCTGTTTCCTAAAAAAGTTCTTATTTATAAGCCTCTCTGTTATTTATCGTCTCTCTCTCAGCGTGTGTCTGTCTGTCTGTCTGTCTGTGTCTCTCCCTGTCCCTATCTGTCCCCCCTCCCCTCTTTCTCTCTACTCTCTCCACCTCCCTCTCTCTTCCTGTTCCCCTGTCCCCATGTCATAATCAAACCCCCAGCCTTGTAACAGAACTTGCTTGCTGTGCACAGTTAACATACTGCTACTTGTCACATGTGTCAAATTAAACACAGTGTCAAAAGAAGCTTATCTGAAATGTGCAGGTGACGCTGCCCGCGCAGCCCTGTTGCGCTCAGGTGGGCCTGGTGCCTCTCTACCTATGTGCTGTGTCATTATTTGGGGGATGTACGTGACCGGGAATATAGAGTAACTGGCAAAGTCGAAGTTGTAAAACAAACCTGTCCACATAAACGTGATGGCAAACTTTGAAATTTATTTTCAAAAGGCCACAGACGTATATATAATACCCCCTACACACACACACACACACACACACACACACAAATGACAGTAAACAAAACTGCTGAGAAAGGGGAGACTATCCCCTCTGGGAGCATTAGCATCCTGATAATAAAGCGGGACGGACCCACCTCACTAGAGGCCTGAAACCAAGCTCGCAGCTCTCGACAGTTAGGGCGCCGTGCAAGGTCCCCGCGTACCCTTCTTCCGGGAATTCTGACAGCCCTCAGACACTCGGCAGTCCAAGAACACGAGACCAGGAGGACAAGGGGCCTTACCTGTTCCTGCCAGTCAGCCACCCAAGTGCCACACGATGAACTCAGCAGCTGGCAGGCACTGCTCCTCTCAGACTGGTGGCTTTAAGGGAGGGGAAAGATGCTACCCTCAGATTTGTGGAGCCAAGAAATGATTCAGCAACAAAGAAAATCAAAAGCTGGCACCGAAAGGCAGCGCTGTGCCGTGGTAACAGACAGCCCAGCTTGGGTGCGGGCTGCTAGAGCAGCTAATGTGAGCACGCTAGCCTCCGCCACATTCCGCAAACACACCAGGCCCTGGCGAGACGGTCCACGGTAACGCCTCCATGCTTCTCCAAGAGCAGACAGTGACAGAGGTGGACAAAAGCCACCACCTTCTTCACCTGCACCCACAGGAAAGCAGGGGGGCCAACGCAAGGATGACACGCACGGGGCCCTTGTCAGATGCCCAAGGGCTCACAGCCGGTCTCGGGACGACCCGTGCAGAGACCAACCCTGCCCCTGTCCCTGCTCCCTTCTCAGTGTGGCACGCACCAGTCTGAGTCGCTCCTTTCCAAGTGCTCTTGTCCCGGGGCAGGCAGGCCGGCACTCGCTGCACACCGCCACACGTCCCATCACACCTGTCCTATGCATGCAGTGTGTCGTGTATGCGTAACTCTTTGCAAAGCACCTTCATAAGTGATCTTTTCTTATCCTCACAAACACAGGGGGACGGAGAGATGAGGACCAGAGGCCACAACCAGAGCCGGGAAGTCACCTGCAGGGAGCTCCTGTCACCCTTGATCTCAGCCTCAAGCCCAGAGGAAACACCGGACACCTGGCACCTATTTTCACTGCTGACCTTAACAAGTAGGGGATCGAATCAATTATTCTACTGTCTAGATCACAGTGACATGTAGCAACACAAAATCTTAGCACGCAGGATTTCAAAACTAGAAAATAAATGGAAATGAAAAGCTATTAAGCACCTAGAACAGGGTGGTTCTTTCAGATACCACTGGGGTGGGTGGAGGCAGCATGACCCTTTTCAGGGGCGAGCTGGCAATGTGGACCTCAAGTCCCGTAAACACACATGCCCTCTGCTAGAATTAGCCTCGAGGGGCGGCGCCGTCCCAGCGTGGCCATCGTGCTTGGGGCAGGGAAAAGAGTCGGCCTCAGCACCCATCAACAGGCTGGCTGCACACACCTCGGTCCACACGTAGAGTCAAGTGCAACCCTCACGGCCGTTACCCAGTGACAAGTGCAAACGACAAAGGTCAGTCATGCACCGTGACCTGAGGAAAGCGGGCTGCAGAGAGAGCATCTGAGAAGTGAGACCACCTGTGTGTTAAAAGTGCGTGTGTGCATGTGTGCACGTGTGTGTGTGCGTCCATATTCACACTCGAGACAAGGGTAGGCCTCCCAGCAAAGTGGCAGCGGTGAAGGATGAGTGAGGATTCACCAGACAAAGGGAAAAAATGCTCCAGAGAAAGGCGAGTGACGGTCCGGGCGGACGAGCTCACTGAAGGAGCCTGGAGCCCAGCTGTGGGGGGAGCGTGAGGAAGAGGGGGGGCATCAGTGGGACGCAACCGCAGGGGATTAGAGTGTGGGGGGGGGGGTGACAGGGACTGAATCTGGGCTATTGAAATATGATTTCAGATGAACTGTAGGGGATAGATTTGATGAGGGCAGAACTGGGGCACAGGGGCCATCGGGGGCACTGGGGTAGCCTGAGTGCGGTCTGTCAGGGGAGGGGGTGAGTACATGACATAGGAGACGGAATCAGTGAGGTTCAACCAGTGACCAGTGGGGGAAGGTGTGACGGACATGGAGGAAAAGGGGTCACAGGCAGCGCCCAGGGGTCTGGCTTGGACACCAGTGGGCAGTGACTTCCCTGCAGGAGATAATGGAGACAGGAGGAAGGCTTGTGGGTGGCAGGAGGGACAGGAAAGGGCCTGTGCAATGGGTGCCCGATCTGACAGGAGATGCAGAGAAACACATGGGCCTGGGGGTGAGGAGCCAGATCTGCGGAGCACGCGGGGAACAGGGGCCACTGCCTCAGGAAGTGAGACGAGGAGGAGGACAGGGGGCCAGAGCCAGCAGACAACCTGGGGCGGAGCCCCGAGAACACCTTGCAGACACGAATTGTCTTCCCCTTCACATTTATTTTCTAGTTCTGACATTTAACATACTAAGATGCAATAATCATCTCCCCCAAAATCATGCCCTTTAATTAATTACTATCAAACATGTTTAAAAACCATGGCCTTTACCACTGTTATATACCATATATTGCATATGTTTCAGCTACCAAAAAAGTTATTTGAAGAAGCCTGTTTAAATGGCGACCTAGTCTGCCAAGCCTAAGATCGCAGAAATCATCTCCGATGTATGGATGACAGAAGACGACAGGAAGTGAAGTTCACTGAGAACAAACTTCAGTACCAAAGGAGACACATATTGCAATTCTGTCCCAAACTGGTTAAAGCACTTGGTCCTGATGTGCTGGGGGTACAAGGGTCTTCCCGGCTTTGGCCCCGATGTCACATTTGTCTTCCACAAGGCAGTTTTAGGCCAGGTTAAGACTTCCCCCAAGTTAGCTCAGTCCCTTAAGTTACCTAAATCCACAACATTCTTTTAACTTTTAACTTTCATTATTGTCTTATTCATCAGGATTTGTAGTTTCACTCAATCATTAGCAATTTCTTCAATCTCAGAGTTTTATTTTGGGGTCATTTTCCTCCTTTTTCAAGTATATCTTCAGAAGTTCCCTTTGTGAGTCTAGAAAATTAACCTAAAATGGTCCCAGACCAGCCCCCCTCCTGAGCTCCTCGCAGAAGCCGAGCCTCTCCAGGGAGACCGGCCCGTGAGCCTTGTGGGAATCGACACACACAGTCACGCGAACATAAGCCCACAACCCAAAATTACAAAGCACATGAGAAACTAGCTCTGGGAACAAGAGGCAGCAGAACAAGCAGTGGATTCAACCCTCAAGAAATTAGACTTTGGTATTATTATGTCGGTATCATTAGTTTTGGTACATAAAATAAGTATTTTAGAGATAAAAGAGGAAATTGAAATACGTGCAAAGAACACCAAGCAAAAGAAGAGGCAGATTTGGAAAGAACCAAAGAGAACTTTTAAGAATGAAAAATATGATCACTGAAATAAAAAGCTTAATGAGCAGGTTAAATAGCATATTAGACAGAGATGAAGGTAGAGCTGGGAAACTAGAAGACAAAGCCGAAGAAATTAACGAGAATGCAGAAAAAAAAGAAGACTTAAAAAGCAGGGACAAGCGTTTAACAGGCTTGAAGGATGGTATAAATCAAGCACAAGGTAGGAACAAAATTCAACAAAACAGTGACTGAAATTCTTCCAGAACTGCTGAAAGACACAAAACTTTATCTTCAGGAAGCATACAGAATCCATAGCGAGATAAATAAGAGAAATTCACTGTAGAGACCCCACAGTGAAACTGAAGAGCACCAGAGGCAAGGAGACTATAACGGCATCCAGAGAGAAGACGTGCTACTGACACAGACGCCTGAACTGACGGCGACGCCCTGACGGCAACAACAGAAGCCAAGAGACAGTGACGTGACAGAATTCATATCTCAAAACACAGTCGGTGCCACACAGACCATGTCCTCTGCCCAGGAGGCAGCTGAGTTTCAAAATATAACCCAAATCCCCATAGACCTAGAAAATAATATTGTCTTCTATGTCACTCATGGGTCACAGAAGAATAATACCCGAAAATTTTAAATGCTTAGAACTGAACAGTGAAAATGCTACATGCCAAAATATACTACACAGCAGAACCAAGGATGGAAAGTTACAGCCTTAAATGCTTATGATAGAAACAAAGTCTGCAAATTAAGAAACTACGCTTAGAAAAACATAAAACAAGTTCAGCTTTCAATTCAATAGCCTAAAAAGAGAACACCAGACTAAACTCAAGGAACATGCAAGACAATAGTGGAATGAAAAAATTAATGACAGAAAATGGAGACAATGGACGCGGTCTGCAAAACTGAAAGCTGGCTGTGAGAACAGTAATAAAATAGATAAACCTCTGCTGAGATGACTCAAGGAGAAAAGAAAGGCAAAAGCAATTTTAGGAATGAAAACATTAGACGTGGTAGAGATTTAATGATGACCTTTGTACCAAGAAATTGACAACTTTAATGAAGTGGACGGCGTCGCAGGCAGCTGTGAGATGACCCCATGGTTCACACCCTTGTGTAGCCCCCTCCCTGAGGGTGGGCTGGGCCTGTGACTGGCTTCTAACAAAAACAGTAGCGCAAAAGTAATGGACAGTCACCTCCAAGATGAGGTTTTAAAAGATTCTCTCTCTCTCTCTCTCTCTCCCTCCCTCCTCTCCCCTTTGTGAAGAGCAGGTTGCCATGTTGGGGAGAACCCTGACAACAACCCATGAGTGAACCTGGAGAGGGACCCTTCCCCACGGAGCCTTCAGATAAGACTGCAGCCCGTGACAGCTCATGGCAGCCTGTGACAGGCCCGAGCCTGAGGACCCAGCTAAGCTGTGCTTAGATTCCCGGACCACAGAAATGGTGAGAGGATAAGTGCCACTGTTTATTTTATTTATTTTTTTTTAATTGGGGAATTGGGGGAGGGGAACAGACAAGTTGCTGTCCTTTTGTTCTTCAGTCTAGTTGTGGAAGACGTTGCTTCACTGGCCCAAGTTGGCACCATCATTGCGCTCTTCCCGGGCGAGGCACATCAGTCGCCGGCTTCTGGACGGCCGCTCACTGCGGCTGCTAGCCGCTCATGCTGGCTGCTGGCTACACACGGTAGCCCATGGCAACCCACTGCACCAGGGGCTGCAGCCCACACTGTTGCCAATGACTCACAGCAGCCCAGCTCCAGGTTGAGCTGTTGTTCACCATCTTAGCTGTGGAGGGCAGTGTCACTGTCCTCATATGCGGGATCCGAACCGGGGCCCTCTGGCGTCCCAAGCCAGCTCTTAACCATCGCGCCACTCAGCTGGCCCAGTGCCATTGTTTAAAGCCAACAAATGCAGGCGTCATTCCTTACACAGCAACAAAGAGCCAGTGCCAACCACTCCCTGGAAAAATAACTTACCAAGTCTTATTCAAATGGGGGAAACCTGAACGGATCTGCAGCCATTGAAGAAATCGATGGACACGAAAGCCAGGCACAGGCTAAGACATGGTGTAAGAACCAGTGTTGATCTTACCTTAGCTCCTTCACACACAGAAAAGAGGCAACACTACCGAACCCAGGCTATGAGGCCCCAAGCCCAGATGAGCACAATAGAATAAAGGACAGTTATAAGCCATGTAACCAATACCTGGATTGACAGAGGTGTTCCCAGAGCCCCGAAGGTCCTACATGTCCCCTTCTGGTCCCCAGCATCCCTACAACACAACTGGTGTCACCTGCTTTTGTGCTTCCTGTCTGTGGGCCAGGTGGGACCACCTCTCTGCCTCCGCCGTTTGCTCAGCACACCTAAGGTTCCCGCATACCTGCCTGTGCGTGGAGCTACTCTGTTCTCTTTCCCATCACGTGACTACACCGCGAGCTATTTATTCGTTTTGTTTGGAGCCAGGCACACAGGGCGCCCCCAGGCTCGTCCCACCACCGTGCGTGCTGCTGGGGCCGCTGGGCCCCTGGCTCCTGACCGCACACTGGGCCTCACCTGCACGTGACACAGCCTCTTCTACAGACCTGGCCGCATGGTGTCAGAGAACTTTTTACATACTGGCCACGCAGGCGGGCAAGCCCGCACCTGGCTGTGGTCGCACTTTCACGCCCAGGAGGACCCATGGAGGAAGTCTTTAATCTCTTTATTTCCCTTTGCGTCTGTTTGCCTCTGACCCGGGAGGAGGACGGGGGTGACTTAAAACCCAGCAGCCTTTGTACCGGCACGACAACACAAAACAGCATCATTTCCTTACAGTCGGGAAGAAGGCAAGCACGCCCTGTCACGCCGCCACACAGCACCGTCCTGAAGGCCCAGGCAGCAGCCGGGGAGGAAAAACACGAGCGGCACAAGGGAGAAGCAAGGACACCGCGGAGAGAGGACGTCTGCACAGAAACCCCCCGAACCTGCAAGTCCACAAAAGCAGACCCGGGAGGGTGACTGGCTATCAAATTGATACCCCAAAGCCACGCATTTCTGTACAACACCAACAAGGAGTTAAGACATTTTTTAAATAAAAATGAATTTTAAAAACACCACTTACAAAAGCACCACAAGTAATGAGGACGCCTGGGAATAAATTTAACCACAGAGTCCAAGCTAGTATCATGGAATGTTACAGTCTCAGTGGAAGTCATTTAAAAGGGTCCACGTTCACGGAGAAATGCCACGCTTTACAGCAGGAAGGCTGACTTCACAAAGAGGAAAAATTCCCCTCCAACGGGTCTACACAGTCAATGCAATTTCAATCAAAATCCTGACAAAGTTTTTCATGCAACTTGACAAGCTGATTTTGACATGTACACAGAAAAGCAAACAGCAAGGGCGGCCAGCAGTCTGCAGACTCGGGAAGGACGTCCAGGCAGCCAGGCGGGGGACAGCTAGGCGGTTACACCACCGCCACGCAGACACACTAACCAGAGGGACAGACAGCTGACAGAGGGGCCAGGACACACGGCCGCAGAGTCAGGCCCACTGGTTCTCCACACGGGGACAGGACAGCCTGGCTCCCAGCTTCTCACCAGGCACAGAGGGGCTGAGAGCTTCCGGTGCGGAGCAAGCCTGAGAACTTCTACAAGAAAATACAGGTGAACACATGCGACCCAGGGTAGGGAAGGGCTTCTTGGCAACACTCAAAAGGCATTACCCATAAAAGGGAAAAAGAGGGATAAATTCTACATTAAATTAAGAATTCCTAGTCATCAAAATAAAGTAAAAAGACAAGACACGACTGGGAAAGCCATGTGGTACACACATTAGGAAATGAATCTATAAGAAAACGGGTCAGATAGAGCTATGTAGAAGAACAGGTAAGAAAAGGACATGACCCAGTAAGAAAAGGGCAAAGGAGTCCACAGAAGGAGAAACACAGGTGTGACTGTAAGGAGCCAGGAAACACGGGCCAAGGCCACAACTGGAAACATTCTGCATTCATCCTATTTGCAAAAATTAACGACAATATCAAGCGTTAAAGGGTATGTGGGTCTGCCTTACACTGCTGTGTAGCTTGGGACAGTCGTCCAGGAAACAGCTCAGAGTCACAGCGTGAATCCTAACACGCCCGTACCTACCGCCCCGTGTTCCACTCGGGGCGAGGACGAGGCGTCTGCATGACGTCACATGTGCACCCAGAGACAGGGACACAAAACGTTCCATCAAAACAGGTGAGATTAGGAGTGCCTCCCAGTAGATGTACGGACACGTCCTGCAAACCTTACTGTTCCCAAACTCCACCTTCACACAGATCCCAGGAGTGCCTGCTGCAGCCGGACACACATGGCATCCCCTTGTTTACTGGCTGACATCCTGGTACCCTCTTCTCCTTCCTCCCATCATCACAGAACCCCTGCCCTGTTTCCAGCAGCCGGGGGATGAATTCTTTGGTTCTCGTCTGCACGTCGTCTTGGGTTTCTGTTATTTGTTTTCTGCTCCCCTTGCATACCTTTTGGAAGTGCCCATTTTGTCCTCATTTAATTAGCTCAGTTACTTTATTTCAAAAATTAAGCTCGTGATAGTTTAGACCAGAGGTTGTAAAAACAGTGGCCCACAGGCTGACTTCAAGCAGGAATATCTTTGATTTGCCTGCACGGCCTGTTAAAAAATAAACAACTGCACATAAAAATCCAGATTTCTGGCTTATCTCAGCAGACCGAATATCTGTGAAATCTGGTCCCATAACCATGGGTCGTGTTGGCTGGGGGTCAGTGCGGGGTCAGGTGAGTGTATCCCAGAAAAGGCGCTCAGTTGTCACTGGTGTTTGCACCACCATTGTTGCTGTGTCACTGGCTTACCTTCCTGCCAGACCCCTGTCAGAATCTGTTTACAATTTTCACATACAGCTTTGTTCACCAAAAAAGAAACATTTATACCCAAAGGCTCTCTAAAACGTAAAGGAAAGACGTGAAAGGTACAAAACAGTTGGGGTGCTGGGAAAACGCCGTGCCCAACTGCAGGCTCCCAGTGCTTTTTCTGACAAATGTTCTCAGATATAAGTTACAGCTGCCTGTGCCTCGAGTTAGAAAACTGAGAATAACTGACACGAGTGCTCTGATCTCTGTCATCTGGCAGAAGCACCTGCTTCTTTACCGCCGGACACTCACCCTCTCAGTCCAGTCACAGTGAAGGGGCCTGAGTGACAGCCTAAGGGGACCTGCCGTAACCAGAGGGCCTTTTCTGAAGCTAAACCCAAACACTACTCGGGACACGCGGCCACTAACCAATGGGATTATTTCTACTGCGTCCTTCCATTTTTGTGGGTTACCAAGTCACTAAAGCTCATCTCTGAGGCAGTCACGGAGCTTCACCACTCAGACCCACGTCAAGAGAGGGCCTGCCACACAGCGGGAAGGAGCTGGCAGCCTCCAGGACCTCGACACAGGCGCAAGCTGAGGGCACGCCCTGGCCACGCACCCCGGTGGGGGCACACACGCCAGGCTGCTCCTGGGTGGGGGCATCTTGGCCTGAAGACCCCAGTCCCCTGCCCTTTCCTCTCCTCTCACAAGTGTCACAGCAGCAGGGGGGCCTGAGGGCTCTCTACTTCCTCTTGTCCCCTCCCTTCAGCCTCCACAGCATTTCTCCCTATTACCCCCCTGGCACTTGTCACCTTGACATCCGCTCCCTGCATAACCCAATGTGATGCAATCTTAACAATCTCACTTCTGTCTTCTATTGGCAAAAATCATTGCTACTGAACCATATTTTGCAAAGCCTGCTGACTGAGTGGTTTCTGACTGGAGGGATGGTGTGTGTCTCCCTGGTAAGAGGTACATTCAGTCACTCAGTCACTCAGTCACTGCATTAGACTAGGACAACCGTACAAATTGGAAGTCAATCTATGAAAAGCTTCACCCAGCCATCAACAAGCACAGACTTTATATTGAGTCAAAAGGCAGCTCCTGGTTTTAGTCCTACTATGTGCATAAGGAAAGTGAGCACAGTGAACTTGTGGACCCTGAATTTAAGCTCTTCCCAACGCAGCAGTAAGGCTGTTTCAGTGGTTTCAGACAGGGATTTCTGACCCCCGTCCACCCAGTGTTGCCTTCTGCAAGTGAGAAGTTTTTAAATTAATGCTTCTGTGAAGCCAGTCACTCAGTTTCTGTTTTTCACATTTTGAACTTTCTGAGCGTGAAAGTGGCTCAGGTGCCATCAGACCTTTGTTTGAAATCTGCACTCACCCCTTGCTCACTGGGCAAGCTTAGCCCGTTTCTCCATCTGTATAACGGGGCAATATCGCTATCCTCACAGGGTCGCTTTGAAAATTAAGCAACAAAATAAGCACATGGAAGGGCTGAAGGATGTGCAATCATTGTCGCTATTATCGTGGAAACAAAACGCGCAGCCTAAGTTATGCAGCAGGGGACACATTTATTGTCAGAATGCACTTATAAAGATTTCAGGTCAGCAGATGGCGTGAGGAAGAGAGAAAGCCGCCACCTCTGGGGCTCAGAATTCAGCCCAGCACCTGGGTTGCAACCATCACGGAGCACGGTCTCCGTGAGCCATGGATCTGGGCAGGTCTTTCCAGGCCGCAGCTTTTACTACTGGTCATGGCAGAATCTATCACTACTGTTCTTTATTATTGATTTCCTTCCCCACCCGCTTTCAGAAAGGAACCAGGGCGGTCCACATGAATGATGCATGGCCTCCCCGAGTCACCCGGGGACAGGCCTCTCGGCTGCTGGCATGCTGCTCCCACCATGAGCGCCCAGCTGCAGTTTTGAGTCCTGTGTGATGCAAAGCACTCGGCCAGGAAGAATTCTGCCTGTCACGTGTTCAAGGACATGTGTTTCTTTCAGTTTGGTAACACTAGCATCTAACATGTTCCCTGTCTGCGATTCTTCTGGCCTCCAGGGAAAAGACATGGCCAGTTTAACCACAGCACCTAGGGCCAGCTAAAGACTAAAGCCGTGCAGCGACAACTTGAACCCGCTTTCCCCCCCCCCACTCCTCTCTTCACCTCCAAAATAAACACAGAGCCGCCCAAGGTTATCAGTGTTTCAGCCTGTGGCACTTTGCTTGATAAAGATAATCAAACAGGGCAAATTCTTCTAAATAACCAGATGAAAGACTGTCAGAGGATGAACCACTGACTAATGTGTTTGCCTAAAATGCTGCATTTTAAAATTAGGAATGTAGGATTAACTTTAAGATTATCACTAAGTGGTTTTAGGACCGACAGATTAAGTCACAGTCAATGCTTTACAATTTAAAACAACTCGTTTAAAACTTCAAGCATTCTCTGGTTAAACAAAGGTAAAATCCGTAACATTCCTGAGAAACTGTTTTACAAACTTCAGTCAACTTTATTGTAACGTAAATTTCTTAATGAGACTTATAAAGATCTCAGTTATACAAGCTGTTCAGAAGGAAACAAATGTAACCAATTGATCCCATGCTTTGCTCTGTCAGTGATACATCAGCCCTTCCCACCTGCTAAGAGTAATATGTCAGTTTTTTTTACAGACAAGGCCAGAGGGGGACAGAGGGGATGGGAGCCGAAGCCACTGCTCTTGCCATGCGTGCATTCTGAGGGCAACAAGGGGTTAACTGCTAACGGTGAGGGGCTGGGCACCAGTCTTTACTGTCAGCCCCCCCCCCCCACCCATGTCTGCAGGGCCAACTCAGGCTGAAAGGCTAAGGCAGGTGTGCCTCTCAGGGGTCCAGGGTGATAGGACAAATTAACCAGATCCTTCCCCACGAAACCCCAGTAAATGTGGCTCTTTCAAACACGACCTCTGTTTTCCATTTTCCCCATTTGTAAGGTTAATGGACTTTTAGCAGACTGATGGGTCTGGGAAGATGGGAGTCGGCGGAGCTTAGTTTAATTCTGGCCACACCGATCTGTGCCCTAACCTTCGGCAGGTAATGGAACCTCTCTGTTGAACCTCTCTGTTTTCGCCGGCCACTCTTTCACAAGGTCAAAGTTCGATCAGAGATAACACACGTCAAGGGCTAACTCCTTGAGTGAACGTGGGAAGCTGTTGTGAAAATGGTCACTTTGGTGGATGTGCTTTTTCTAGCTTCCAAAATGAAACAACTACTTCCAGCTCGCCTCCCGGCACAGGCGCACAGATATGCATACAGACACAGGGCTAGTGTGAGCAGGCAAGTGGGCCAGCCCAGGGGTGGCCGCAGCCTCGCACCCTCCCTGGAGGCGGCTCCTGGAATCAGGACTCTGCAACTCCAGGACCCCTCAGGCGGCTTCCTTGACCAGTCACTGTGAGCTGACGTCAGCCCTGTTCTCGCATTCTTCAGGCTACAGCTGAGACGCAGGCTTCTTGGCAGAGATGCCCAGGTAGGGCCCTGAAGGCGGGGTGAACAGCGGGGCTCCGGCCAAGCACAGCCACTCCACATGCACGTGAATTCTGGTTCCAGACGTTAGGGCACCTACACCCTCCAAAGCCAAGGAGAGGCCCTGTGCACCCCGAATGTTAAACACCCATAGCTTCTTTTTAAACAATGTAATCAAGACATTCCTAAGAGTCTCCAAGAAATGGATACAGAAGTGAATCTGTAACAGGCTGGCCCTGAAACTGTAAGGGGGGAGGGGCGGAAGGGAGGGGCGGGGGGGACATTAAGGAAGTGATCAAATGAGAGAAGGTTCAGAATCTGACCAGACCTCTCCTGAAGCTTCTAAATGCAGCAAACTGTGATTAGAGATCCCTAAATGAGTAGTCGGCCTGCAGAGCTGTAGTTTCAGACACGTAGGCATCTTCCGGCGTAGCAGCAGCAGCACCGCTGGTGGGCACCACCAGCTCACCAGCCATCCCCCAGCACCAGCCACCCCCCAGCACCAGCCACCCCCCAGCCATGGATCTGGGTTCTCTGGGATGATTTTCACTTTTAACATGGGTGGCCACTTCTCAGTCCGGTCTGTCTCAAAACCAACAGCCCTTAGTTTTCCTCCTTTATAGGGTATTTCCTACGAAAAGGAACCCAACGGCTCAAGTAGTCTCTTAGACAAGACTTAATACTGTGCTTAAAAAAAAAAATAAAAAAAAAAAGGTCTAGGAAGCCATTTATATAAAATCATTTTTCCCTATTTCACTGAACTTCTCTTAAAGTTTAAAAAAACTGCATAATTTTTCCAGGTGGCCTCAACTGCTAACAAGCCTCCCTCCCTGCGGACCCGGGGATGGAAGGCCCAGGGCCCTGAGGGTGGCCCCGGGCGGAGGGGCTCCCCTCCCGCGGCTCCTGGGTGATGGACCCGTCGCCTG
>NW_017731962.1:47153-59993 GCF_001890085.2 Hipposideros armiger | reverse complement strand
GTGGGGCGCGGCCGGGGCGGGTCCGCGCGCGGCGCCCTGTGACTCGTTTATGGTGGGCACCGGCCGGCGGCGTGCTGGGACTTCTTGACCCGGGAGGAAGTGCCCCGAGTGGAGGAGGGGGGCGCCCCGCGCTGCCCCCAGCGCTGCCCCCCGCGGGCTGCTCCAGGCCCCGGGCCGAGCAGCGGGCGCCCCCGCGGGCACCGACCCCGTGGCTGAGCCTGGAAACCGCCCGGGAGCGCGCCAGGCGGGGCGACCGCGAGGCTGTTTGCAGAGGGTCCTGTCCGGTCTCGCTCTGCTTGACCCCTGGGCGTCACCCAACACCTGCTCAGGGCCTCGGGTCCACCCGGATCTCCTGAGCTTGGACAAGTTTCATTTGAAAGCTATTTAAGATACCAGGTGCTTTTACTGCCCGCTGTGCCTTGTTTGAAGCTTCCTGAAATTATTTTAGAAAATACCTAGACTAAAAAATAATAAACGTGCGTGCACCTGCTCTGCTCACATTCCCTTCTTCTTGGAAAAGGAGTTATGGTTTGCAGTGATCGTGGCAATTTAATGTGTGTAAACCCTTGGACCCTGCACTGCCACTTCCAGTCACGTATCCTGCAGATGAAGTCCCACGGGCACCTGCGGAAGTGTGTAGAGAATGTTCTGGCATACGGTGCAGAATTACAAAAAACCTGACAACAACCGGTAGAGCCCTGGTTAAATAAACTCCAGAACAGTCATTTAATATTTTTAATTTAAAACACTAACAAATTTTAATGTGGTAATTCTATATATGCTAATATTACATAATCTCCAAGGTTTGTAAATTAAAAATAAAAAACAGAAGCTGAAGAGTGATGGGTGCAGTTACATGTCCAGAAACCTGGGAGCATCACCATGAGATGATCACTGTCTGGGCAAGGGAAACATCATGTATGCTAGGTGGTGATGTTTCAGTTTATCTTATGCACACATTTTATTACTTGTTAAAAATGAATTAAAATGAACCTCATCATTTGGCAGTTGATGGCCCCTTAATAGTTACTTTGAGCTCAAAATACTGTATTTGTCTCAATGGCATAAAACGTCATGCGTATAAGCTGGTCTTTATTCAGTTAGAATCTACCATCACTCAGACCTGAGCTGAGCAGGAATTTGCCTCTGGAAAAGCTCATCTGAACACAAGAGCAGAACAAACATTTAAATGGAACCTGGCAGTCAGCCAGCCGGCCCTCTGCTGCTTGCTGGGCCCTGCAGGGCTCATATTGATGGAAGAATTGGTCAGTCCTCAGGTTTATTGTGCGTTACTTCCCCTGCTTGGGACAACAAGGCTGTGGGCAGAGACTCTTGGCACCGGTTTTACGTTTTTGGAAACTGAGGCACAGCAACACTGCATAGGTTTCCCACTGGAACACAGCGGGTGGCAGAGCCCGCAGCCTGGCTCCAGGCCCTGAGTGGGCCACAGTGCCCGAACTTCCTGGGGCAGCTGGACACAGACACCAGGCCATTGCCACTGCCCGGGGAACCTTGGAGTCAGCCTGTGACCTTGGACAAGAGCATTACCTCTTCAGGTCTTGGCTTCCTTTTCTTTAAAACGAGGAGTTCCCACCCCAGACTTCCCTGTTCCCCAAGAGTGTGCCAAGATAGCCACTCCTAGGGCTGATCCAGGCATTTTTCACAGTCTAAGGAGGACTTGCTGTATCTGCCCAAGACGTAAACATTCACCCAAACTAAAGAGAATAGCTCCCGCACGCTAACGTCGATCTCAAATGGACAGATGTTATAAGTTCTGGATTAATACATAATAGGAAAACAATGATAAATGCAGTTTTTTCAAGAGACAAACTATTTTAAACATAGGCTTCTACAAGGGGAAGTATCAGAGACCGAGGCCCCAGGAGCACTGAGGGCTGCCCTGGAGGTGGCTGTTGTGAAACCCGATCAGCCTGAAGGGGCTGAATCAGATGCCATTGGTGACATCTCCAGACATGCCAGGGTCAGCTGAGAGGACCAGAGTGGCATGCTGAGCAGGGCTGGAGAGAAGCTGGCCTGAGCAGCCTAGAGGTCAAAGTCAAGGTCACAGAGCAGGTGAAGCCAGCGCCCTGCCGAGGACAGACCTGGGGCACGTGGGGAAGCCATGCGTGCAGGGGTAAAGCCCTGGTTTGAACTCGGGCCCCCCTGCACTAGCTGTGAGCGCCACTGCCCCTCTCTGCCCAGAGTGACTGCTGTATGCGGCTGTGTGGTGGGGACTGAGGACCTGGGACCTGAGCCCAGGGCCTGTTTCAGCGGGAGCCGCTGAGCTGGTAGCTGTGGACACCATCAGCATCCTTCCAGTGCGTCCTGCGGAAGAGTGGGGGTGCCAGTGAGCAAAGGCAGCAGGGCCCGAGGGCAGGCAAGGGGCAGACAGGGTGACAAGCACACAGCTGTGGGGTACAGCCTGAGGCCCTCCTCCCCAAGCAACCCCAGCCAGACGGAGCCGGCGGGGTACTGGGGCCCGACACCCCCTAACAGGCCATCTTTGCTCCAAGCCTCAGCCAGCTCCACGTGCCTTTTTCTTTCACAGGCGTTGTAACACCACCCCCACCCCCAATTCCCCTGCACCCTAACCCTAATCTGTGTACTCCCTGAAGGCCCCCCACCAGACACAGGGGGCCTGCAAAAGAGACCTTCCCTACCCCCTTCTGCTAGAAATGCTGCTTGACCAGGCCCTCCCGGGCTGCACCCCAACCCTGCAGACAGAGGTGGGCCTTCGTGCACCTGCTCAGTCTTCTGACCTGATCTCTCAATCAGTCAAGTGCTCACGGCCCCTCGTAGAGGTGGGAGTCGCTGCCCTGTGCAGGCTGGGGGGTGGGGGTGGGGGACAGGAAATGCACAGCAAGTGTGACCTCTCCAAGGAATTTCTCCCTTCCTCCCATGCTCGCCCCCACCCGGCACACACACACACACTCAAGCAAAAACGTTCATTTTTTTCCTTGCACCAAATCGTTTCTCAAATGTTCTCTGGGATTAAAAAAAAAAAAGTACACGCTGTTTCTAAAAATTCACCTGTTCAGAGTTGATATTGCTGATGTGTGCAAGGGCACTAACCCATCCCACAGGCCCACAGGCCATCAAATTCCTGAGAAATAGGGAAAGGAGTTACTCAAGGACTGCTTTAGTGGGATCAAGGAAATGCTTCCAGAAAAAAACTCACCTGGATGGACGTTAGTATAAAGGAGACAGTAGCTTCATAGCTTGGAGGTGGGGGGGGGGGGGGCTTACAAAGCCCCAGGCGTAGAGACCTAGGCATAGGTGCAAGATCCTGACATGATTTTTAAAAAGCTTACATTTTATTAAAAAGCCTATGCTTTTGAAGGTTACGAAACATATTTCTGGATTTGCCAGTAGAAATGCTAATTGCTTACTTTTGGTTGTCAGTAAAAATTAAGGTTCTGAAGGTTATGGATTCTAATTAACATGAAAGAGAATGATGTATGTTTTCAAGGAAGGTGTAAGGTATGGAAATACATTTTTGAAGGAACTGAAAGAAAGTAGTTTGTCCTAAAGATGGTTATTTCTGAATGAGTGAGAAGAGACGAGCTGAAAGGGACTGGGAAAGTTGTAGAAGGTTTGTGAAAAGTCTTGAGAGAGGTTTTTTGTTTGTTTTTTTTTGTAGAATTAAGCTAAATCACACTTGTCAAATTATACCAGAGAGCCAAATCTCAAAATAGAAGATTTAGTACTACCGTTACAATTCCCCCTGTCTCATCATGACGAGGCCAGAGACAGGCCGGACTTTTTGCTGCAGTTAATAGACAGGCAGAAGCCACCTCAGGGCACCCCGGAAGACCCAGAAGAAACACACCAGGATATAGAAGCCCAGACCACCAGAGTAAGGAGTATCCTAGTCTTCCAAAGCAGCCGCGCCCTCTATGCAAAATAAAGACACTGTAGGAGGGATTTTCCCCTGCTCTGAAGGGAGCGGGAACCAACATCCTCAACACAAATGGCTGTGACTGACTAACGGGCCTGAAGCTCCTAGTGGCTCCCAAGCTGTTCTCATCACAGAGGAGGAACTGTGGGAGACCCTTGATGTGGCGGGTAAGCCTGTTAATTAGCCATTTATTCTATTTCAACTGCTCACTCTGAACCCATTTTCTCTGAAACCTTGCTCGGTTGTAAAGATAAATAGAGCCCTTTAAAAAGGACTCTCGGGGGCCGGCTGAGTGGCTCAGTTGGTTAAGAGTTGGCTTGGGAGTGCAAGTTCTGAGCAGCAGGGCCACCGGTTCGGTTCCCACATGGGTCAGTGACACTAGGCCCTCTACACTACGCCCCCTACAGCTAAGATTGTGAACAACAGCTCGACCTGGAGCTGGGCTGCCGTGAGTGGCAGGCAATGGTGTAGGCTGCAGCCCCTGCTACAGTGGGCGGCCATGGGCTACTGTGAGCTGCTCTGAGCTGCCGTCCAATGGCCAGCAACCAACTGCCTCAGCCGGGAAGAGCACAATGATCATAATACCAACATGAGCCAGTGAAGCGACGTCCTCCACAACTAGACTGAAGAACAAAAGGACAGCAACTTGTCTGTTCCCCTTCCCCCAATTCCCCAATAAAATCTTTAAAAAAAAAAGAAAAGAAAAGGACTCTGGGTAAAGCTTGGTCAGAGACCCCTAAGCCCTGGCTCGAATTACTGCCCACTGCTTTATGCTTGTAGATTCTGACCTCAATTCTGTTATTTCCTGTATTATTAACTTGAGAACAGACTCAGCGCAATGGTTTCCAGCAGACGCTGCCCAGCCGACCCTCCTCTTTACTTTAATAAATCTTCCTTCTGTTATTTCTACCTGGCTCGTGAATTCCTTCACAACCCACGATTGAGCAGCTACAACAATTTGGGAGTAAAACGTCCTGAACTCCAACTAGACTAACAGAAGCAGAGCTGCTTCCTGCGGGGGGAAGAGGTGCTGCTAAGTGCCCTGGGGCCACACAACGCTTGCCCTTGGCCATGGTGAAGGACCTGGTCTACCCATCCCCCAGGGACTTAGAAACAAGCTCAATGTCAGTTTTGGGAAATGCTTAGGAGAGGAGGGATGTCAGGGTCTTCCCTTTCTGTTTCAGTTCTCATCTGGCTCGCTTCCCAACGTCACTGCTCACATCATTACACAGGAAGAAAGAAAAAAAAAACCCATTCTTCAGCATCTCCGGGCTGGAGAAGTGGACCGAGTAGTTGCAAAATTAATCTGTGTGTTCCTCTTTTTCCTCAGGGCTAGTTAGGGCTTGGGGTGGTGGTGATGGGGCGTGGACATCCCCGAAGGACCCTTGAACTTGCCGTCGCCGGGTGCTTCAGCTGGGGAACAGGGTTATCGCCTAGAGGAGCTGGTCATCTTGCTGTTCTGGGCCTCAGGTCCTGGCTCAAAGGGGGTCCATGGAGGCACCCACCTGCCTCTTATGGTCTCTGGGAGGACCAGGTGGATTCACACAGGGAAAGCCATTCTAGAGGTGTCTCTGAAAGCCCCCCTGGCCTCTCCCCAGCAGGGCCCTCTCCCAGGGGCCTTCGCGCTCTGCCCCCTCTCCATCTCTCCCTCCCAGCACCTTCCTTTAATGTCCTCGGGCTCCCGTGGCTCTCTGAGTTAGCCCGCTTGTTTCCTGGGTGCTGCCTTCTCCCCTGCGACCCCACCAGGGCCTTAGAACAGCGCCCACCTGGCCCCTGCACAGCGCCTGGCTCCTAAGGCCCCACCACCCTCTGTGCGCTGTTGTCGTGAACGGGAACAAACACACTTGCGCGATTGGAGGCCTGGGGCGGTGGGTCCCCAGACACCAGCTTGCTCCTAACTTCATGCCTTTAATTGGCTTGTTAGGGCTGCAGTAACGAGGTCCCACAGGCTGGGCCATTGCGGGCGCACCGCTCCATGAACTAGAGGCCCCAGACCCAGGTGTGGCAGGGTCCTTCCACCGAAGCCTCTCTCCTTGGTGTGCAGATGGCCGTCTTCTCTCCTCCGTGGTGTCTGCGTGCTCATCTCTCCTAAGGACACCCGTCTCGCGGGGTTAGGGTCCATCCCGATGACCTCACTTAACCTTAGTTACTGCTTTGAAGGTCCCATCTCCAAATACAGTCCCATCCAACACATGTTGAATACAGGACTTCTACATGTGGATCTGGGGTGACATAGCCCCCCAAACACTCAGCCCATAACGTGTAGTCTTCCCCTCTTTGTTTGTATTTTTGCAATGCACCTGTATTCCTTATGTAACTAAAAGGCATTTTCAGGTAACCTGTGTTATAAATGCAAAGATGCTGGCAGGGGAGAACCCCAGAGCCCCCTCCGCCCCCCACAAGCAGCAGTGGGCTCCCACGGCCGGTCACTTAGGGGCTGTCCTTACTTCTGGCCTTGCCGTCCACTGCTGGGACGTCCCCCTTGGGGGAGTAGAGTCTTAAGGGAACTGGGAACCTGGTACAAAAGAGGGGACAGGAACACAGCTGGGCACAAGCTCTCCGCTGACTCTGTCCAGGAGTCCCAGCCCCCTGCCAACCCAGCGAATCAGAACCGGGCCAAAAATAACCACCTGATGATGGTGAGGGTGACAATGAGGGTGACAACAGCCAGCTCTGGAGCCTGTCCTCCTCATGTGGCTGCTCTAAGTTCTCTTCGCTTACTCACCCCGACACCAGCAGGAGGTAGGGACTGCTATTCCCTGTTCTCAGGGGAGGAAACTGAGGCAGCGAGGCTAAGCAGTTTGCCTGAGGTCACACAGCTGGGCCGTCACAGCAGGTCCCTCTGCCTAAGAACTTGCTGTCTCTTGTGAATCATTTGAAGAAAAGTAGGGCGGGGAGAGGCCGCGCCCTTCGGGAAGAACTGTGCTGCTGAGAGCTGGCCAGCCACAGCTTATCTGCAGAGTTCAGTCAGAGAACTGCTGCCTCAGTGCCCCTCTCAGCCCTGCCGCACCCCATAAAGCTGCCTCCTGGTCCCCAAGCAGGATGCCTGCCCAGACCCTGAGCCACTCCCCATCTCTCAGGGTCCAGCAGGCTTCTGGCTCCTTCCGCAGCCTCTCCCCCAATGGCCAGGTCCTTCCCAGAATCCCAGCTTCACAGCTTGTGGCCTGGGCATGCCTGACCTCTGGGGGACACAGGACTCGGAATTCCTGGTGCAGAGTTGTCCTGAGGGTGAAATGAAATGAGGCATGGCTGTGAAGTATCCACCAGTGTCGCTACCAGAGACCTGAACGGACACCCACCCCGCCCCCCACCAGGCCTCCCTTCCCTCCTCAGCTCCAGGCTGTGAGTGCCCCGCACGCACACACACACACATACACACACACACACACACACACACACACACACACACACACACACACGGGAATGAGAGTAGGCTGTGGGGTCTTCAGAGGACGCTCCCTCCTAGGGGTCCAGCAGGCCCCCAGACACGTCACTATGAGCACCAGCCCAGCTGGGGGCTGCACAAACACCAGGCAATCTATAATCAAACCCCAATTAATAAAATAGCAGGTAGACGCCAAGAATCGAGCCATCTGATAGCAGGCCCAGCCTAATGGAGAGCTCGTGGTTTCAATGACGTTCTGCCCTGACGAAGATGAGGTTTGGATTTCTAAGATCTCCCAGTGGCCCAGCTGCGCAGGCCAGACGCCTATGTGTCCCATAGCTCCCCTGGACCAGGAAACGCGGAGCCTGCCCAGGGGGCGCCATCCTCCCCGCTCCGGCCCTGCCTGGGCTCCTGGTGGGAGCTGCCCAGTGACTGCCTCCCGCCCGCCTGCTTCCGTGACCACGCCCGTGGCTGGGCTTGCTGCTGGCCTTTGACTGTCGGCACTCTGAAAACAAGGACTAGTGTGGACCGAGTGCCTGCTCCCAAACGCTGGTGCCTTTCCAGTTGCCAGGCATTGGGGCACCCTGACCACCTCCTGGCTGGGCCTGTTCCCAGGGCACTGGACCAGGGTCCACGCCTCCAGCACTCACTGAGTCCCTGTATCCAAGTGCCTGTCACCACCTGCCACTCTCAGCCCTCTGCTGCACTGTCCCCATCAGACATCTCTGCTGGCAAAGCCACACAGTGAGGGCCACCTCGTGCCACATTTCCTCAATGGTAGCCTTCAGGCATCTGGCCCACCTGCAGCCTTGGAGGCGCCACTCACTGCCAAGCTGTGCCCAATGACACAAGCAGCCCCAATGACACTGAGCTCCTCCCATCAAGGGTGGACTCATCCTCCATGATCTTGACCCTGGGCCGCTCTTGCATTTGCTTTGGCCAGTGGTCCTGCAGCAAAGGTAGTGCAAGACATGGCTCTGAATAAAGCCACCGACTTGTATGCTTAAAAGGGCCACAATGACACATCATCTTATGTATATTTGACCACAATTAAAAACTAATGAATGGGGCCAGAAGAGTGGTGTGTTGGTTAGGAGTTGGCTTGGGACGCCAGCTCTGAGCAGCAGGGCCCAGGTTTGGATCCCACATGAGGGCCAGTGATGCTGCGCCCTCTACAGCTAAGATGGTGAACAACAAACAGCTCAACCTGGAGCTGGGCTGCAGTGAGTCGCCGGCGACGGCATAGGCTGCAATGGGGCTGGCTGGCAGCGGGCATGAGCTTTCATGAGCTGGCATGAGCTGCTGTGAGCCGCCGTCCAATGGCCGGCGAGCAACTGCCTCACACGGGAAGAGCGCAATGATAATACCAACGCGTCCTCCACAACTAGACTGAAGAACAAAAGGACAACAACTTGTCTGTTCCCCTTCCCCGATTCCCCAACGCTGTCCCCCTCCCCTAATTCCCCAATAAAATCTTTAAAAACAAAAATGAAAACAAAAAAAAACGAATGAATGAATTACTTTTTAAAAAAAAGAAGTGGCCTATGGGGCTTGTTGCCTTGGGAACCCTGGGACCCCACCGACTGAATGGCCGGCCAGTGGATGCTGAGAGGCACATGGCCAATCACCCGTCACCCCAGCCAACCACTAGTCTTGAGAGTGAGGCCACTGCCCACCAGCAGAAGTCAGATGCTGGTGAACCAGCTGAAACCAGCAGAAGAACTGCCCAGCTGAGCCCGGAATAACTGCCAGCCCGAGAACCAAGAGCTAAATAAATGGTTCTTTGAAACCACTCAGGATCATGGAGGTTTGTCACACGGCCATAGATAACCGATACACAGCCAGCTACCTTGCCTCTGCCAACTCACAGACACAGTGCTCAGCACGCTCTCCTTCCAAGGCTGATGGGCAGATGGAACTAATGCCTTAGTTTCCATGAGTAAAGCAACATTCCTTGTTATTTTACGGCTGTGATGAACCGATGTGTCTCAAGTTGCTATAGCATTTGTGCTACCTTAGTGTTACCCTAATGAGAAATGAAACCAGTGGTGTTCGTTTATCCTAACTCCACGGGGAGGCTGCTTGAGTCATGGCTCTGAGAATTGTAATCTTTCAGAAATGCAATGCAGGGAGCTTCCGACTGAGCTAGATTTTCAGAACCTGCTGAACTAAATTACCATAACTCCGTTACAGATTTGCATTAGAAATGATAACATCCGGAATTGGGGTGGGTTTCTACTCGCTGTAGAACACAGCAGGGCCGCAGACGCCTTTCCAGCCCATGCAGCCCTCCCCCATCACTGTGCATGGAAATCCTGCCGCGTGGGGCATGGAGCACACACTCGGTGACCATGTGCTGTCTGCGCAGCACCCAGCCCAGACCTGGGGACAAGGTCAACTTAAAGTGGCGTTTGCCCCCCAAGCGGGCCCAGTTCCGGGGCACTTGTACCACTAATCCCAGGGCTGTACCCAAGAGTAGCTTGAACAGCCCAGCTCAAAGCAGATCCGAATTAAACAGTCCTTGGTTCTGTTTCAGATGATAAATGACAGGGTTCCCCACTCCATGTCACCTCCTGCCCCTGCCGCTCTGTCCCTACCTGCTGCCACCATTCCTGCCTCCGTTTCTGTGATGGCCATTTGGACTTCTCTGCACCTTTCGTTTCAGCCCGTGTGCGTCCAGCCCGTGCGCTGCGGCTGGCTCCACCTTCCCCAGGTGCGGGCTGCATCCTCCACGCCCAGAAGCCTTCAGTGACAGGGGCAGGTGAGAACCCTCACCCTGGTGGTCCAGGCTCTGCAGGCTGGAGGTCCCAGAACCCGGAAGCTGAGGGAGGCTTGAGTGCGATGCCTCATCCAGGAGTTTCCATCCCAGGGCAGCTGGAGGGAGGGAAAAGGAAGTGAGGCCTGGAGGGGACCAGGGGACGTGAGGGATGTGGGTGTGGTCCACGCTGGCCGCTATGTCTCGGCTCCCAAATTAGGTCTCCTCAGACAGGATCCATGGAGAACTTGGGCCTTGAGGCAGTCCACAGACGCAGGGAGGAGAGGGATTGACCCCTGGACTCCTTCCTGTCCCCAAAGCAGCGGTCATCAGATCCTGAGGGTCAGCTGCAGCCACAGAGAGCCGCTTCACAGAGGTCACATGTTTGTGGGGACTAGGTGAGTGGGATGAGCCCAGCCTGGGACACCCTGATGGTCAGTGTCCATCCAGAGCTCCGGGAGGAACTGGCCAAAGCCTTTCGGGGCCTGGGTCCCAGTTTACCCGCAGCTCTGCCCCGTCCTGCCTCCTCCATCTGCCTTGGCAGGTGCGGGTCCTAATAAGCCTGTAGCTGTGGTGAACACAGCTCAGCTAGAACAAAATCATGTCCCCAAATTTCAGAAGTGGACACCCTGACCCCTAGGACATCAAAATGTGGCTGTGTTTGGAGGTGGGGGCCTTTACAGAGGTGACCAAGTTAGAGCACAGTCACAGGGGTGAGAGGTGTCCTTATGGGAAGGGGCGATCAGGACACAGACGCACTCACAGAGGGACGACGCGTGAGGACACAGGGAGGAGACGCCGTCTGGACGCCCAGGAGAGGCCGCAGGAGGAACCAGCCCTGAGCCGCCTGGGTCTCTCCAGCCTCCAGCCTCCAGAGCTGTGTCTATTGTTTAAGCCGCCTGGTCTGTGCTGTTTTGTTAGGCAGCCCAAGCAAACAAACGTGGTGACATCCAGCCTCCCTAAACCTCTGCGTCCTGCCCCACTGAACGGCTCTGCCCACCAGCCGGCCTCCCATCCGCCCCCGCCATGTTCCCTCATTTCTCCACGGAGCACGTGTTCATTGCAGGACGGGCAGAGAACCGGGGTCAGGTCCCACGTGCCGTCATTGTCCCACTCTGTGACCCTTACTCTGTGACCTAATGGTTATGGAGTGAACCACAAAATGCTCTCCCCTGTGAAAACTCACCCTCCCCACTGTTCACAGCCCGCACCCGTCCCGGCGGGGAGATCTGGAACTGTCCCATCTGCCCAGGTACCGGGCGGATCTACCTCACACACACCTTTTTGGGACGATGTTGCCACTTACTGCAAATTCTGGAGTCAATAAAATTGCCGAGGGGATGTTTAACATACCCTCGGACTATTCTCAAGCAATTTAGAAGCAATCTCCTCGCAGAAATTGACATGCTAATTATAAATACTGAAGATCTATTAACTAAGATAGTCAACACTGGTCTGAGCTCGTGCTGGTGACTGAAAACGTCAGCTGAGTGGGTGAGCTGGCCTCCGTCTCCCTGCTGACCCACGGGTGTCGCTGACTCACTCAGGGCCCCTCCTGGCAGTGAAGGCCCACTGTCCTCTCCTCCCTCATGGCTCCAGCAAGAATTAATACTACCCCCCCCAAAATACGCTCCTGAGAGTTCAGCACCCCGCTTCCACCCTGTCTGGGCCAGTCTCTTGGGTTTGAATCCTGGCTCTGCAACTGACAGCTGTGTGACCTTAGCAGGTTTCCTTACCTCTCTGTGCCTGTTTTCTCATTTCAATGGGGATAATCAAGGTACCTACCTCTTAGGGGAGTGTTATGAGGACCGAAAGAGATCATGTCAACAGGGCCGTTCCGGGGGCCTGGCGGGGGGAGGTGCTAAATGCTGAGCTGTGTGGGCAGCCCGTGGGGCGGGAACCGGCCATCTCTGTCTGCGCTCCCTCCCCGCATTCATCACGGAAGGTCTAGGTTATTTTGATGATTTTAATTATTCATGCGTGTACCTGTTCAACTCTGTAAAGCAGCTGTTCTAAAAAGCTGGACCCCAGACCGGCCCCGACAGCAAGACCCAGGCGTTGGGCAGAAAGTTCCCTGACCTCACCCCAGATCTGCTGCATCAGAGACCTCAGCCGTCTGTGTTTGGACAAACCCTCCTGCGGGCTCCACACAGTGCTCGAGTTTGAGGCCCAATCTTAAAAGATAAAAGCAAATTCAGCCGCCTAAGTTGTAAGGTTGTATAAGAAAAGGAAGCAGGAATGTATTCCCTTTTTCTTCCTTTACCAGACGTGACGGTTTCCTTCTTACCACAGTTGGCCACACTTGCCCTGCTCCAACCCGAGCGCCCGCCACGCCCAGGGTGTGCCCTGTGGCTGCCATGACCGAGTGCCACTGGTGGGGAGACACACGACAGCACTTTCTTCTCTCATGTCCTGGAGGCTGCAGGACCGAGATAAGGCGCGGGCAGGGCTGGCTCCCTCAGGAGGTGCCAGGAAGGGCTCTGTCCCCTTCTGACCCGGGTTCTGGGGGCACCTGGGTGTAGAAGCGTCACCCTGATCTCTGCTTCCATCTCCACATGGCCTCCCTGTGTGTCTGTGTCCGAAGGTCCCCGTTTTTTATAAAAAAAAATTTATTGGGGAATTGGGGGATAGGAACAGCACTGGGGAATTGGGGGAAGGGGAACAGATAAGTTGCTGTTTGTTTGTTCTTCAGTCTAGTTGTGGAGGACGTCGCTTCACTGGCCCAAGTTGGCACCATCATTGTGCTCTTCCCGGGCGAGGCAGGTCAGTCGCCGGCTGCTGGCCGCTCACGCTGGCTGCTGG
>NW_017731962.1:42116-47038 GCF_001890085.2 Hipposideros armiger | reverse complement strand
GTTGAGCTGTTGTTCAGCATCTTAGCTGTGGAGGGCAGTGTCACTGGCCCTCATATGTGGGATCCGAACCGGGGCCCTCTGGCGTCCCAAGCCCGTTCTTAACCATCGCGCCACTCGGCCGGCCCGACATCATCACTTTTAAAGGAATGAGTGCCACTCGTAAGGTCTGAGGAGCCGGGCATGGCAGAACCAGTGGCCGTTTGCTAGGCTGCCTCCCATCTAGGCGTGATCTGCAAATGTTTTCATAAAGGGAGTGAAGGGGCCCCCGCCCTCACCCGTGTGTGAATATCCCCGGCACGTGCAGGAGTGAGGTGTTGGAAAGGCCAGTTTCTGAAGGTGAGTGAGGTCATGCCCCACGAGTGGCTGTTCATGATGCCCGTTCAAGATCAGAGCTGCTCAGGGGCCATGTTGGGTCCGTGGCCCTCTGGTCCCAACTAAGTCCCTTGGGGGGATGAGTTGGGGGTTCCCCTGGGGGTCTGTTTTTCAGGAAGACAACACCAGAATTCGCAGACTCGTAGGAAAAAGGGGCCAACTCAAGACCCTCCCCTCAGGGTGCACCCTCGGCTGGGGCATGGTTCCTGGCAGACGCCCCCCTTGTCTCTGCTTCAGTTTGACTCTTCTGTCATCACCTCTGCCTGGCAGGCCACTCTGGTCCCCATACCTCCTCCAGGGCCACCCTGAGGGACTGGAGCCTGCCTGGGCACCAACCTGGGAGGCCTCCGAGGGCCCTGCTCCATCTCCATGGCCCCCAGTGTTTGTCACGGTAACTCGGGCCCAGCAGTGCATTCACCTCCAGGCCAAGGAAAGTTTCTGACAAGACACACATGGTCCAGCAAGGCCCCAGCTTTGTGCTCGTGCAGCCAAGGCCCAGCCTGAGAAGCACCAGGGCACAGGGGCAATAGCTCAGCGTAGACAAGGCACCAAGGCGATCACAGAAAAGATGGCAGGCCCTGCTGTAGACAGAGGGCAGGCCTCAGAGAGGAGCTGCAGGGACAAGCACGGAGCCAAGGCCACCGGGTCCAGGCCCACCTGAGGCCTGAGAGAGTCACCGACCAGGAGGCCTCCCGGGACTGTGGCCAGAACGAGGAGGAAGGTGCCCACAGGGCGGGCGCTCCGGGGAGCGCGTCTGCAGCACACCACCGCTTCCTGCCGCCTTCTGTAGCTGCTTCCGTTTACTGTCTCAGCTCTGCTGGCGTTGACGTAAAGGGACAGACTTACAGGATAAGCTTATGCCTCTGCATTCCCAGGAATGTTTGGGGGATGGGGACAGGGTAAGGATATGCCACACAATCCCCTGAGGTACTGGTGTCCTGGGGCGGCTGTAACAAAGCCCCCCATACTGGGCGGCTTAGAACAACGGACCCTTATCCTGACAGGTCCTGGAGGCCAGGAGTCTGAGAGCTGAGACCCAGGTGTGGCAGGACCATGGTCCCCAGGGAGGCTGGGGGGAAGGGGTCCTTCCTGACTCTTCTGGCCTCTGTGGCTCCAGGCATGGCTGGCTGTGGCCCCATCACCCCACCTCTGCCTCCACAGTCACGTGGTTTCTCCCTGTGTCCGTGTCACCACTCAGCCTCCACATAAGGACGCCAGTCACTGAATCAGGGACCGCACTCCTCCAGCCTGACCTCAACTAATTATGTCTGCAGGGACCCCATTTCCAAATAAGGTCACAGTCACAGGTCCTGAGGTCAGGACTTCACCTCTCTCTGGGGTGGTAAACCCCCATGCCTGACAAGTCGGTGGCAGACAAGATGGTTACCTCAGGCGTGGCTTTGTTCCTCAGATGCCACCGCTGCTGGTAGGCACCCAAAGACACACGAGGGACACAATCCCAGGGCTACCGGCCCCAGGGACCGGCTTCCTCACCAGCTGCCCTGTTCTAGATTCCTGGCCAAGTGGCAGAAACGATTCTCAGCGGGGAGGGGCTGGAAGGGGCCCGCCGAGCAGACCCAGCACACCGCGCCCACAGCACACACCAGGTGAGAACCCACACAGGCCAGCAGACTCAGAGGTCAGGTCCTTGGTATGCAGCTCCCCTGAAAAGCAAGGTTTCCATATCTGGCCCCCCTCCATCCCAGTTGACCTCCCCTACCAGTACCAGGCACTGGCACCGTCCCCACTGGGGAAGAGGCCTTCCTGGCCACCTCCCCGGCCACACAACCAGCCCTGTCACCTGCGTCTGGCTTTCCCGGAGGCCGTCCACAGCCTTTGCGTCTCTCACCCCAGCCCCCAGGTTCCTACCTGACTGTTGACTCTCTGGGCACCACCTGTGTGCTCCCGTGCCCCCACCCCCACCCCCAGCACACACACTCGAGTCCGGACGCCCTGCGTCATCCTCAGGCACAGGTTATGTGAGCAGAAACCACCTACAGGCCTCACCCTGCATGTGGCACACGGCCCTGGGGCCTCGGCAGGGACACAGCGCGAGGCTGGATGGGGCCGGGTGTTCCCCAGGGACCAGAGGCCCTTTGAGTTCAACTATGGATTTAACAGTGAGCATCACCTCGTTCCTGCAGCTTGCTGTGACAAACGTTTCTTTTATTGTAGATTCAAGGACAGCTGTTGGATTTAGGATAATTCTGGCCCTTAGAGAGCGTAATCCCACAGGAACGCACACAGGGCACCAGATCGAACCAAAACGCTAGCTGGATGACGTCGTGCCCCACCCCAAGAGACCCATCCATGTACGTTCACAGAGACTGGGGCAGCAGGAAGGGGGGGGGGCACTGATTCTGGATTAAATCTGTCGGTGTCACTTCAAATATCATTTGATATTTGACATTTCAAAAGATCTCCATGGAGCTGAACACAAAAACAAGTATCCAAATGACACGTGTGCGTGATGCCATTTGTGGAAAAGAGTTCAAGCTGCGTCATACAGACGTACTCTGTGCGTACGGCCATTGCTGCTCAGCGCTCACAAAAGACCTGGACAAACACACCGCAAGCATCCCAGGCTGCAGGGAAGAGTGCAAGACCGGGCAGCCCTGCTCTGCAACCACGCCTTCCCCCATGCTGGCCACGCCATTGCAAAGGACACTTGCCAGTGAAAGGCACACAGCTGAGGGCAGGAGGGGTCCTGAGAGTGCAGTTCCTGACCCTGAGCAGGTGGGGGCGCCGCCCTCCCACCAACATGTGGATGCAGTCACCAACCTGGGAGCTAGCTCCTTGATCTTTCAGTTTTCATTTTTAAATTTTTACAGGGAGAGGACATTTCTGTACCACTTGGAAAATTAAAAATTATTTTTTAAAATCCACAGCATTTTAAAAAGTGAAAACAATCACAAAACCAAGAAGAAAAAGTGAAAACAATCACAAAACAAAAAAGAAAAAGCGAAAACAATCACAAAACCAAAAAGAAAATGTGCAAAAGAAGCCTATGAAGGAAGTGTCCCTATTAAAGAAAGTGTTCGGAATCTGAGCTGAGGTGGCCACGCGGCTCTGAGCTGTATGTTTCCCGGCAGCCACAGCAGAAAGTCACCAGCAACCGGGAAGATGTGGGTTTCCACCGACATAAGGGAAACACTCATCTAAAGAGAAAAACATGTTTCTCTCCCAGGATTGAATCGGCAAGAATTCATCATGCAGGTCCTCGGAGTAAAGACAAGTGATGGACACTGTGGATCTGTCCTGTCTGGAAAATGCGGGGCTGCACCGGACGCCAAGGACCCTATCCCATCGGTCCCACCTGCGCTCTGAACCAGGGAAGCTCGGGGCCACCAAGGCCGGGAGGGGGCAGAGGTGCCTCACAGACCCAGGGGCTCCACCCCATGAGGACAGGGCCGGTCATCCAGGCACATGTTTGGGGAGCTGTCCATCCAGATACACGGACATGAGCACACGCCTCTCACACAAATGCAATGAGTAGATCTTATTTTTTAAATTAATCCTGCCATGCTCCCACTTTACAGGTGAGGAAACTGAGGTTCGAAAGTTGACACAACCTGTCTAAAATCTCACAACAAGCGAGTGGCCACACCAGGACCACTTGCGCCCAGGCTGTGTGAGCAGGAACACACCTTCCACCGACACGCACATGCACACCTCTTTCTCCTCCGCACTTCTCGGGGGTCTCCCCCTCTGGGGCACCCCGTTAGTCTGCAGTTCCAGGAGGCAGCACCAACCTTGGCCCTGGACGCTGCATCTATACCAGGACCAACTCCTGAGAGATTCTCAAGCAACGTTAGTGGATTCAAATCCACACCAGCAACCAACATCCTGCAGTGACAGGAAGTCCCACACCCCAGACGGAAGACAGAGACCAGGGCCTGCCCCGCGGTGCCCCGGATGCACCGACAGGAAGGCCCAGAGACAGCAAACGCACACCCACAGGGAGAGGGTGGCCGCCGGGGCAGCTCTGGCCTCTCGGTGAGACGCGCCGGCAGGGCTCTTCCCCACAGGAGGCACAACCACGCCTGTCGCCCGTGGTGGTCCTGGTGACAGAGTAGAGCAGCCCCTCTGCTTTGTCACCTCACCAATGACAGGGACCGCCACCACTGCCCAGAGCGGAGCAGGGAGATGCAGCAAAATCCATTATAAAGTGTACAGGTCAGTGGTGTAAGAGCCGTCACGGTGCTGTGTGCCCATCACCACTGCCTGGCTCCAGGACTTTCTCATGAAGCCGTCATCCCTCAGCCCCTCACCCAGTCCTGATAACCACCACCTGCTTCCTCTCTTTGTGGATTTGCCTATTCTGGGCATTTCATAGAAGTGGAATCATTCAGTATTTGTCCTTTTGTGTCTGGCTTCTGTCACATAGCATCATGTTTTCAGGGTTTAACAAATAAAAACACAGGACACCTACTTCAGCTGGAATTTCAGATAAACCACAAATAAATTTTTAGTACAAGTATGCCTCAGGCCAGCCGAGTGGCACGATGGTTAAGAACTAGCTTGGGATGCCAGAGGGCCCCGGTTCGGAT
>NW_017731962.1:39533-41148 GCF_001890085.2 Hipposideros armiger | reverse complement strand
CCGTACTCCCGAGACCAGGTGACCACTCGGACCCCCGGTTTCCTCATCTCCAGGACGGGAGTGACAACAGCCAATGCTGCCCCTTTGAAGGTGGCAGGAATGTAATGTGCTTGCCTCCTGGAAACAATGACAGATGTAACATGCTGCTGCTATTACTACTGTCACACTCCAATCGCCCGTTTCAAAACAGGGACACAAATAAACACTTAAAATACACAGGGAAATGATGAACACAAGAGAATCTCTGATCCTCAGAAAGCACATCAGCCTTCAGCGATGGGGTCACAAACAGCCCACCTTGAACTTGGGACAAGGTGACGCTGGCTAACTCAGGTTTGCTCAGCCCCGCCAGCAGCCGAGCTAGAAACAGGCCCAACGGTGCCCAGCGGAGGGGACACTGGCTGGGCGGTGAGTCACCCCCAGCGCTGAGAGCCAGCACTTCTGGAAACAGATATTTCAGGTTCCTGCGGAGGGCAGGTTCTGAGCAGCAGTCTGACGAGGCTGTCACAGACCACGGACGGAGAGGAAAGACACTAAGGACCATCCGTCCTCAGGGCCATGGGGACAGCTCATCAAGCGGGTGGGTCCCCGTGTCAGGAGGGGTGGAGTCCGGGGCCCCTGCTCAGCCACTTCAGGTCCCATGACGGAACGGGGAAAGGTCTGAGGGAGACGAGAACCTGCTGAGCGAGGGCTGCGTTCTCGCCGGGGTCTTTGGGGCCCTCTCAGCAGGTCCCGGTGTGGCGTCCACGATGAAGCAGAGGCCAAGGTCACCTGGGGCAGACACAGAGTCAGGAGGCCTCGGAGAGCAGCGCACCTGCTCTTCCCTTGTGGGCGGGAGGCCCAGACGGGAGCGAGGGGCTGATGGCGTCCCTGCTGACCCGAGGGACCTCAGACAGGTCAGCGCCTCTCTCTGGACTACTTTCCTCATTTGCATAAAAGGGAGCAGAAACAGGAACATGAGAGGATTCTAGGAGAATAAGGAGACCCCGTCTGAGAGCGAGGTCTCGGGGCCGGGCTGGCGCGGGAGCCTGAGCGTCCTGACAGCTCCACCCGCTCGCTGTCAGAGAGCGAGTCACGCCCGGCGCCCACTCCCCAGGTGACAGAAGAGCTTATCCACCCAAACGACCTGACAACAACAGCCGGAGGTGCTGGGCAGGTCCTTCCGGAGCCTGGAAGTGAGGAGCAAGTCCCCGGAGAAGCCGTTCAGGCCCACGCACAACAGCCCGGTGCCCACGCCCCCTGCCCACCCGACCTGAAGACAGCAGGACCCTGAGCCCCCAGGGCAGGCGAGGCACCGGGAGTGAGGCACGGACCCCTGCACCCGTCCATCGGTCTCTGCTCCACTTCCGGGCATGTCGGCATGAGGTTCTAGAAGCTTCTTCTCATAGTACAAACTGCCGCTGTGCCTGTAATGGCACGACCACCGCAGTCACGCTGGTGAAGATGCTGGCCTGCGTAGACTAGGGGTTTTCTGACGGCCAGTAGCCTGGGGCCACAGCGACTCAGCAAGGGTGGACGCCTGCCCTCGCCAGGGGCCCGTGCTGGGAAGTGGGGACAGTCCCGGAGTGCCTGCTGGGCGTGCCGGGTTCCCCTGCTCCAAGCTTCCAGGACTTGG
>NW_017731962.1:37878-38701 GCF_001890085.2 Hipposideros armiger | reverse complement strand
GAGCAAACCCACCAGGGGCTGACACAAGCAGACCGAGCAGGGGAGCCTCCTTCGGTGGGCATGTGAGGGAGGCTGCCGGCTGTTGGTCTAACATTCATTCTCCCCTCCTCCCTTTTAATACAACCCCAGAATTGGTGGAGCCGCTGTGAGCACAGCTCTGAAAATGTTTCTGAGCTCCCCTTGCAGTGGAGTTTGCCAGTGAGATATAAATGATGGGCTGAGATGCCCAGGAGAGTTTCTTAAAGAGAACTGCCCCAGCTGAGAATGCTCTCTCCCCTCATCCATTCTCTTTCTTCCTGCCTGGGATACAGTTGTGATGGTTGGAGCTCCAGTGGCCATTTTGTGACATGATCTTCCCAAACAGTGTTTGGGAAGCAAAGTTTAAACAGCGGGTAAGTTCTAAAGCCAAGCACTGGCCTTTTGATTCTAAAACCTATATTCCTCACTTTCCCCAACCCCTTCCCTCAACAGACACACACATACACACACACACACACACACAGCTGAGCTGGAGAACGGGGGTCTTTCATGTTCGGAGGGCTGCCTGTGGGATGGAAGGCCTGAGTGCAGGAGAGGTCCTTGCCCATGTGAGCGTGGCGCCAGGCAGAGGGAGCAGACACACCAGATGACAGCAATTCTTATTCTACTGACGGCTCTCAAATCAAACTCGCACTTCTTCTCTGTGACTGCAACCAGATAAAATTACACAGTGCCAGCAACTTATAAATAGAAAAAAAATAGATGGGGAGAAATGAGCAGATCAAGCCATAAGCCATCAGGAGAAATCAGAGGACGGAGCTTGCCTTGTTGGTTTTGCTTTTCG
>NW_017731962.1:34611-35533 GCF_001890085.2 Hipposideros armiger | reverse complement strand
GTTTTGATTGGTGTCAAGTGAAGGGGGCAGGCAAGGGGGGCTGGGTGCAGACGCTCAGCCCCTGCGAGTGGCCTGTCCCCCCAGCCTGGAGGAAGCATCCACCCTGGGAAGGTCAGCTCCAGCTGGTGACGGAAAGGAGCCAGTGCGGGGGCCCACCCAGCACTCGCCCGGGAAAGGGCAGCGCTGGCCTCGGGCTGTGCCTCCCCACGGGCAGCTTGGTCACACACATGCTCGCTCTCGCCGGGTGACATGGGCCCGCATCCAGCAGACAGGGCAGCGAACAGGCCAGGCCACCGTCTGTCCTACACTCACCATGACCTCCCATCTGTTCCCGCTGGCCCGGCCAGGGCCGCATGCCCTGTGCTTGGTCGGCCCGGCCCCTGGCCTCGGGGCACTGCGGGGTGACAGGCAGGGCGGGCAGGCAGGGCAGACCTGGGGTATTGCAGGGGGAGGGTAAGCAGAGAAGGGCTGACCGTAAGGCAGAGGCGGCGGGGTTGTAGGTTGAGGTGGGTGATGGGATGACCTTGAACACCACCTCCCCCCGCCCCCCGGCCTCACCGTGTGCTCCTTCCCAAACGCCCACACGCGGTGCTGTGGGGAGAGGCCTGTCTGCAGCACAACCTGAGAGTGGACACGTCTGCTGGTCACCAGCTCAAAGCAAAGAAAAACTCAGCAAGGGACGGTGCCAAATGAAATCCCAGCGCCAGGAGCCTGGGTCTCAGAGGGAGACCTCAGACTCCCAGGACAGCGGCTGCGGCAGCAGATGTGGCACCACCGGCCACCACAGCCACATTAGTGTGAGCAATGCAACCGGCCAGCTTACAGGTAAGCGGCCCCCTTCAGTCCAGCCTCCCGGCCTGCCCGCTGCTGGGTCGGCTGGATGGCCTGTTCTCTTCGCAGCAGAAAAGTCCACTTCCCATTG
>NW_017731962.1:25726-28817 GCF_001890085.2 Hipposideros armiger | reverse complement strand
CGGGCTGGCGTTTGGTGGAGGAGGAGCTTTACCTCGCAGATGGAAAGTTCTGGAGACGGTGGCGGTTACACAACAACGTGAACGTACCTAATGCCACTGAACTGTGCCCTTAGAAATGGTTAAACCAGTAAACTTTGGTATGTGTATTTACTACAAAAAAGTCGGAGGCAGGCAGGAGTCCTGAATGAAGAATGACACGCCGCGGCAGCCACAGGACACGATACCCAGGGCCCTGCTCGGCCACCCAGCAGAATGGGACACCCAAGAGCAGCTGAGGTCCCGCGAGGACCCACGTCAGCACCAGGAACAGGCCCGGGCCAGACCAGACAGCATCGCTGCTACAGCACCACCGGCCGAGCCCCCAGAGCCCTTCAGTGGGACGTTCACTCCAGCCGCGTTCCCTGCGTTTGCTCATTCCTTCACTCACTCATCCAGAAATTCATTCACTCACTCACTCATCTAGACTCTCGGTTGCTGCACCGGCCATGGCTCTCGGCACTGGGGACGCAGCCGTGGTCAAGAGTTCCCTGTCCCATGGAGCCGGAAGTGGGCAAGATGGCCCAGGACAACTAACAAGTGATTTCTGTCGCTGCTCTGTGCCAGCAAGCGAGGCAGCTCGTGAAGCAGGGTGGTCAGAGCCGGGCCTCCGGTGACATGGCGAGCCCCGTGGGAGGGCTGGCTGAGCGGGCAGCTCCAGGCAGGAGACGTGGGTCAGGGAGGAGCTGGGCGAGTCAGGGCGAGGCCGCGGAGTGAGAGCTAGGACTGAGTGGCACGTGCTTGTTTCTCAAGGACAGACTGGGGGCGAGGACAGAAACGGGTCCCCGAGGTCGGCTCAAACCAGGGCAGGTGCTGCAGAGGTGCAGGCATGTCACGTGGGACGCATGGTCATCCTCACCTCTAGGTAGCTTCTCGGGCGGCTCGTCCTGCTCCTCCTCGTCACCCTCCGACACGTCCTCTGCCCCCATTTCATTCATTAAGTCTTCAATGGCAAACGGGGCCTGTTCCACGATCGTTTCAAAGATGCCACGAGTGATGTTGTGCAAAACCACGGAGCTGAAGGGACAGCAGGCACGGAGCAGGCTGTCAGGGGGGTCCAGGGGCAAAAGATGCCAACTGCTGCACCCACCGCCCGACAGCCCCTATGGTGGTCGGCTCATGGGGACGCAGGAAACAGTGGCTTTCCAAAGCAGTCCCTGAAAGCTCAGTGCAGAGGCCGGTGGAGGGCGCCTGGGCCACTTACTCCTTTGTCTGGGCGGCGATTCTGCAGAAGGGCTCGATGAACCTGAAGTTCTGGTCCGCCGTCAGCTGCGGAGAAGCAGGAGCTGCGTCAGTCCCAGGTCCCCAGACCCCAGGGAGCAGCCGGGCCGCCCCGCCCCTCACCTCGTCGGCGCCCACTTTGGCCAGCTCTTCCAGGAAGATTTCGATGAAGTGGCTCTTCACCCCGTTGGGGGCCTGGCTGTCGGGGTGCAGGATCTCCATGGTCAGCAGCGCCAGCAGCTGTTCCATGTGTCTGAGGACAGAAGCGGCAAGTACAGCAGCAGCCACGACGGGCGCCAGCACCACTCCGGTGTGAGCGGAGGCCTGGCACGCACGCCGCACGTGGTCCGTTCCAGCACAAAGGATTTAGGTGACTGTGCCAGCACCTGAACACACGGCACGACTGAGGCTCGGCTACAAAGCACAAGATGTGCAAACATCACGTCACACAGGCCTCCCCTTGTCCCCGAGATGAGTGGGGGAAGGCTTGGTGTGACAGGAGGCTGCCACTGTGTCCCGCGTCCCTCCCTGCTGTCCTCGCAGGTGCTGCTCAGGAAGGCAGGACAGAGCAAACGCCAAGACAAAAGACAGAGGCCACAGAGAAGGACAAGCTGGTTCCCAGGTCACCGCACTGAGTACACGGCCCGTGAAGGTCACGTCACGACAGACCTCTCCCCTCATGTTGGTTTCCAGGTCCCAGAGGCAGGGCTCCCAGACCAGGCGTCAGCCTGCAGGGGTCTAGATGCTGAACTCCTGGGCGCCTGATGACACACCTCTACCCGAGCGGTCACTGTGCGCTCTTTAAGAAGCTGCCTGGATGATATGGGTGCAGAGCTGCTGAGGGACTCACCGGTTCGGGAAGGAAAAGTGACGCTGTGTGCGGCTCGGGAGGAAGGAGCCAAGGCCAGCGCAGAGCCCGCCTCCCCCGTCCGGGGCTGGTGACAAGGCTGACAGACATTTACCAAAACCACAGGAGTTCCAGTGGCTGAGTCAGAACAGAGAAAAGCTACAAGAGGAGCCGCAGGAGCAGCTCTGGTCACCCCGGGGCAAAGGGAGGTCACCGATTTCTCCACAGCGACCTCTGTGCTGAATTGCTGGCGACAGTAAGGGTGGGACTTTCAAACCAACACGAAGTTCGCTGAAGTAAAACCGTCCCTTACACACAGGATTCTGCTTCAGTCACTAGCCACCTGCCAGGTAACCCACAGCCCAAGGGCCTGAAACAGGTGAGACACCCCCACCCCCACCTCAAGTCCTCATGGGGAGTGAAGGATGAAAACCACTCAAAAGCAGAGGCACTCCTGCCCTCACGTGACGCCACCCAAGGAATTCTAAACTTAGAAAAGTTGTTAACTTCGGTCCAACTCCTACTGATCTTTTTCATATGGGGAAAGTGGGCCCGGAGTAAGAACTAGCTAACTTTGCTGTCCAAATGGGGAGAAGTCTCAGCATGCCCTGGCCGTAGCTGTCCTCACACCTGGGGACTAGTTTTAGTGTCCACATACTTGACATAAACTCCTTTAACGTACACTTTGTAATTACAAGTCAATCCAAACAGCAGTGTTTCTAAGCCCCACCCCCTTGCTGCCCTCAGTGGCGCAGGCGCAGAGCACTGGCGCGGGGTGTCTGCAGGTACTGTCAGTGAAGCAAAAAACAGCCTGCAGATACCATGTCTCATCCAATGCCGCTTTTGTACCATGTGCGCAGATCAATGAAACATTTAAAAATTAGCTGTTGGAGGGCCGGCCGAGCGGCGCGATGGTTAAGAGCTGGCTTGGGACGCCAAAGGGCCCGGGTTCGGGTCCCACATATGAGGACCAGTGACACTGCCCTC
>NW_017731962.1:23343-25636 GCF_001890085.2 Hipposideros armiger | reverse complement strand
CGGCCCGGGGCTCACCTTCCGCGAGGTCCTGCAACCTGGAAGAGCGAGGGACAGTCACTCACACAGAGGGCAGCCCCAGGCAGGTGTCATGCCCCCCTTGACCTGAGCCCCAAAGCTGTGGGCTGCCCTCCCGCCCGGCTGAGGGCACTTGAGAGAGGGAGAACGCAACCCCAAGGGCGGCAGCGGGAAGGACAGGCCAGCTGCCTTCAGAGAAGTACTCACTTGCGGATCACTTTGTAGAGACGCTTCCTGTTCTGGGAGGGGGTGCTCTGGTGACTGGCCATTTCAAACAGCCTGTTGGCAACAGCCTCGTAGTCAAACTGTGGCACAAAGGGATGCCATGGAGGCGCAGTCAGTCACCGGCCAGGCGGCCAGGACGTGAACCCAGTCGAGAGGCATGAGGACACGCCCTGACGTCCCCCTGCTGTCCCCTCAGCCAAGGGGACTGTCTATAGCACGAGGCAGCAGCCCGCTCCAGGCAGCACCGCCCAGCAGAAGTGTGAGGGGCCGCGATGGCGAGCCTCCGCAACTTGAAATCCTCTGGTAGTCACGTTAAAACAAGTAAAATTAATTTTGATAAACTATTTAATCCGATACCTAAAATCCTACTAATTCCACAAGCAATCGATATTTAAAACCTACTAATATGTACTGTACACTCCCAATTCTGTTTGCTGAGCTCTGGCTCCCAGCGGGGACCCCAATGTCGACCCCTCGGCCAGGAGGTGGGCTGGGGCAGACTTGGGGTGGCGACGAGTAGCGAGGACTCTGAGCCCAGTCTCCCAGCCCCCAGTCTCCCAGCCCCAGGCCAGGAGGCCTGTTTTTCAAGGCCTCCTGCTCCTGCAGATGAGGGGTCCCCCAAGTCTCAGGCGGACGGCTGCTGTCCCCGTTCATGGCACCTCTTCCCCTCCAGACCCGCCGACGCCCAGAGTTGGCAGTGGAGAGGCTGAGAGTTCAGCACACGAGCCCAGGCCACCCACCTGGAGGACGGTGCCAGCGCTGTCCTCGTCATCTCTGGCCTGCTCCTCACCCATGTCCACTTCAGCCCCCCGGAAGTAGCCTGGAACAAAAAGACACACACGTGATGTCACAGGCCCCCAACACAACACCTGGGAAACAAAGCCCCTTCTGCCAGGACCCACGACCTGGGTAGAGCACACAGGTGGAGACTGGGGGAGCCCACAGCATGAGGCGGTGGGGGACCCTGACAGCCTCACACGCAGGCCTGGAAACAAGAAAGATGTCGCAGGGGACGTGGGGCCCGACCCGTACTTAAGGAGTGGAAGTAAGAGGGAATTACGAGTGGGCATCTTAAGCAGCGAACGCGGTGTCAGAAGTTCCAAAGGGGAGACAGAACTAGTGCAGCCAGAGCGGGCCTGGACGAGGGGCCATGGGGAGGCAGTTTCGGATCATTTGGGGCTCTGACGCCACTGCCCACAGGAGAAAGCTTCTGGACAACAGGCCATGAGGGGCAGGCGTGCGTGGTGGGCAGTGAGGACGGGGGCCGCAGGCAGGCACATGGCCCGCCAGGGGAGCCCTGGGTCTGCCTCTGCGGGGGTGACTCAGGTCCTGGGAGTGCGAGAGGGAGGGACAGGAGACGCAGGATGGCGGAAAATGCTGGGGCGGGGGGATGACTAACAAGACAGCCCGGGAGCAGGTCAGCAAGGACGTTAGGAGTCGGAGGAGGGAGAGATGAACCCGCAATCTAAGGTCGAATAACCTTCCCCAAGACCATTCGGTGGGGGAAGGACAGGCTCAACAAAGGCTGGACACCCACATGCAAAGAACGAAGCTGGACCCTTTTGTACGTTGGACCACGTACAAAAATTAACTCAAAATGCATCAAGGACCTAAATATAAGACATACAACTAAGGAGAAAACAGGACAAAAGCTTCACAACATTGGACTTGGTGATGCTTTCTTGGATGTGACGCCAAAGGCACAGGAACAAGAGAAAAAACAAACTGGACTTCATGAAAATCAAAAAATGTCTCTCAAGAGACTATCAACAGAGCGAAAACGCAGCTCACAGAAGGGGGAAAGCTATCTGCAAATCGTGTATCTGGTAAGGGATGTGGCTCCTGGATGCATAGAGAACCCCTAAAACGCAACAGCACAACAATCCAACTGGAAAACGAACCAAGGACTTGAATAAGAAAGTGTACAAACGGCCAACAAGCACATAAAAAATGTTCGACGTCGCTAATCGCTAGGGAAACGAAACCTACAGCGAGCGAGACACCACCTCCCACCTGTCAGAACAGCATCAACGTGATGAGTAATAAGAAGAGC
>NW_017731962.1:9513-19552 GCF_001890085.2 Hipposideros armiger | reverse complement strand
GTCCTCCACAACTAGACTGAAAACCAAAAATGACAGCAACTTGTCTGTTCCCCTTCCCCCAATTCCCCAGTGCTGTTCATCCCCCCAATTCCCCAATAAAAATCTTTAAAAAAAAAAATTAGCTATTGGAGTTAAAATGGCTTTTTAATGTTTCATAAGTTTTCTGAGTTCTTTATACTGAACTCGCATCACTCTCATAATTAGAAAAAAATTACAAACAAAATTTTAAATTAATTTTAAAAACTTTAAAATGTGGCCATTCAGACTGCCCCCAGAGGTCCGGAAACCTGTTGCCCATACCTGGGTGCAGAGCCTCTCCGCCGCTGCTGGGTCCCCGGGGTCTCCTGGAGGGGTTGGGGGAGGGGCTAGGAGCCCAGAGCTGCTGGGTGCCAGCAGAAATGTAGGCTGCTGGCCGTTTGGGGGGGATGGGTTACCCAACCACAAACACCAGCGTCACAAGTGAGAAGTCGGGATAAATAAAATATTTCTAGAACTGGGAGCAACTACCACTGATAATATAGCTAAACACACAAACACAGAACATGTCATAATGAGAGGACCCTCTTCTGACTCACAGAACGCACCATCGAGGTTGAAAGCAAACGTTTCTGTGAACACACGCAAACCGTAATTTAAAAACGCCTTCACTTTAGGCCCTGTCATCACCCTTTAGCATAAAGGCTGACATCACTTTATGACAAACAATGAAGGGAGAACACGTGATCCGCCCCCCCCACCCAGGGACCGGGATCCGGACGCGCTGTGAGCACCCACCTTTCTTCCCATCCCTGCGTCTTCAGGGCCTTCAAGGACTCGTGCAGGACCATCCGCATGAGCTGTGGCACAAAAGGGGCCCGTTAGTGGGGGCACAGCCCCGACTTCCTCAGACACTCCCTCTGCCCGTGGTCACGAGTGTCCCAAACGCACACAGGCTCCCAGAGGATGAAAGGTGGACAGGACACCAAGCCCTCGGGACCCTAGGGCAGCATGCCAGGGTGACCCACCGGGAACCCTGCCCGGGCGCGCAGGCCGCTCCCTCACCAAGTAGAACTTGTCCAGGCGCAGTCTGTCTATGCCCGTCCACTCGCGATTCATGGTCTGCCAGAAGGTCTGAAGGAACAGGTGCTCTGGGGAGGAAAAAAGGGCCAGGGGTCACGGGGGGGCGCAGAGGCCGCTGGGGACGCAAAGTAAAAGCGCGTCAGGATATCATGTCCAGCCAAACTCTGGGGTTCTCAGTTGTGAGGCGGTGCCACGAATCTGGCTTAGAAATGCGGCTACGAAGGACCTCAGGGCGGAAAGCAGAGCTCACCTCCAGCCCCGAACGCAGCCACGTCCTCTGAAGAACAGGCGCAAAGAGCAACGCCACCAGCAGGAGAGGCGGCTGCTCGGGCCGCTTCTTCGCCAGGCCCTCGGGGCCTCCGTGGCTGGGCTGAGGGCCCTGCCTGCCACCCAGGCCTGACCTCGCTCCTGGCCCCACGAGATGCACTCACGCCAGCAAACACAGACCCTCCCGACACTGACTATGCCAGATTCAGGGTGCTACAGCTGAGCTGTGTCCCCCCAACTCCTGTGTTAACGCCCTAGCCCTCCTCCCTGGAATAGACTTTTTTTGGACACAGGGTCTTGAATGAGGTGATTAAGATAAAATGAGGTCACTGGGGTGGGTCCTAGTCCCCTCTGACTGTGTCCTTGAGAAGAAACCAGGACACAGACACACAGAGGGCCCACGTGAGGACACGGGAGACCACTGCTGTCTACTGCGCAGGAGAGGCGGCGGGAGGAAGCAGCCCGGGGCAGCCCTCCCCTCCTGTCACAGGTTTCTCCGAGGGTGCGCAGGTGGCTCGCTGACTCACTGCAGCGCTGGCAGGGGAGGCTCTGCACTCGGCCTTCCGCTAAGCACAGGCCCTCTTCGGTGGGGCCACAGGGGGCGACATCGCCCCCACTGATTACTCCAGTGCAGTTAGAGGCCCGCCCAGGGGAGAAAGCAGTTCCCTGACTGCCCGCGCACCCCGACTGACTCCTCTGCCCACTTAAGTCTATCTGAACTGAAGCCACCCACACAGCGTAAGCACCACCAGCAGGGGTCCCAGTGTCCATGCCAGTGATGCTGCCAGCCTGGGCTGCCCTCAGGCAGCGGAGAGAGGTGAAAATGCTGGTGCCCAGGCCCCACCCTCAGAGCCTGATTTAACAGGACCAGGGTCTGGACGTCAAGATTTCTACAGATTCCCAGGCGACTCCAATGGGCAGGCAGCAGGGCTGACAACTACTGATCTTGGTCAGGACAAAAACCAGTTAGACAAACACGCGGAGGAACTTCACAGCTATCAGTCAAAATTCAGTCAAGCAGCTTAGTAACACTATATACTTTCCATTTCGTTTTAAATACAAGGTACTAGCCCTTTAGACTTTTGAGCTGAGCGTGTTTTGCTGACCAGTGTCCCACCCGAGCACCAGCAGACACCGGCTAGGACGGGGACCTCCCTGGCTCTGGGCCTCAGAGCCCAGGCCTTGGGTGTGTGGCAGCTGACTGACCCTCAGCGGTCTGGCCTCACCGAGGGGCTCGCCATGGAGAGGATACTCACGGGCCTCCGTGGTCTGGAAAGCGTGGATGAGCTGGGCAATGGTCCTTCCTAGTTCCTCCTGTGCAGGAGACAGCAAGACACTCCCTGAATCCCTGAAGCAACGTGGTCTTACAACAGCCAGCAGCAGAATGGCCCACACACTCAACTGTCCACTCATCACAAGCACTGGCTTCCACCGGCTTGTTCAGCGCAGTGTGCACGAGGTCTGCAAGTTACGCCGTGCTGGGAAAGGCCTCCCCTACAGCTGGGGCCAACAGAGCCTCCCAGCCAGGGAGGTGACTGCCCCCACGGCCAAGGCTGAGCCCCAAGCAAGAGGCTGGCCATCAAAGGAGAGGGTGGGGTGGGCAGGATGGGGCAGGACAGAGCAGGGGCCTCAGTGCGCAGCCACCTGACCGGCAGCAAGAGGGCCACCCAGGCCCCTCCCCTGTGAACTCCTCACTGCCTGCGTTCCGTGACTGTCCCGGGCCAAGCATTACCTAGGGCACTTGCTAAACTGACAAGCCCAGAGCCTCCCCCAGGGACTCCGGTTTAGTAGGCGTGGAAGACAGCACAGGAAGCTGCATTTCAAATACCTCCCCCACCACCCCGGAAACCCTCAGGAAGAGTAAACAATTCCCACTCTGAGAAACGCCCTGTGCCCTGCTGGTGGGGTGTAAACAGGGCAGCCGCTATGGTCAGCACCATGGACGGTGCTCAGGAAATTAAGAATAGAATTACAACCCAGCAATTCCTCTCCTGGGTATCTACCCAAAACTCTGAAAACATGTATCCATAAAGATATATGTACCCCTATGTTCACTGCAGCATTATTTACAGTGGCCAAGACATGAAAACAACCTAAGTGTCCTTTGCTAAATGATTGGATAAAAAAGACGTGGTACATATTTACAATGGAACACTACTCAGCCATAAGAAAAGAGGAAATACTGCCATTTGCGACAACATGGAAGGATCCTGAGATTATCATGCTAAGTGAAATAAGTTAGATGGAAAAAAGTCGAGAACCATATGACTTTACTCATGTGTGGGATATAAAACTGAAAGCAACCAACGAACAAGACAGACAAGCAAAAACTCACAGACACAGACAACAGTTTAATGATTACCGGGGGGCGGGGGGAGGGGACAGTGACAGAAGAAAGTAAAGGGGTCAAATAAATGATGATGGAAGGAGAACTAACTCTGGGTGAACACACAATGAAATAAATACATAGATAACGTATTATAGAATTGTGCACTTGAAACCCATATGATTTTACTAACCAATATCACCCCAATAAATTTAATAAAATTTTTTTTTTAAAAATGAAAAAATAAATAAAAAGGCTAGCGTTTTAGGGTAGTGAATCTACTCTGCAAGATACCGACAAGAAGGAGCCATGTCATTAGACATTTGTCCAAATCCACAGCACACACATCCTGATGTAAACTAAGGACTCTGGGTGACGATGACGTGTCAAGGTAGGTCCGTCAATTGTAACAAACGTACCACCCGGTGGGGATGTTGACGACAGAGGAGGCGGTGCCCATGTGGGGGCCGGGGTATATGGCAAATCTCTGTACTTCCCCTCAATTTTGCTGTGAATTAAAACTGCTCTAAGAAATAAAGTCTATTTTTTAAGAAGACAAAAAAAAAATGGTTTCAGGAGAAATCTGCGTCTCAGAAGACTTGGACCCTCCCCCTCGGTTTCCGTCCTGTCAGTGCTCAGTTTGCAATCTCTCACAAACGTAAGACGGATAACACAGGTGTCGCCCACGTGAGGACCTGCACTCCTGGCAGTCACCCGTGTGGCTACGGCGCTCAGCTCAGCGCGTGTAAGACCCCCCCTAACCCAAGGCCCGGGGCTCTGGGGGCGGGGGGGCATCGAAGCTGTAAAACTTTGCCCGTTGTCATTTTCAACTACATACATGACTGCCAGGCCCAAGCACACGCCCATCTGCCCTGCGGACACTGCTGCCCCCGCTTCTGCGGCTCCTTCCCAGACACTCACCTGGAGGAGTGGCTTGTCCTGCATCCACATACAATAGAACAGTCCTTTCCAGACCTTCAGCAGCTCGTCATGCGTGAAACCACCTGCACCAAAATACAGCAACACTCAGGCCAAGTGACCCCGACTGCTTCGTGCCAGGAACGAAGGCGGAGGAATGTGACTGCCTGAACTAACCCAAGTCCTTTACTGTGAAGGCACACGGCCCTCCCCGCTGAAGCCACCCTAACTCAGAACCCGCAGCACCTGTGGCTACACCCCAGGTAACGGCCATGTTGTTCACTCAATGAACACTGAGAATCTACAAGTGTCAGGCGCTGTACTCCAATTTTTGGTGATTCAAAATTGAGTGAGTTGCCACTTCCTGAGCTGGATGGTGGCTGCACAGGTGAATTTGGTGATAATTCATCCCATGCGACACTTGGCGTTTGTGCACTTTTCTGTGTGATGCTTCGTTTTTAAAAGAAAAACAACTTGTCAGGCTGGTAAGGGAGGAAGATAAATAAAATCGCTCGAAACACTGACTGAGCTCCTAACTATGTGTCTGGCACCGTATTCCTGGAGCAGCGAGTGGTTCCCAGACTTTAGCTCTGGTATGCGAAGAACCTGGAGGGCTTTTGAACTCACAGCTTGACGACTTTACATCCAGTTTCTGCTTCAGCAGGGCTGGGATGGGACCAAGAATGTGCATTTCTAACTAATGTCCAGGTGATGCTGAAGCTGCTGATGGGGGACCCACACTTTGGAACCACTGTTATAGAGGCCAGTTAACAAAAAGCATTTCCTCTGCCCTCGCGAAGCGTCTCCCACAATGAAACTCAAACGACAACCCAATCATTCCACGAGGAGAACGACACAGCGACAAATGCCGCGGCGGGGCGGTGGGAAACACCGGCAGCAGGCCAGCCCGGCCACGTGGAGGCTCCACGCTGTTTTGAGGCCACCCAGCCCGCCGCTGCCACTACCGCTCCCCGGCTGCCCCGCACCCCCTGGCGGGCCCGGCCTCCGAGGCGCCCCATGCCTGGCAGGGCCCCGAGGCTCCCCATGCCTGGCACGGCCTCCGAGGCGCCCCATGCCTGGCAGGGCCCCGAGGCGCCCCCTGCCGGTCCCGGTCCCCGAGGCGCCCCATGCCTGGCAGGGCCCCGAGGCTCCCCATGCCTGGCTCGGACCCCGAGGCATCCCAGCGCACACCGCGCCAGCCAAGCGCCCACCTGCGGCTGGCTGAGTCCTGGCGACGATGTATTTCCGGAGCTTCCTCACAGCCCGGTCCCGGGTCACCTGCTCGTTCCCCGCCAGGCGCTGCGCCAGCTGGATCTCAGGGGGGAGTTGCACACGTGAAACCATAGCGACCGCAGCTGAAAGCCCCCTACCCAAGGCCCCGCCGTTTCGCCTGGGCGCGCGGTGTGACGTCACGCGACCGCGCCAGCCTCTTCCAGACGCGCTGCCTGACGTAGTGCTCACGCGCCGGCCTCGCCAGGACCGCACGCCACCGCCGCGTAGTGGCCAGACCCCGCAATGACAGCGCTGGACAGTTGTCATTAAAGGGAGGTCGTTAAGCTTGTGCCCGCCTTTTAGGAGGGCTGTGGTTCAACCTGACTGACAAGAAAAGGCTCTTCTTTAGCAAAGAATGCCAGCAAGCACAGGCAGAAGGAATGGTAAAATTTCAGAAAACTCTGTGCAGCCCCCAGTGAATCTTTGATTCAGGCGAAGGTCATCAGAAAATGGCACAAGAGCTGGAGAAAGGTGGTCAGTGACAGGTTTTGCACATGTAGCCCAAATGGCCTGCCACCGCTGGCAGCCTACCTCCACTTTCCCCCACCCGTGCAACAGCATCACCTGTGGGCAGTCTAACCTGACCCTCATCCAGCCCGCACCCCGCTCTCAGGACACAGAGGAAGACTGTGCATGGTGCACTTTAGAAGACGATCACCACCCTGGAGCTGGGACAGGCCACAAGACAACGGTCCTGGTCACTTCACGAAAGTTAATGCCATGGACGAAGGAATGGATGAATGCATATGTAAAGGGGGGAGTGCAATATACAAATCTTGATTGGATCCTGGTTCAAAGAAAAAATTGTAAGTCATTTGGGGGCATTTGGAGAAGCTTGCATATATNCAGCGAAGGGCTCTGGTTTAGGAACAGCAGTCAGGTACGACCCCCCTCCACCCCCCACCTCCATCTCCAGTATAGCTGTTTCCTTACTTGATGAACAAGGGATGCCAACAGCCAACAAAGGCCCCCACAGAGAACTGCCTCCTGGGGTCCCTGCCAGGGAAAGGGGGGGCTCTGCACTCAGCCAGGTCACTGCACCCCTACTGAGCTCTGGCCACCAGCAGCTGGTGCTGGACGTCCTTGTAAGTGGCGCTGAGATGGGACTGTGAGCTCAGCTCACTGTGCTGCTCCCCAGCCAGCCCAGCCTGCGCCAGGCCACCACCCGCCACCAGCTGGACAGAAAGGAGGTCCTCAGAGCACTGGTTCCCCGTTGGGGCTGCTCACATGCAGCCGGGCTTTGGGAACTGGGGTGCAGATCAAGCCTTTGGGGGTCCTCCCAGGCCGGGCTCACCCACATGACTGCACCCAGCAGTGTTGGCTGGGGTGCCCATGGAACACAAAACGTGGGCTAAACCGAGACAGCACACTGTCACCTGTGGAGCCCTCAGCCATGGCTGCAGCACTGCCTGGAAGCCACCAGGGACCCCCACGGCACTATGTTACCGTCCCATTTCCCTCCTAATTGAGATTCTGGGGCCAGGGCCTCCTCACAGCACAGCCACTCCAGTGGGTGCCCCTCCGGGCGCTGCCAGCCAGGTAAACACAGAGCTGGAGCTTAATTCGAAGACGGCAGGTCCCCTTCCTCCTCCGTGTCCCAGAAGACACCCTTCCGGCCTTGGGCACTTTAACCCCAAGTGATGGGGGCAACACAGCCCTGCTGACTCCCAACGCAAGTTTACAACATGGGGAGTTACAGAGCCTGGCCAGGCACACTGCCAGCACTCGGCGTCCTCTTTTAGGTTTTGTTTAAGAAACATAAGTTTTCTACAAAAAAGGGTAAAAATATAAACACTGCTCGGACACTGGCACGTGTGTGAGCGTGCAGAGCAGGGCGCCGTTGCTAAGAACGTGCAGGTTTTACCCTTGGCCGCCCGCCAGGGCCAGGGCCCCGCGGGGAGGGCAGCCTGCGGGAGATGCACGTCTGAGTCCCCCAGCGGCCCGAGGTCACACAGCTGCAGCACGTTTGTGGACACCCTGGTCTGGTGACCTATGTCGGGGTCTGGGGAACGTGGACCACCCCACGTAGGTATTGGATTAAATAAAATTTATCAAAATTAATTTTACTTGCTTTAACATGGCTACCAGAGGATTTAAAGTTGCGGGGGCCCGCCACGGCGGCCCCTCACACTTCTGTCCTGCCCTCCTTCACGGGGCGCAGGCTGGGCGGAGCCGTGGAGATGGCCCGGCCCTGCCCGATGGGCCCGGCGGATGTCACTTCTTGCTTTCCTGCGTCCGCTTCTTTCTCATCTCTGGCTCCTGGCGGCCAGTCACCTTCGCTCTGGCCCCCGCCCGAGGTCGCTGCCGCTTCTTGCGAGCCCCTCTCCTGCCTCGGCCCCCAGGCTGCTCCTGGGGTGCAGTGGGGTCAGGCGTCACGCCCTGCCTTGTGCTCCCGGACCCAGAGCTCGGGTCTGCGCGTGGGTCCTCCTGTCCACTTCTCCCTGAAACAGCGAGGCCACATGAACGAGGCACCGTGAAGGCCAGGTCACTTCACTTCAGAGCTCTGATGAAGGTGCCAGCCCCGGGGCAGCAGAGGACACACGGGCGTCTGACACAGAAGCACCCACGGCCCCGCCCCAGCAAGGATATGCTGGCTCCTAACACCGGAAGGCAGACTCAGAGAGCAGCTGGAGGGCAGGGTCGGGGCAAAGGAGTGGTGGACAGGGGGGGCGGGCCTAGGCTCAGGGCGTGTGGGGGCTGGAGGTGGCGCTGTCACAAGGGACCAGCTGGCAAGCAAGGACAGGAGCTCTGACTCAGCTCGGTGCACGTGACAGCCGCAAGGGCCCAGGTGTGACGTGATGTGGATGGACGTGGCCTGGGCCGCAGCAGGGGTGATTCCAGAGACCCTTCCCAAGGCAGATCCCCAGGACGCGGGGCCTGTTTAGAACATGTCAGATGACGGGGGACGCCACCATCTCTCCCTTCTCTGCCTTCCCTTCCAGCCACGGGCGCTCCCACCCCAGCCCTTCCTGGCACTGTGGGCCCCATCTCCACTGCTGCAGGCAGCCTGGGGTGTGACAGGAGCACAGGGTGTCCTCAGAGGGCTGTCACACTCTCAGCACCGTGTGGATCAGCTGGGGCGAGGAGGGAGGGAGGGAGTAAAGGCTGAGTTACCAAGGAGAGCACAGCGAGGAGTGCCCTGAGCAGGAGCGGATGGTCACACCCACCAGAGGCACACAGGTCAAGGACGGAAAAGCGTCAGCCCCACTGCTGGAGGGCGGGGAGGAGGGGTGCACGCTGGAGGCCGGCCTGGGGGCAGTGGCAGGCGTGTCCCCGTCACACGCAAGGCCCACCTGTCTTGTTCTGCAGCCGGCGTTTGGGCAAACGCTTCCTGGTCTTCCTGCCTTCTTGGAGCTTCCTGTGGGCTTTTTCCGGGATGTCGTCCTCAGGGAAGAGGCCTGAGAACCGAGGCAGACGACCAGGGCTGAGGGCAGGCCTGGCTCCGCGGGCGCCCTGCCCGGGCTTCACGCAAGGAGACCCCGTCTAACACCTGCCACAGCTCAACAGGCTCGAACCCGTCAGCACGACACACGGCAGAGCCGGCTCCTGGGGCATTCACGACGCATCGCGGTCCACTTCCTAAAAACCTTATGCTGAGGACGAGAGCTTTCTGGGCAATGCTAGTGACCCGTATGCTGACGGGGTTCAAGTGACACAGGTCTGTGCACTGGTCAAACCCACCCGAGGCACAGTGTCTATGCGTTTCACTGTACACGAATTTCACCTACAAAAGGCTGGACTTCAGTTCACGGTGAGCATGAAGTAAGTTGGGGTACAGTCTCATGGATGGGGGCAGGGCCCACTGGGTAGGGAGGTGACAGACTAGGACAGTCAAGTGTTGATGGCAGAATCAAGGTGATTGCATATAAAGGTCCTCACAGTAAAAACCTTCAACTGTGCCACGTGTCAAAATTGTTACAATTAAATGTTGGGGGAAATGCTACATCTCCAATCATCCACCTTCCAGAAACTGTCCTACAGAATAAGCCGTACCAGCTCCATCAGCCCTGCACCAAGACGTGGAGATGTCTGCAGCCCAGCAGCCTTAGCAGCCTGGAACTTACTGGAAATGCAGCCCCTCGAGCCCACCTGCCCTGGGCCCAGCGTGGAAGCAAAGTGAGCCACACAACCCTGGCCCGCCCGTCTCCCAGGAGCTGCGGCCTCTGCAGACGACTCATGCCATGGCCCGCCCCCCCC
>NW_017731962.1:2279-8476 GCF_001890085.2 Hipposideros armiger | reverse complement strand
GCACTCTACTTGGTGAGAAGTAGGGAAAAGTCCTGAGGAATTGTACTGGGACAACCGGAGAAATAACCTAACAACCTTTGTGTGAAACAGTGTGAATGTCTGAGTAATTGATTATAGTTTCAAGACTTTCAGTCGCGAAACTTGAGTGGGCTCGATACTGTGGTTCCGTAACCTGTCATAAGGCATAACGGCGACTGACTCGTTCACCAGTTCGAGGATTTATACCAAAGCGCCTTAGCCAAGACAGACTTAGTCCCGCGAGGGACGCGGCCAGACGAGCATCTGAGTGTTTAATCGAGTGAAAGTTCTATTCTTTTTCCTTATCTACTAACATGGGAAATTCTGAGAGTTGTTACAGACCTTATATTTGTCTTCTTAAACAGCTCTTAAAGAAAGGAGGGATAAAAGTCTCAGAAAAGAAAGTAGAGGCACTTTTAAAAGTTATAGAGATTCATTGTACTTGGTTTCCAGACTTAGGAACAATAAATTTACACCAATGGGATGTCGTAGGTAAAGATCTTGCAGAAAAGCAGCTTCAGGGAGAGGAGATGCCACATTCAATCTGGGAAACTTGGAGACAGGTCCGATCAGTTTTAGAACCCTTACATCCAGACACAGAGAATGAAGAAAATAATAAACCTCAGGAATGTAAATTAATAGAACTAATAGAGGATGAGGATAAGACGAGGAATCCTTAGGAGACCCTACCATAATTCCTAGGTCATTGTACCCTCCTTTGGAGGACGATTTACAAAATTCTGATCATCTGCCCCCCCCTCCAATAACTAGAATGAAGGACTGGGGATTAAAAAAGAAACCACAAAGACTAAAACAACCGGTTTCTCCTGCTACACGAGCACCTCCGCCTTACGCTCGAGGTCCACATTCATCATTGTCAGCTATAGAAAAAGGAATTCAACAGGCAAGATTAGAAGGAGATTTGGATGCTCTAAATTTTCCTGTAATAGTTCAGGAGCGTATCGCCCTCAATGAAGAGCACCCTAATGGTTTACAAATGTTGGAACACCAACCTTTTTCTTTTAAACTTCTTAAAGAACTTAAACAGGCAGTTACTCAGGCTGGCTGAGTGGCGCGATGGTTAAGAACTGGCTTGGGATGCCAGAGGGCCCCGGTTCGGATCCCACATATGAGGGCCAGTGACACTGCCCTCCACAGCTAAGATGCTGAACAACAGCTCAACCTGGAGCTGGGCTGCCGTGAGTCGCCGGCGAAGGTGTAGGCTGCAGCCCCTGTGGCAGTGGGTTGCCATGGGCTACCGTGTGTAGCCAGCAGCCAGCAGCCAGCGTGAGCGGCCAGCAGCCGCTGTGAGCGGCTGTCCAGAAGCCGGCGACTGATCTGCCTCACCCGGGAAGAGTGCAATGATGGTGCCAACTTGGGCCAGTGAAGCAACATCCTCCACAACTGGACTGAAGAACAGAGGGACGGCAACTTGTCTGTTCCCCTTCCCCCAAGTCCCCAGCACTGTTCCCATCCCCCCAATTCCCCAATAAAAATCTTTTAAAACACACACACACACACACAAACAGGCAGTTACTCAATTTGGCCCAACTTCTCCCTATGCCATAGGATTGGTCAGAGGTATTGCTGAAGGAAACAGGATGATACCAATAGATTGGAATGCTTTGGCCAAAACTTGCCTTTCTCCATCTCAATTTCTGCAATTTAAATCTTGGTGGATCAATGGTGCAGAAATTCAAGGCAGACATAATCAGACTGAGGAAATTGATATTACTAAAGATCAATTATTAGGTAATGAAAAATGGATAGATACTGAAAATCAAGTCACAATGAGCTGTCAGGCACAAGATCAGCTTTAAAAAATCTGTTTGATGGCATGGAAAGAAATAGAAATGGAAGGAAAAACTCCAATTTCCTTTCAAAATGTATTTCAAGGACCTCAGGAGCCTTATTCAGAATTCATAGTTTGTTTACAGGATACTATTAAGAAACAGGTGTCCAACGCTCAAGTGGCCGATATAATTCTACAAATCATGACCTATAATAATACCAATAATGATTGTAAAAAGGCAATAGAAGTTCAAAAAAAAAACCACACAGATGCGATGGGGTACCTTCGTTTATGCCAAGGGGTAGGGACTAAACAATTTAAAGCCACTATGCTAGCTCAAGCTATTACAGAAATAACAAGAGGAAAAAATAAGTTTCCTGGCACTTGCTTTGACTGTGGAAAGCCTGGACATACAAAAAGGGAATGCAGAAAGAAAAAGAAAAATGTCTCAAATGTGCCCAATGATTCTGTTCCTGCAGAATCTAAACCACCAGGAATATGTCCCCGATGTCAAAAAGGGAGACACTCGGCATCTGAATGCAGATCAGTTTTCCATAAGGACGGAACTCCCCTTCAAGGAAACGGGAAGTGGGGCCCACCCCAGGCCCTGATAACAACAGGGGCATATGGCATATGTGACATCAGCCATTCCTCAGAATTACCAGACAGTACCTTCCCCAAACTTTCAGTACAGCAATTAAGTTGAGCAACAGAAGGGAGTGCAGCAGTAGACGTCTGCACCACTCAAGATCTTTTATTACTTCCGGGAGAAACACCTCTCCGTGTACCTACAGGAATTTTTGGGCCAATTCCACCAAATACTCTTGGACTTCTCCTTGGTAGATCTAACTTGACTTCAAAAGGAGTAACAGTTCATGCAGGAATTATTGATTCGGATTATGAAGGAGAAATTCAAATTATAGTATCTTCAACAGTTCCCTGGTCTGCTAAAAAGGGAAAAAGGATTGCACAATTACTTTTACTTCCCTATGTTCTCCCAGGAAACAAGGGAACTCAAAAGAGGGGAACAGGTAGCTTTGGAAGCACAGGACAGGCAGGCATACTTTTAATAGAAAATATTTCAAATTTTCGGCCTATATGTCAAATTGAAATTCAAGAAAAGAAATTTAAGGGTCTTATAGATACCGGAGCTGATGTTTCTCTTATCAGTTCTCAACAATGGCCAAAAAATTGAAAATTACAAGATTCAGATACTAATATTGTAGAAATAGAAAGAGCCTCAGGCTTACGTCAAAGTGTTCAAATTCTACCTTGCACAGGACCTGAGGGACAACAGGGATTTTTACAACCTTATGTTGCTGACATTCCTATCAATTTATGGGGTAGGGATTTGTTAACTCAATGGGATGCAAAACTATGGATTCCTTCAAAGCAATATAGTCCCCAAAGTAAAAAAATCATAAATCAGATGGGATTTCAACCTGGAAAAGGGTTAGGAAAATTTAATCAGGATATTACTCAGCCTCCTCAACTCTCATCTCAGCAAGGAAAACAAGGACTAGGCTATCAGACAAATCAAAATAACCCTTTTATTTAGGGGCCACTGTTGAAGAGCTACGCACTCCTATGCCTCTTAAATGAAAAAAATGACACCCCAATATGGATTGAACAGTGGCCCCTTCCTCAAGAAAAATTAGAGGCTTTAACAAAATTAGTACAGATCCAACTAAAGTAGGACCATATAGAACCATCTACTAGCCCTTGGAATTCTCCAGTTTTTGTCATTAAGAAAAAATCAGGAAAATGGAGAATGTTAACTGATCTCAGAGCTGTCAATGCTGTTGTTGAACCTATGGGTGCCCTTCAACCAGGGCTTCCACAACCTTCCATGATTCCAAAAGATTGGCCTCTTATAGTTACTGATTTACAGGACTGTTTTTTTCGATCCCTCTACATCCTCAAGATTGTCCACGATTTTCATTTTCTACTCCATCCATTAACAATAAAGAACCACTTCAGAGATATCAGTGGAAGGTACTTCCACAAGGAATGTTTAACAGTCTAACTATTTGTCAGCTTTATGTGTCTCGAGCTATCACGTCAGTAAAAACTCAATTTCCTAATTGTTACACCATTCATTATATGGATGATATCCTCTGTGCTGCATCTTCTATGGAACAGCTAGCAGCATGTTTTAAATTACTCAAAAATCAACTTGATCTGGCAGGACTTTGCATAGCTCCAGATAAAATTCAGACAACTACTCCCGTAAAATACCTCGGGGCAATTGTTAATGGACAGACTATTAGACCTCAAAAGGTTCAGATTAGAAAAGATCAGATTTCCACCTTAAATGATTTACAGAAATTGTTAGGAGACATCAATTGGTTACGTCCTACTTTGGGCATTCCTACGCATGCTCTTAGTAATTTGTTTAGTCTTTTACGAGGCCCTTCACAGCTAAATAGTCCTCGTAAAATGACACCTCAAGCAATTCAGGAATTGGAATTAATAGAACAAAAAATACAAGAGGCTCAGACGCATCGTGTAGGTCCTTGTCAGCCTTTACAAATTTTAGTTTTTTCTACACCACATTCTCCTACAGCGATTATAGTCCAACAAGACAAATTAGTTAAATGGCTGTTTTTACCCAATAACTTTGTCAAATCTCTTCCAACTTATGTGGAACTAGTCTCTGAATTAATATCAAAAGCCCGCACTCGAGTTTTACACTTCAGTGGGCAAGAACCTAATCAAATTGTAGTTCCTTTTAAGAAACAGCAAATTTGTCATCTTAGTACTCATAATAATTCTTGGCAGGTCGCCATAGGAAATTTTTATGGAACTATTGGTAACCATTACCCCAAAAATAAATTATTTCAATTTTTGCAAAAAACTAATTGGATTTTACCCAAAAAGCTCCAACAGGAGCCACTCCCCCAAGGAATTACAGTTTTTACTGATGGATCTAATAATGGAAAAGCTGCAATTGTTAGTGAAAAAGAATGTCAACTTGTCCACACTAACTGTAATTCGGCACAAAAGGCTAAACTTGTGGCTGTTTTGACTGCTTTACAAACTTATTCTGAACCTTTAAATATTGTTTCTGATTCGGCTTATGTTGGTCACACAGTTCAGAACATTGAGACGGCGTCTCTATCATATAATTCCAATCTGTCTCTTCAGATTTTGTTTCATCAACTCCAACAGGTAGTCAGAAATCGCCAACACCCATTTGTTATTACTCATATTCACACTCATACGACCCTTCCAGGTCCAAAGACGCATGGAAATGCTATTGCAGATTCCTTAGTGGGAAACGCTCAAGTTGTTGAAGCAACTCACTTTCACTCTCTAACTCATACCAATGCTGGTGGTCTCAGATCTAAATTTCCAATTACTCATAAACAAGCTAGACCATAGTTCAAACTTGTCCAACTTGCCAAATTCTTCATGCTCCACAAAAATGCCTGGAGGGAACCAACCCTCGAGGCTTTGCTCCTAATGATCTGTGGCAGATGGATTTGACTCACATCCTATCTTTTGAAAAATTATCATTTGTACATGTTTCAGTTGATACTGCCTCAGGCTTTTTAGTGGCCACTGCTCAAACTGGTGACACTGCAGCTCATTCTTGTCCTTATTTGTTAATTTGTTTTTCTATTATGGGCCTTCCAAAAAAGATTAAAACAGACAAGGGGCCAGCTTATACTAATACGAAGTTTGCCAACTTTTGCACAGCCTGACAAATTGCCCATAATACTGGCATTCCTTACAACCCTCAAGGCCAAGCCATTGTAGAACGTGCTAATTCGACCATAAAAAAACAATTGCAAAAACAAAAAGGGGGAGACGTAAAGGAACCTCCTCAGGTGCAATTAGCAAAAGCTATGTTTACTTTAAATTTTTTGAACTCTTCTGGCTCTGGCTCTGATCCGCATCTTGGATGGACTGCGGCTGAAAGACACTTTAACACCAGCTCAAAGAAAACGTCACAGATTTCCATATGGTGAAAAGATATTGTTGGGGTGCTGCTCGTTAACAAAAACTGAGACAAAGGGCTTTCGTTCTAAAGGCTTTATTTACCAAGGTTGGTGTCCGTCTCCCTTAAAAGAGAAAAACGGCACCAAGTCCTGGCGGGTGGGGAATTTATAGCTGAAGCTGGATACAGAAGCAAAAAAAGTGATTAGTGAGTAAAAGGAGTAAAAAACTTTATTTTAACAAACAGAGTTAACTTATCTTCTAGCTAGCTATAAAACTTGGCAAGTTTATTTTCTTCTAATGAACTATAAATCAGGACTTATTTACCTTTTCCTAACAACATACCTAGCTTATCTTTCCCTAACAAGCTATAAAACATACCTAGCTTATCTTTTCCTATTTTCTTGACAAGATACTTTGCTAATTTTTTGCTGAAGCAGAAGTT
>NW_017731962.1:0-1477 GCF_001890085.2 Hipposideros armiger | reverse complement strand
CTATTCTGGAGGACAACCTCGGCGAGGGAGTCAACCTGAAGTTCAAGGCGAGAAACGGAACTCTCGAGGTATCCTAAGTCCTGGGCTACCTGGTGGCTAAGAGACTTGAAATTCTGGTCCTGAATAATAAGGGAAGAAGTTCCAACAGCCGCAGAGCCCGCAATGCTGAGACCAACTAGGATCGGTACCAGTATAGGGGCTGCCCTTTTATAGCGAGTAGAAAGAAAGTTTAAATGTTCTCTTCCCCCTACGCTGCTATAATATTGGACTCGTGGCAGAATGTAAACCAAGTAGCAGAAAATAGGTGGTGATTCGTCAGAATGAAGGAGCCATAGATTGACACATTTAGTTATGCCATTTGTGCAAGCAAACCAGGTATCGGGCGGAGCCTGTAAGTACTTAGAAGGAATAATGTTTTCTATGTAGGAGTCATTGAACCGTAGGATGGACTTGCAAAGAGAGGCATAGGGGGAGTTGGAGAGGGCGTATGCCTGGCCGAAAATGCAAGTTCCTTGCCCTTGCAGACTTCCCAGTGTGAGAGCCGGTTGGGCCCACGTGCAGCTGTTACGGGGACAAGAGGGAGAGCAGAGTTAACCGTGTCCAAGCCTAGGTAATACGGCGACTTGGGGTCCAGGCAGAGCCAGCAGTCCTGGGCTTCCTCAGGGTTCGTGGAGTTGAGGAGGGCATGAACTGAAATTAATATTTGAAAGAGTGGAGAAGCCCGGGGACTGGAGGTCGGAGTAGCAGGCGGAGCGAGATTAGCAGCTGGCAGCTGCGGGCGCCTGGGAGGGTCAGTCGTACTGGGGATGGAGAGGTGTTCGGGATTAGGGAGTGCCGGTAGTGGTGGAAGGACTGGGATGGGGAGGATAATGTCTTTATTGGGACCTATAGGTTGTGAGGGACTACGGACCTCGAATCTCTGAATAGTAAACTGAGTACCTAAATCCGGTCCGAAGAGATAAAGATGAAACCCCCATGTTCATCCTTTGTCCCATTGCTTGGAATTAGGCTGGAGAATAGTAATTTTGAGAGGGTTACAGGTATTTAGGATTTTGCAGAACTCGTTGCTGGTGAGACTAATGTGGATGTCCTGGTCTTGATTTATCCAGGATGCTGCAGTCTCACAGCCCCAAAAGGCGCAGAAATGTACGTCCTGGCCCTTGCAATGGGGTGGCCCATTTGCCGGGCAGGCATAGAACTGAGTTTCCCGAAGCGCTTTTTGATTAGCTAAATTTTGAGAGTTGGCGCAGACGCCTATTAGACCGCCCCTGGTAGTCGTGGGAGGTGGCATCTGAAAGGGGATGTTTAATTGACAAAGGTCAACCAGTAACTGGACAGAGGCATTCCCCAGGGGGTCTTATATGGGTGGCTATAACAATTTCTGTCCCCGTTAGTCGTATTTCCTATTTTTCTGATATAGTGGCATGGGGGTTTTTCGAGTGAGACCAGCTAGATGCGGCTTGGAGTAGAAGGAGGA
>NW_017737136.1:0-1201 GCF_001890085.2 Hipposideros armiger | reverse complement strand
AAACAGCGCTGGGGGCTGGGCCTGCTCTGCGAGCGGGGGAGGCGGAGCCAGCGACGAAAGCAGTGTCGGCTCTGTGGGTGAGGGAGGGAGCCGTGCTAGTGAAAGCGGCGCCGCCGCCGGCGCCGGGAGCTGGGCTGGCTCGGTGGGCGGGGGAGGGAGCCCTGCCCGGGAAAGCGGCGCCGGGGGCTCGGCTGGCGTCTCCCCCCTTGGAAGGCGTGGGTAAATCGGTGAATAAGGAGGCGGGACTTCCTCCCGGTCCGAAGACAGGACGGGCTTTTGTTCTGTTTGTTTGTTTTTTTTTTTCTAATTTGCTTCCTTGAGGAGATTATAGCTTGTGTTAAAAGAATTTTGTTCTGGTTTTCCAAACAGGACCTCAACCAAGGGGGTCAGGTTTCCAGGCTGTAACGATGTGGAGTTTTACAATGAGGTCCCCGCCCAAGCCTCCCTCCGCTGACACTCGACCCCGAACGATGGCCAATCAATCCCACAGAAGGCACGGAGCTCCTGGGGGGGCCATCCCTACGTCACAATCCCCCGAAAATTCCTTTCCAAAATCCTTCAACACACATTCCACCGGAGTCTGAACACTCCGTCGCGCACCCAAGGCAACCACCCAAAATCAGCGCGACACACACCTAAAGACTCGCCCCGCCCGTTTCCGCCGCCTCTCCCGCAGGAATTCTCAGGCGCCTCCCAACATTGGTGGGTCGATTCATATCCTCGACCCGGATTCCCAAACTGCACGAAACAACCTAGCGATACCATTCCAAGCCACATGAGGTGCACCACAGACCCGCGAACCGGGACCCCACACTCGCCTCGCAGCCGGCTGCGTCTCACTCACACAGACTCAAACACATTCACTCTCCGCCCGCCGCCCTGTTCCTAGGAGTCACGGTTTCTCTCAGAAACTGAGATACTCGGGTGACTCCGGGAGGTGATCAATCTCCCCTTCTGTCCATTGGGACAGGCTAACAAGTGACCCGGGTCTTTACCTGTCTAGCTGGGCGGTGCTCCGAAGTCGGTTCCCTTGCCCTCAGGGTTCACCTTTGTGCTCCTGGGTCGGCTCCCCCGTGGCCGGCAGGGGAGACGTTTCCACTGACAGACAAAAGTCCGCTGGCGCCAAGTAGAGTGCGTTCCCCTCTCGTCCGGGGGAGCCAGGCTCCAGGGACAAGGGAGGTGAAAAATTCACCGTCTCCGT
>NW_017737135.1:0-1207 GCF_001890085.2 Hipposideros armiger | reverse complement strand
TAGCCACCATCCCATGTGGGAGTCGAACCAGCAGCTTTGTTGTTAAGAGCACACGCTCTATCCACTGAGTCAATCAGGCAGCAGCTCAGCTCAAGGTGCCAAGTTCAGTCTTATCTGTGCGTGGGCCTAGCCACCATCAGACAGGCAATCTTGTTGTTACACCAGCTGAGCCATCCTGCCACCTGTTGGCAGGTCAGCAACAGCTCAGCTCAGGCACAGTGTCACTGGCACATGTGGGAATCGAACCGGCAGCCCTGTTGCTCAGAGCTCACGTTCTTAAGCCAACTTTTAACCAACTAAGCCACTCGGCCAGCCCTAATTTAATGTTTGATTACTGATTCAATCTCTTTATTTGTTGCAGATCTATTCAGATTTTCTAATTGTTGGTGATTTAGTCTTGGTAGGTGTTGTGTTTCTAGGAATTTATCCAACCCAAGACTGTTACTATGGTTGTGCTATCTTTAAACTCCACATATATCACAATTATTTCCCGCTACATAAATATTCTGTGTAAACGTGATTGTAAATGGTGGCATATACACCACCCCATGGGTATGTCACAGGTTATGTAGCCTTCCTCCTTTTGTTAAATATAGCTTGATTTTAACTTTTTTCTGCAATGAATATTGTCACACTGTGCACACATTTCTTCTAAGTTCCTTAGGGTAAACTCCTAGCCATAGAGTTTCTGGATCATTGAGTCCATAGCACTTTTTTTCCTGCTCTGCCCAAATCTTTTGAGGTGATGCCAGGAAGGAAATTAGGCTCAAAGTTTAAGCTAACAATTGAGCACTGAGAACAAATCATGTGGATAATTTTCTCAGTATCTTACTATTCCAATTCCATTTTCCAATAAATTATCGGTTTAACAGATGGAAGGTTATTAGTATAAATATAATTAGTCTTGTCTAATAGCATTGTCTCAAATACAAGTCTGTTTATTGAAGTTTCACCATTATTCTTTCTTTCTTTCTTTCTTTTTTTTTAAAGATTTTTATTGGGGAATTGGGGGATGGGAACAGACAAGTTGCTGTCCTTTTTTTCTTCAGTCTAGTTGTGGAGGACGTTGTTTCACTGGCCCAAGTTGGCACCATCATTGCGCTCTTCCCAGGCGAGGCAGATCAGTCACCGGCTTCTGGACAGCCGCTCACGCTGGCTGCTGGCTACACACGGTAACCCATGGCAACCCACTGCCACAGGGGCTGCA
>NW_017737134.1:0-1233 GCF_001890085.2 Hipposideros armiger | reverse complement strand
ATACCCCCTGCTCATTTTTTAGTTGGGCTGTTTTTTTGGTGTTGAGTTGAATGAGTGTTTTATAAATTTTGGATATTAACCCCTTATCAGATATATTGTTGGCAAATATCTTCTCCCATTCAGTAGGCTGCCTTTTTGTTTTATTGATGATTTCTTTTGCTGTGAAAAAACTTTTAAGTTTGATGTAATCCCATATGTTTATTTTTTTCTTTTATTTCCCTTTCCCAAGGGAATATATCGGTAAAAATATTACTGAGGGTATTGTCTGCAAATTTACTTTCTATGTTTTCTTCTAGGAGTTTTATGGTTTCAGGTCTTACATTTAAGTCTTTAATCCATTTTGAATTTGTTCTTGCATATGGTGTAAGTAGGTCGTCCATTTTCTTTTTTTTCTCATGTGTCAGTCCAATTTTCCCAGCACTATCTATTTGATAGTTTATTAAATAGACTATCTTTACTGCAATGTAAATTGTTGCTTCCATTGTCATAGATTAAATGATCATATATGGATGGGTTTATTTCTGGGCTCCCTATTCTGTTCCATTGGTCTGTGTGCCTGTTTTTATGCCAGTACCATACTGTTTTGATTACTGTCGCATTGTAGTATGATTTGATGTTGGGTAGCGTGACACCTCCCACTTTGTTCTTATTTCTCGAGATTTCCGTGGCTATTTGGGATCTTTTATGGTTCCATATAAATTTTAGGATTATATGTTCTATTTCTGAGAAAAATGTCCTTGGTAGTTTGATAGGAATTGCATTGAATCTATATATTGCTTTAGGCAGTATGGACATTTTAACTATATTAATTCTTCCTATCCATGAGCATGATAGGTTTTTCCATTTGTTTGTATCTTTTTTGATTTCTCTCTTCAGTGTCTTGTAATTTTCTGAGTACAGGTTTTTACTTCTTTGATTAAATTTATGCCTAGATATTTTATTGTTTTTGAAGCAATTGTAAGAGGGATTGATTTCCTGATTTCTTCTTCTGATAGTTTATTAATGGTTTATACAAATGCAACTGATTTCTGAATATTAATTTTGTATCCTGCTACCATACTAAATTCATTTAACAGTTCTAACAGTTTTTTGGTGGAGTCTTTGGAATTCTCTATATAAAGTAGCATGTCGTCTACATATAATGACAATTTTACTTCCTCCTTTCCAATTTGGATGCCTTTTATTTCATTTTCTTGTCTGATTGCTGTGGCTAGAACTTCCAGAACTATGTTG
>NW_017737133.1:4249-5460 GCF_001890085.2 Hipposideros armiger | reverse complement strand
TGAGATAAAATGTTTCCATTGTGGGAACTTGCTCATCTACCTCAAGTTACTTCACTATTCATTGTGTGTCAGGAAGAACTCCTTCTGATTATGAATGGGTGTTTGGAAAACATTGTAACAGTGTGAAAACACCTGTGACTAAAGACCTCCACTTAGGGTAAATTAATCCAGTCATCATTTAGTACACCTCAGAGCATTTGTCTTTTGCTTGTATAGTGAGCATCTTTGATGCATATTATTATGTAGAAGTATTTTACATAAGGGGATTATGTTGATTTGGATTTCATTGTTAAGCATGTGATTTATTTAATTCATGGCAACATGATGTATTTATCCTGTTATTGAAAATAAAATCTTAATAAAGGTTAAGAGCAAACAAAGGTAGCAAATGGAGACAGGAACTAGTAACTGAGCAACTAGGGTATGCAATTCTTTATAAAACAAATAGAGCCCTTTTACATTGTTCATATAGGCTCCAAAACCACCTGTAAATTCCATGTTTCTAACCAGGATGGAAATATTAATCTTAGCAAAGGAAAAAAAAATCAGAGTTCTTGGGATAAAGAAAAGGATGATTTCAGTAATTCTAAATATTTTTAAACTTCCTAAAATTTACTCCAGTATCAAATATTATCACAACCCTTCGTGATACTGGTGAAAGATAATGAATATCAGAAATTCTGATTTGCATGGGAGAGCTCATTAGATCAATATTAACAACATTGGTATTCCTAAGTAAAGACCTAATGACATGTGGTAAACACAGTAATAATAACAAAGATACTGCTTATTTTCTATGAAATTTGTAGACCAAAACTCCGTCTGTAATTGATAATCTCATTTTATTCAATTGTACTAATCAAGCTACACTTTAATATGGCATAAATTTAATTTGCCACTAGTACCCACTAATGCCTCTGCATTGCCTAAGAATGTAAAATAGTGTTAAAGGGAAAAAAAAAGAGATTTAAAAAATACTTCAATTCTATTTTAAGGGGGAGAATATTGCTTTTTACTGATGTCATTGTGGTATATTTATCCTTTCAATAAATTCGGGATTGCATTAAACAGCTATAAAAGAGATCACTGGACACATCTCCAAAATCAAAGATACACTGAAATTATGGAAATCCATTATGCACACTTACTATTTAGGTTAGAAGAATGCTTACTTTATAATTAAAGCTAATCCATGAACACTTGCAATCAAA
>NW_017737133.1:0-1484 GCF_001890085.2 Hipposideros armiger | reverse complement strand
TGCTTATCTCTTGTCTTTCTAATAATAGCCATTCTAACAGGCGTGAGATATCTCATTGTGGTTTTGATTTGCATTTCCCTGATGATTAGTGATGTTGAGCATTTTTTTGTGTGTTCCTGTTGGCAGTTTGGAAATCTTCTTTGGGAAAATATTTTTTCCTCTGATAATTTATTTTTTTTAATTGGATTGTTTCTTTGTTATTGAGTTATAAGAGCTCTTCATATCTTTGGGGTGTTGTTCTTATATTTAATATATGGTTTGCAAAACCTTTCTCCCATTCTGTAGGTTGTCTTTTTTATTTTGTTAATTGTTTATTTTGCTGTGCTGCAGCTATAAGTTTGATGTAGTCCCATTTGTCATTTGATTTTGTTGTTTGTGCTTTTGGTGTCATATCCAAAAAATCATTGCCAAAGGCCATGTCAAGGTGCTACTTCCTTAAATTTTCTTCCAGCAGTTTTATGGCTTCAGGTCTTAGGTTTAATTGATTCATTTCAATTTAATTTTTGCAAGTGATGTAAGATAAGGGTCAAGTTTCATTGTTCTGCATATTTATCCAGTTTCGTCAACACTATTTGTTGTAGTGACTATCCTCTCCCCATTGGGTGTTCTTGGCTCACTTATCAAATATTAGTAGACTGTATGCAGGGGTTTAATTCTGAGTTCTCTATTCTGTCCCATCAGTCAATGTGTCTATTATTATGCCAGTACCATACTATTTTTATTACTATAGCTTTGAAGTATAGTTTGAAATGAGGAAATGCGATACCTCTGCCTTTGTTCATCTTCCTCAGGATTGCTATTTGGTTTTTTGTGGTTCCATACAAATTTTAAGAACTTTTTTCCATTTCTGTGAAGAACGCCATTGGAATTTTGATGGGAATTGTGTTGAATCTGTAGATCGCTTTGGGGAGTTTTTCACATAACTGTTAGATATTTAAGTATATTTAAATCCAATATTTTGTATTCAAGAATGATTTTGAAACTGGTCTAATCATAGGAGATAATGTTGTGTATGTGAATTGTAGCATCTGTCCTATTAGTCTCACCACTGAAAAGAAACTACAGACTGGGAAAAGTGAAAGCTGTGTTCCTCTGGGGCCAGGAGTGAGGTGGCCAAGAGGAGAAGCAGTCTAGGTAGATTTTGCAGTTCGCCAAAAGGATGTTATCCACCTAGAGAAGAAAGCAGAAAAGGGAATTCTCACCAGAAACCAGAGGAAAATAACAACAGTGATTCATAATAATTATGTTAGTACTAAAACTGGCAAGAAAAATCTCTCAGAAGACTTGGTAGGATAATAAGAGAAACTATCCTTATCAATAGTCATATAATATTTAAATTAAGAGATGTGTAAAATTTTTTTTTCACCATAGGTCATTGGCATATTGCCAAAGTGAAAAAGCAAAATATCTTTTTTAGGGCCCAATACCCAATAGGGTGCATTTCAAATATGCAAAGTCCTGATAGTCCAATTTTAAATATAAAT
>NW_017737132.1:0-1219 GCF_001890085.2 Hipposideros armiger | reverse complement strand
ATGGCTCAGTGGATAGAGTGTGTGCTCTTAACAACAAGGCTGCTGGTTCAACTCCCGCATGGGATGGTGGCTACACCCACCCGCAACTAAGATTGTAACACAGCACCTTGAGCTTAGAAGCCACGAGCTGCAGATGGGAAGCCAAATGGCGACTGGTGCCCTCCACAACGAAGATTGAAGAACAACAACTTGACTGGTCCCCTTCCCCAATTCCACAACACTGTTCCTCTTCTCCAATTCCCCAATAAAATCTTTTTTTTTTTTAATGTATCCTGGGTCGGCCGAGTGGCTCAGTTGGTTAAGAGCTTGTTCAAGAGTTTGAGCTCTGAGCAACAGCTGTTCGATTCCCAGCCCGAGCTGAGCAGCAGCTGAGCTGCCAACAGGTAGCAGGATGGCTCAGCTAAAAAAAACAAAAAAAAACATGTATCCTATTATAGTAATCAATGGCAAATAAGGTAAGAAAATCCATTTGACCCTGACACTTCTATTTTTGTTGTTAAAGTTTTATAACTTTGAGGTTGCATTTTAAAAAATCCTAATAGACTTTGGGACATCTTTGTAAACTTCAGCCATTATTAACTGTACTCATCTCAGATCCATTTCTTGCCCTTCTTCTACTTTGCTCTATCTTCCAGGGGATTGCTTCATGCAAGTTATATTTCTAGTTTCTTAACCTAGTTACTTTTGGTTAATGGGAGGGATATTGGGGGATCTCTGCTTCAAGCAGCATATCCAACATTGGCTGTGTCTTTTCCATGGTTCCAGGTCTCACCAGAGTCCCTTCTTGCTATTTCACCTCCCACAGGGCAGTCCTTTCCTCTGTAGTTTCAGTTCCCACTGAGTGGTCCCAACTCATGGTCTCTGTTAATACCACCTCCTCTCTTGTTTTTCCAGCCCAGGGGTGGTAGAAGCTTCCTGCTTTTGCTAATTTCTGAGTTGCTTCCCCATCTCCTGTTTCACTTCCAACCCATTTGTAATTAGTTCCCTGTATTAAATTCCTTCTATTTAGCTACTGGGATGGGCTCTGCTTCTCTGACTAGATCCTGACACATACACTTAATCTAAATAGTATGTAAAGACCATAAGAATTAATTTTATTCAGTTATTCATCAAAGACAAGAAAGGAGGGCCGGCTGAGTGGCGCAATGGTTAAGAACTGGCTTGGGACGCCAGAGGGCCCCGGTTCGGATCCCACATATGAGGGCCAGTGACACTGCCC
>NW_017737131.1:0-1193 GCF_001890085.2 Hipposideros armiger | reverse complement strand
CCACACACACACACACACACACATATTATATAGAACATTATTCAGCAATAAAAACATAAAATCTTATCTTTGCTACAACACAGATAAGCTAGAGGGCATTATGTTAAGTAAAATAAATCATAAAAAAAAGACAAATACTGTATGTTCTCTCTTTCACGTGGAATCTAAAAAAAAAGTCCACAAATACAGAGAACAGATTGATGGTTGCAGAGGTGGAGGTGGGGTGTGGAAGATGTGAGAGAAATGGGTGAAATGGGTATAAATTTATTAATTTAAGGAAGAATTTTTAGTGGGTACCTAGCAGCAGAAAAGAGAAGCAAGAGTTAAAGTATGTAAAGAAGAGAATGCTAAAGAAGGCTAAGGCACAACTAAAAACTAAACTTTCTTGCTTTACCATTTTTCTAACAGTTTACAGGTACGTACAAAGATTTGGGTTTCCAGAGCTTTCCAAATTTTAGACCAGCCTTCTAAAAGTAACTCAAAAGCAGACTTGCATGCTGATGTTTTCCTTATTTCAGTGATCAGCATTTAAACACAGCCCTTGATAGCCTTTCACAGAAATGTGCATTTGTATGAGACAGAGAAAAATGAGATGGACACATTTTTATGTCACTTTCAAACAAATCCACTTTCATTCTCACAGAGCTGGGTGGTGTCTTACCGGTTCTCCTTTGTCGCCTTTCTGACCTGGTGAGCCCACTGCTCCCGGCAATCCTGCTTCTCCCTGAGCAAAAATGAATTTCTGTGGTATCAAACATTCAGTCACATTGAGGTAAAGACAAAAAGTTATAAATACGATGCTGACAATAGTTAAAATAAAGCTTTGCTACCCTCTGAGCTGATGCTGGACTCTCTCCACTGAAGCACCCTCTTTCCCTTTTCCATGAGTGTGGGACACCAGCTCCCGCAGGTCCAGGGGTCCCTTCGGGTGGAGGCGGAGTCGGCGAGGAAAAAACGCCCGGAGACACAGGAGCGCTTTTTCAAGAAGTGTCTCACTTTATTTTACAGCATGCCCCTTTTTATACTGGGCAGTTTAACCATTGTTCCATTACTATCAGGGTTTTACTTCCTCATAATTCTTATGCTCCAGGGTACAGCTAGACCTTTTCTATGCTAAAAACTAATTTATCCCAACTACGCCCAAATCCCTCCACCTACAATGACTGCGACCAAGGCCTGAGCTTCTACATAAT
>NW_017737130.1:0-1235 GCF_001890085.2 Hipposideros armiger | reverse complement strand
TGTTGGTGGGTCCACACTTTTGATGTTTGTTTACTGCAACCTTAAGCCCCACCCCTCCCTTTCCCCCTCCTGCTTCTTACCTGTCAGGCTGATGAGAAAGCCTGGAGGCTCCTGCGCTGTGAGCTGCTGCTTGCTGGGGAGCCCTCCTGTGAGCTGTGCTGCCCTGTGCTGTACTGGGGACCCACCGAGCCTGGGGTCTACATACAGAGGACTCCAAGTTGACAGTTTAGGTAATTCCTTGTCCATTGACACAGGAGTATGGGAACGGTGTACTACTTATGAAAGTGGTCCTGGGTTGATGTCTTGGCTGGAACCGCACTGTGTGTTTAGCTTGAAGATGTGACTGAGGCTGGGATCATCCCAACATTAGGGTGGGTCTAAGAAGGGTATGAGAATGATTATACCCTATGAATGAGGTGAGCCCATCAGATGCTCACTCCTTAAAGAGCAGGTATTAGAGAGAAGGAGACTCTCAGAGAAGCAACCCAGAACTGCTGGGCTGAGTCCACTCTCCTGATACTAGAGGGCTCTCAGGTTCCTTCAGTGCCTCTACTGCAGCCCAGATCCTGACTCTCTGGGCTATTGGGGACAACACCCATGGCCTCACTGGGACATAGCCAAGGGATTAATTTAAAACAGGCTTAAGCCCAGCGTCCTTAAATCCTACACAGCAGCCATTTCCATGAAGGAGGCCTGTAACCCTAATGGCACTGATTTGGGGCTCTCTGGAGGAAAAAAATTATAAATATCAGGGTAGAGAGGATACCCACTTCCCAGAAGTTTACCCAGTGAACTAAAATACAAATCAGGGAAGAAAACGAGAAAGAACAAGAGAAAAAAGGTATTGGGAAAGGTCCACAATTTGACCTAATGGGAAATCCAAAATATACTAAAAGTATTTACATAACAAAAAAGATAAAAGGGCATTCCTTGGTTTTTGAGCCTCTAAAACCTAAGGTTTGAATGAATATTACCAATGTCTATACTGCAGTATTTCAGAACTATTTATGTGATTACTCAATGCTAGGTTAAATTACATTTATACCAGGATCTCAGTAATTTACTCAAGGTCCCTCATGATCTTAGGGGAATTACTGAATATATTATAGAAGTCAAATTTTATTCTTTTTTTTTAAGATTTTTATTGGGGAATTGGGGGGGATGGGAACAGTGCTGAGGAATTGGGGAAGGGGAACAGACAAGTTGCTGTCCTTTTGTTCTTCAGTCTAGTTGCG
>NW_017737129.1:0-1235 GCF_001890085.2 Hipposideros armiger | reverse complement strand
CCTGGGAAGAGCGCAATGATGGTGCCAACTTGGGCCAGTGAAGCGACGTCCTCCACAACTAGACTGAAGAACAAAAGGACAGCAACTTGTCCGTTCCCCTTCCTCCAAGTGCCCAGCGCTGTCCCCATCCCCCAATTCCCCAATAAAAAAATCTTTAAAAAAAAAAAGAATGTTCATAGCAGCTTTATTTGTAATAGTAAAAAACTGGAAACAATAAAAATATCCTACAATAGATAAGTCGTTAAACAAACCATGGTACAGCCATTCCATGGAATAATTCTCAGCAATAAAAAGGAACAAACTATTGACATATGCAATAACTTGGATGGTTCTCAAAGACATTATGCTGTGTGAAAAAAGCTAATCTCAAAGGTTACACACACTGTGATTCTATTTATACAACATCCTCAAAATAACAAAATTATAGAGATGGAAAAATGATTAGTGATGTCCAGGGTTTAGGGCCTGGGGAGGGGAGGAAGTGGATATGACTGTAAAAGGATAGATAGCATAAGACAGATCTTTGTGATAATATAATAGTTCTGTATCTTGATTGCCATGAGAGTTACAGGAATCTACACATATGATAACATGACAGAACTACACACACACACACACACACACACACACACACAGTATAAACATCACATTCCTGCTTTTGATATTGTACTATAATTATGTAAAATGTAACTACCATTGGGGGACACCAGGTGAAGGGTACGTGGAACCTCCTGATACATTTCTTTGTGACTTCCTCTGAATCTATAATTATTTAAAAACAAAAAGGGCCAGCCGAGTGGCGCATTGGTTAAGAGCTTGTTTGGGACGCCAGCTCTGAGCAGCAGGGCCCCAGTTCGGATCCCACATGTAGGCCAGTGACACTGTGCCCTCTATAGCTAAGATGGTGAACAACAGCTCGACCTGGAGCTGGGCTGCCCTGAGTCACCGGTGACAGTGTAGGCCGCAGTGGGGCTGGTCAGCAGCTGGCGTGTGCTTTCATGAGCTGCCGTGAGCCGCAGTGAGCGGCCTTCCAATGGCTGGTGTGCAACTGTCTCACCCGGGAAGAGCGCAATGATAATACCAACACGGGCCAGTGAAGCAACGTCCTCCACAACTAGACTGAAGAACAAAAGGACAGCAACTTGTCTGTTCTCCTTCCCCGATTCCCCAATGCTGTTCCCCTCCCCCAATTCCCCCAAAAAAATAATTAAAAAAAATATTTTTTAAAGTCTTAG
>NW_017731961.1:930930-937308 GCF_001890085.2 Hipposideros armiger | reverse complement strand
AATTGGATTGACAAAACAAAAGAGGCAACCACCTGAATGGGAGAAGATATTTGCAAACAATGCCTCCAATAAAGGGCTAATATCCAAAATATATAAGGAACTCATACAACTCAACAACAAAAAGACAAACAATCCAATATATTTACTGAAAAAATCCACATGTAAGTGGACCTGTGCAATTCAAACCCGTGTTATACAAGGTCAACTGTATTTGTTCACTGCCTTTCTCCCTCTCTAGAATTTACACCACAAAGAAGTCGTTTCAGTTGCTCAAATCAAAACCCTTGAAGTCACACTTGCCTTCTCTCTTTCTCTCACATCCTGTTGTGTAATTTTCAGCAATCTCTATTGGCTCCACCTTGAAAACATATCCAAAATCTGCCTCCTTCACACCACGTTTAAAGCAAACCACCAGCTCTGTACCCTGCGAACCATTTCCCAATTCCACTCCTGCCTCTTATGGACCATCCTTCACCAGGCATCCAGAGGAATCCTTTGAAAACAAAAGTCAGAAATGTCACTCCACTTCCCATCACCCACAGAATGACAAGTAGAGTGCTTACTTTGGCCCACAAGTCCAGTGGGAACTGGCCCGTTACTTCTCAGTTCTTATCTCCTTATCCTTCTCTTTTCTCACCAGCTTCTACTGTCCTGCATTCCAGTCCTGTCATGGCATTTAGCCATGGCACTTGACCTCCCTGCTGCCTGAAACTTCTCTTCTCTCAAGCACTCACAATGCTCACTCTCTAGTTTCATTCTGCTTTTTGCCCAAGAGTCAAGTGTCAGACACGATTCTCATGGTCCCTTTATTCTATTTAATTTGTCTTCAAAGTTATTCACTCCATGGCATATTTTATAATTAGTTGTTAATTGGTCTTTAATAATTGGAGTTCATCAACTTGATCTTTAATAATTGGAGTTCATCATGATGCAAATACTTTCTGTAGTGTATCCTTAATAATAATTGTTGAAATATCTTTTTTCTTGAATAAGAAAAAATACTTTGTCTGCTTTAGTAAAACTTAGACACATCAGAAGAGTGCTTGGAACACAGCAGACCTCCAATAGTATCTTTGAAAAAATGAAGCCAATGTCAAAGTAGAATATGAGCGACAAAAGGAGCTTTTCTCTCCATTAGGATTAGCTGCCATTGATGGTCAATTATTCTGACAGTGAAAAATATACGAAAACTGTGAGAAAAGCACAAAGGGACTTAGGTGGCATTAGATAACAAATATTAAAAAATGAAATTATCTAGGGAGGGGAAGAATGTGCAGAAAATTTAGGAAGGAGATTAAATTTATTGTTATAATTGTATTAATTGTGTTCCAGACACAGCATTAGACCCATAAAAACATATATTATTCTTAATTCTCTTAACTGTTTGTGACAGAGATCTGACAGGTCCCATTTTACAAAGAAAGAAATGGACTCAGACAATTTAACTAATTAAAGTAAGGTCATAAATCTAATGAGTAGAGTCTATCTGACCACAAGGTTGTTCAAAACTAGCCTTGGAAACTGCTCTCTGTGCACAAGTTTCTTTGTTATTAAAAGTATTTTATCCCCCACAATATTTTGCTCTAGGTAAGCATGCACTAAATATTTGTTGAATGAATGAAAGATCCCATCACCGAAATGTTTTAAAGGTAGGTAGAAACCCAATAGGAAAAATACGTACATATTTAGGTTGATAGTGATTTTTAGTTTTTACTTTTTCAAAATCAAAATGTACTGGGTAGGAAAGTAAAAAAATAGTACTTGCCAAAAGACTAATTGATGATATGGTCTAAATCACCTTCCAAAGCATTAAGGCAACCTAAACAGAAAGGTGTTTTCAGCTTTGAAGTGTTGTTCTTAGGCATGCAGAATTATAAATGGCCTAATTTTCCCTATATCTCCATAATTAACAGAATAATTATTGATCAGCACAAAGCACACCATCTCTGGAGACATGATTTGTATGAGTGCTTGGCTTTTTGAAAGCTTAAATCACTGTAGTCAGTATTAAAAAATGAATTGATAGTAAATGTGGTATAATTAATCCATCTATTCTATTTGCACATGAACATCTTTTCATGCTAAATATCTACTTTATCTAGGAGAGAATACAAATGTATTACAATGGCACAATAAAAAATAAATTAGAACTTTTATTTTCCCTGTAATAGTCCGTATTTTTATTTACTCAGACATTTCATATATCATGTAACTTTAAAATATTTCTCAACTTTTACCTGTAAATTATAGGTGCAAATAAGGGTTTGGGTAGAGCATTCGGATAATACTTTGAGTCTGCTAGAAAGTATGTGTGCTAATATTGGGCTGTTTGCCCTTTTGGTTCTCCAGCCTTCTTTACTCTGCTCTATATCACTTGACCATCATCTGTAGGCTGCACATACCAGGCTCCTTACCAGAGGGTTTCCTACTATGCTTGGACAATGGGAGGTACTGGTGGCAGGATGGACAGAAGACAGAAGTCAGACTATATCACCTCATCTCTCTCTCTCCAGGTGGCCTCAGGTCTATAGAAGCACGTGCCACTCCTTTGGGCCTCCAGCTGCCTACAGAAGAGATCTGCCAGGTGATCTTGGCCCCTAAGCTCTGATAACACCATCGCCCTTTGTGCTTCATCCAGGCCAGGGGGTAATAGTGACTTCTGGCTGTTATTAATCTCCAGGTTGCCTCACTATCATCATCTGTTGTCTTCACAGCCCTTCCATTTCCTGTGTAATCAATTTCTGTATTAAATTTCCTCTGTTCTAAATATATAAAGCAATTAATATTTCTCAGATTAGAATGAACTGATACCACATACTTACTCCTTAAGGGGAGGGACCCAGTTTGTCTTGTTTAATGCTATATCTTAGTACCTAAGAGGGTACCAGGTACATATTAACTAATCAATAAAAATGTGTTGACAAAATACATCCTCTAGTCCGATAATTTTCAAACTTTATCAAGTATCAGAAGTACCTGAAGGGCTTGTTGTAACAGATTACTCCCCCCTTACATTCCCTATTTCCCAAGTTTCTGATTTAGTAGAACTAGGACCGAGACCCTAAATATGCAATTCAAACACATTTCCAGGTGATGCTGATGCTGCTAGTGCAGGGACCACACTTTGAGAACCACTGCTTTAGGCCATGATCTGCACTGCATACAATCCAACACGAATATATGCACTGGAGTAAACATCAACATCAGTGAGCACTAACGTTTCATATTTTAAATATTTAAAGGCAATCTGGCATCCATCTTCAATTATTGTAACCACACCAATTAAAATTGTGTGATTACAATATTTGCTATGGAAACAAGAAAATTATAATATCTAAGATTTTAACCAGAAATGGTTGTTACTAGATATTAAGTCCTTTTTTAAAAAATCTTGTTTTAGGGCCGGCCGAGTGGCGCATTGGTTAAGAGTTGGCTTGGGACACCAGCTCTGAGCAGCAGGGCCCCGGTTCGGATCCCACATTAGGGCCAGTGACACTGCGCCCTCTACAGCTAAGATGGTGAACAACAGCTGGACCTGGAGCTGGGTTGCTGAGAGTCCCTGGCAATGGCGTAGGCTGCAGCCCCTGCTGTAGTGGGCTGCTGTAAGCTACCGTGAGCGGCGAGCAGCCGTTGTGAGCTTCCAAGAGCTGCCATGAGCGGCCATCCAGGGGCCAGTGACCGATCTGCCTCAGCTGGGAAGAGTGCAATGATAATACCAACATGGGCTAGTGAAGCGATATCCTCTACAACTAGACTGAAGAACAAAAGAACAGCAACTTGTCTGTTCCCCTCCCCCAATTCCCCAATAAAATCTTTAAAAAAAATCTTGTTTTAATTTTTTTTATTTACTCTTTTTTTAGGTCAAATTCTGAAGAAGGGATAGTCAACCTTCATAAAATTGATCATCAAGTTGAGGACTGTTGTTCTCTTATTTGCTATAAAGATTATAAAGAAAATAAGTTCTACAAAATAATACTTAGAAATTCATCAGATCTCATTTAAAGCAAATATCACCAACAAAGAAAAGACTGTTCCTCACATGTTATTATAAATTAATTTGATTACTCAAATTTATTTGCTATGACATGATAAACCTTAAATTAATAAAAATGGAGAGTAGTGTATTACTATGCTCCATTAGGATGACTGTAATCTCTATGTGGGTAAGGTCCACATCTGTGTTGATTTATAGTATATGCCTCAACACCCAGCACAGTGCCTGGTATGTAATAATCATTTAATACTTGTTGGCTAAATGAAACTAAAGAATAAATGAATTCATTGCTGAATCATTGCAAACTGACTTGGTTTTTGCCATAACTTATTTTTAAGAAAATTTTGTTCTTGTCCATTCTCATAGCTCACATATTTCCCTTTGCTCTCAATCCTCCCACTAATTTTCAGGAAACTATCTCTAGCAAGGATGGGATAAGTTCACAAACCTTTACTAACAAGTATTGTGATGACATAAAGCTACTAGACTGGGCTATCTCCAATGGCTTGTAAAAGAACACAGTTGTATCATCCCCTTGACTTAATTAAGATAAAATCTAAGAGTCACTTTTAATTTCTCTTCCTCATGCTCTATAATCCATTAGCAAGTTATATGAGCTCTATTTTTAAAAATTATCTTAAATATGGTTATTTCTTACAACCTACTCTGTGCCCACCTTAGCCCAAAGCCATCTTCTTTGACCTAGACTACAGTGATGTCATCCCTGCCACCACTTTTGTTCCTTACAGTTTTTTCTCCACATTAAAGCCAAAGTTATCTTAAAAAAATAAATAAACAATTATTCAATTATGTCACTCAGAACCCTCCAATGGTTTGCCAATATTTTTAGAACAAAATCAAAATCTTTATTCTAATTGATCATTCAGTTGCCTCCTCACAGATCTCTCCTCTTCTTCATCCAGGTTCAAGTTTCTAGAAACTAGCAAGAGCATTCCTACCTCAGTCACCTCAGTGCCTTTGCCCTGGGTGTTTTCTCTGCCTGTAATAATCTTTCTCAAGTCTATATGTTTTGTTTACATATATATATTTTTTACATCATTCAGGTCTCTGCTCAGTTTATCTGTACCAAAAAACCTTCTCCAGCACCCTACCTGAAATAATGTTCCCTTCCCTCCTCTGAGTCACTTTGTCTTTTGAATAAGTAGACCTAGCTGAAATTACATATTTATTTATCAGTGTACATCTTTATGGTTTGTGTCCACAGTAGAATGCAAACTCCATGAGAACACAGCTTTTGTCTCACTTTTTCCCCATTTTATTGAGGCATAATTGACATATAGCACTGTGTAAGTTTAAGGTATATGGCATAATGATTTAACCTACATATATTGCAAAATTATTACCACAATAAGTTTAATTAACATCCTTCATCTTGTATAAATCTCCTGTAAATACCAAAAAAAAAAGAAAGAAAGAAGAATGTTTTTCCTTGTGATGTGAACTCTTAGGTTCTATCTTAATAACTTTCAAATATACCATACAGTAGTGTTAACTATAGTAGTCATCATGTTATATATTACAAGCCTAATAATTATTCATCTTACAACTGGAAATTAGTACTTTTTGACCACCTTCCTCCAATTTATCCTTCCCAACCCCCACCTCTGGTAGCTACAAATCTGATATACCTTTTTCTCTTTTGTCCACTGCTGCATCCCAGCGTTTTAAATAGCACCTAGCAAAGAGCAAGTTTCCTATAAACATCTGTTGAATGAATGAAATATCAAATTCAAATTGTGCCCACATTCAACTTGAAAGTAGAAAAAGTTTGCCTTACTACCTACCTTTTTCTTACCCTAAATCTACTCCTAGTGGATTTCTGCCCACCCCCAAGACATACACACATGTCCACACCTTCAATGAAGTAGTGTGCAGCTGTTTTTCTTACATCTCCACCACGAAAGAATGTAGTTCTATCATGCATTAACAGTTAACATTGTAATATAAATGACTGAAAATCACTTCCAGAGTTATGGCTTTCAAACTTATTTACAGTTTATCAATGTCCTTAAATGAAGAAAAGTAACCTCTTAAAATTTAGTGCTTAATCATTGTAGCATCATTTGTAATTGCAAAATATTGGAAAGTATCTAAATGTCCATGTATAGTAGATTGGTTGAATAAACTGTGGAATATCATGCCGTTATTAAAAGAAAGACAGTGAAGAAGACCTATGTGAAGTGACTTGGAGTGATTTCTAGCATATATTGTTTTAAAAAATAAGTGCAGGGCCGGCTGAGTGGCGTGATGGTTAAGAACTGGTATGGAATGCCAGAGGGCCCTGGTTCAGATCCCATATATGAGGGCCAGTGACACTGCCCTCCACAGCTAAGATGCTGAACAACAGCTCAACCTGGAGCTGG
>NW_017731961.1:905968-930860 GCF_001890085.2 Hipposideros armiger | reverse complement strand
CTGCCTCACCCAGGAAGAGCGCAATGATGGTGCCAGCTTGGGCCAGTGAAGCAATGTCCTCCACAACTAGACTGAAGAACAAAAGGACAGAAACTTGTCTGTTCCCCTTCCCTCAATTTCCCAATAAAAGTCTTTAAAAAATAAAAATAAAAATAAAATAAGTGCAAAGGAGTATATGAGTATGCTACCTTTTGTGTAAGGAAGAAGGGAGAATTTAAAAAATGCCCATGTATCTAGTTTTGTAAACAAAATACAGGAAGACTAAATCAGAAAACAATGAAACTTATTTACAAAAGGTTTTTTGGAATAGGATGAAATGGTAGCAGAGGGAGCAACGGTTATTTGAGTATATTTTTTATTGTTTTGACTTTTGGAACTATGTTAATGTTTTGCATATTCACATTTTAAAATTAAATCAACAAGAATGGAAGGAACAATGTCAAATTGTATACAAACAGAAACAAATGACCCTAAATATATTTCAAAAGAATAACAACTACTTTGAAGGAGTTAAAAAAAAAACAAAAAACGGAACCAAGTAGGTTTTGAACACAGTGCTTTAGTTATCAATCCTCATTATAATCATCAAAAATATCTTGAAACAAATCTTAAACTCTATCTAGAAGTTTTGCTTTTTGTTTTCATACCAGTATGAGTGTAGTAATTCTGAAACTATTTTTAGTATGTATTGTAGGATTGACCAAATAAGTATGTTAATATTTTTGGTAGATAGAGTTCTCATCATGAGAGAAGAAAGATACAAATGTGTAATGGTGGAAAACAAGGAATAACCCTTAGGTGTTAATTGGAATTTGATTTATCATTAATTCATGATTTTACACACACCATATGCACACACATGTATAATGTATGTTCCAAAAATCTTGGTGCACTCTACATATGTGTATATGTGTGTGTATCTATATACATATATTTATGATTCATATACAATTCCTTTTTTTCACCCTATTATGTCTGCTGAAAGTGTCTAGAAGAAGTGATACCTTAGTAGCAATGAAAACACCCAAGGCTAATAATGTCTTGGTTTATAAATGCCATTCTCCACTAAGAAGATTCAAGGCTCCTTTGAGAAATTACTGATTCTAGAGCTGGGGGCAGCAAAGTACAAAATTAGCTTTAAAAAAACTTGTTATACCAAAATGCAAAGAATTGCTCTAAAGAAAGATGAGGCATTTCAAAGGGATGTAAGAGTCCATTTTAAGGGGTGCCTACTGGCCAACTGGGACAATTTTAGATCAAAATAAATAAGAACAATAACAGAGTGTAATCCATCAAACAAAGTAAGAATTCATTAACTTATATTGATAAAAAAACAAAGGTAAAAGGAAAGGTCTTCCTTACAATAGAATGCCAAACAATAAATGTAGAAGGAATATGAGAATTTTTTAAATTACCATTTGTAATCATCATAAAAATAATTTATTAAGGCAAGGATCATCAATGGATTATAAAACAAATGGATGCAAATTTGAAGAGGAACAAGATATTTATAAAGTTCTAAAGTATCTCTCTACAGATTACTTATTCGTTACAATGAGAAAAATGATAAATTCATAGTGGAGAAACCTGGAAGACAGCACCTTAACCAATCCATCTAAGCATCAATAGTGAGACAAACTGCTATTTTATGCCTCTTATTGTGATATATGAAGGAGGTCATAATATCATGAATGAGGTATTTTTCCAAAAGTGCATAATCTTAATCTAATCATGAGGCTATATCAGACAAACTGAAACTGAAGGACATTCTATGTTGACTAGTCTGTATTTTTCCAAATGGTCACAAAAGACAAAGAAAGGCTGAGAAGCTATTTCAGGACTGTTTTTGGTGTCCTGCTTTAAGGACAAAGAGACATAACTAAATGCAATTCATGTTGCTGGATTAGATGCTAGACTGAAGAGAAGAAATTGTTAAGAGAACATTTTGGGAACTTAAATATACAGTGTATGTTAAATAATACTATTGTGTCAGTGTTAAATTTCATGAGAATGACCATAATTCTGTGGCTATACAAATATAAGAGAATGTCCTTTCTTTCTGAAGCATTTATAACTAAAGAATTTATGAGTAAAGAGTCATAAAGCCGACAAAGTACCTCAAGTGTTTCTAGTAAGAAAAAGTAATAGGTGATGGATGGATGGATAGTTAGCCAGATAGATAGATAGATAGATAAATCATATGTGGCAAAATGTTAATAACTACTGAATCTGAGTGAAAGGTATAAAAAGTGTTTTTAATGCTATTCTTGCAACTCTTCCATAAGATTAAAATTATTTCAAATAAAGTTAATTATTTCAAAATAATAGTTTTTTTAAAAAATAAGCATTTCAGGAATTATATGGTGAGGTAAAACTGGTGGGTATAATTCAGTTATTGGCAGAGTGGAATATGTATTGATAGAGTACGAATTCATTCTTCTATGCATTCATTTTGTATTCTATTGCAGGGAGACAGACAATAAATTTAAAATAAATAAATAAGTAAATAAATATAAAAATTACAAAATTATCAATTTATTGGAAACAATAATGAAGGGATGAGAAGGAGTTGAAGGTGGTTATATTTTAAATAGGGTAGTCAGAGGAGGCTTCACTCCTAGGTTTTTGTGTAAAGACCTGAAGAAGTAGGGGAGATGCTCATGCATGAGGAGAACATTCCAGGAAGAGAGAATACAGTGGTATTCCAGTAAATTTTAACAACAGGTTCTCCATGGGATGAGGAGATCTAATTTTTAGAGTTGCCAGTTTCCTTGGTATAAATACTCCCACCTTGGCTGATATCCAGCTACCACTGGTTTAACATCTGACTACCAGTTTCTGAAAATTTGACAATTGACTCTCACAAGCCAGTAGAAGCCCACCCCCAATAAACACTGAGAGAATAAATAGAAGGTGCAGGTGCAGAAGTCCAAGGCAGGAGGTACAATGAAAGTGGAGCAAGAGTGAACCAAGGGCAGAAGGTATGTGATTTAGAAAATAAATGAGACTCGATTGTGTAGGGCCTTGTAGGCCTGGTGAGGACTTTTATTCAAAGCAAGCTGGGAAGCTTCTGGAGGCGTCTGACCAGGGAAGTGACATGATCTGACATTTACATTGACAAGATGACCAGGGCTGCTGTCATGGAAACAGGCTGTAGGCAACCAGGGGTGAAAACAGGAAAATCGGAGGCTATTACAATAACAGAGAAAGATGGTGGTGCCTATCACTAGGTCCCTAGCAGTGGAAGTAGCAAGAAATAAGGTAAATTAGGATATATTTTGACGTTAAAGCTTACAGGATCTGCATGGGGGTAAGAAGGAAAGAGAGGGCTCAAAGATGACTGCAAGTTTTTTTAACTGATTTGCCAAAAGGATGGAGTTGCCACTAACAGAGAAAATAAAGGCGGTAGAAGGTACACGTTTGTGGGAGTTTGATTTTACACAACTTGATTTGAGATACAAATGGAGAAGTCCAGTAAATAGCAGAATAGTTATGGAGCAAAAGTAGGTTAGAAGGACTGAGCACCAAATCCAGAGGCAGTTCCATTGATGCTGAAACCACTGATTTCATTGATTTCTCTATTCCTCCCACCCTTTATTTCTCTGAAGTTCTGCAAATTTCAGTAGGGTGTTTATATATGGAAACTAATGCAACCAACTTGTTCTAAGCACATATATGAAAATGGAAAGTTTAAAATAGATGTTCTCCCACACACAAACTAATTTTTTGAGGAAATCAGAAAGAAAATGTTTGAGCTATTTACATTTTCTGCCATCCAAAATTGAATACAGAAAGTATAGATGTCAGTTAGAAATCAACCACCAACGCAACTAGAAAATTCTTTTTCTTTCAATAATGGTACCCTAAACATTGTTTTGAAAATTTTAGTTGTAAATGTCATTGTGTTTTCATTCTTTTTTTGAAAATCAGTAAGTATGGAGAAAGTACAAGTGGCAAAATATGTGCATGTTAGAGTCAAGTGCACAGACATTCATGTAATGAAATTGCTGCATACGTGCTTTAAAGCAGAATATTACTTTAAAGCAGAATATATTACTGTTAAAAGTTTAAAATAAAATAAAAAAAGACTACTTACTTCCCCAGCAAGAACAGCCTGGGAGATGATCAGCTGTGACTAGAGAGGAAAGGATGCCAAGTTTCCAGCGTGTGCATGCACATTTCTTTTGCTCATAATTAATAGCCCCTGTGCTTGCTAAGTTTTTGGAAAGCAGCTCGAAGTCTACTCAGGTAATGCCTTCTGACAACGTTTTAAAGATCAGTTATGTCATATGGCTGCCTTTTAGAAAAAAAAAGTCAGAATGCATAACTGTGCCATATGGCATCTCTGAAGAATCAGCCGGATTGGACAGACATTCATTGGATAAGGTCCCACAGCACTTGGAAAAGAATAGAGTCCTGTTGCCAAAATGTGGCCTTTGTTAATCTCCTAACTATTATTGTACAGAAACCAATTCATCTGTATTAATTATAAACAAACTTTAATTATATCAGTAAAAGCTCATTATACCCATATCTGATGCCAAACAATCTGTATTAACTCTTTGTAAGTCTCCAAAGCAAACACTAGGTGTTGGAACATAGGTGTTTAATACGAGATGGGAATTTCTCTAGCTGAGTGTAAAAACGCAGTTCTAACATTTATTTTTCCAGTTCCTTTAGAAATTCCATGATGTTTTTCCTTTTTCACAGATGATATCAGAAGGCAGCTGATGCATGTAAATTGTTAAAGGCAAATTATTCTTAATGAGAGTGTTTAACTGCACATTGTATTCTTTTGCTTAAGATTTAATAGTTTGAAAAAAAAGCGCAGTTTACATTGTAGAGCAATAATTTGCAGTGACAAAAAACAACCTGACAAAATGTAACCTGGTAAAACATTCATCAACCAGTCATTTGTGATAGTGCTCTGGACAATTTGACACCAAATGTATAATGTGCATCAAAGTATAATATCCTTAAAAACATGAAAAACCAAATCACTAGTGTGTTTTATGGCAGCAGCTTGGCCAAGAAAGCTGGCTGGTCTTTCCCACACAGAAACGATCTGGTTTGCAGATAACACATGGTAGTTACAGTGTGCACAGCCGTTGGAGTTGGACGGAATCCAGCTAGAGGGCTCATCTGTGTGTAGCAGTGTTGGAATCATCTTTGAATTCAGTTTCACTAATGTGTAGTTTTATTTTATTAGGCCAACTATCAAGTTTCTCTTCCTCCTGCAAATCATTCCTTTTGGTATTCATATCACTCTTTGGACCTAAAAAGTTAAACAGTTTTAAACAAATAGAACCACATCCTGACTTCTTCCTCCATTAGACTTTGAAGTTTCTCATATAAACCTCACATTATTTTTCCTTCTTTTTATACAACAGAATAACTTATTTTTGTAAGCGTAATGGGTAAATTCTGGAAAGCACTTTCCTCTGTAAATTTTCATTGGTGGAGACATGGCAAATAGCTTCAAACTATGTCACAAATATAATATGGGTGTTGAGCTGGCTGAGGATATAGATATGGATGAACATTTAAGTGAAACCAACTCAAGATCTGGGATGATTTTGTGTCTATGAATTGTATATACTGCATAATTGAGGATTTTTCTTCTACTCAAAAGACAATAATTATAAATATCTGCCATTATAAATACTTCATTTCTAGTTTAAAGTCATAAAATTTTGCATTTTGGATCTGAAAAGCACCACAGAAGTTTTTCAGGCTATCATTCTCATTTTACAGATGAGGAAACTAAGGCACAAAGTAAAATGGCTTGTCCAAGGTCACAGAGCTAGATAATGGCCAGGTGGGAATATATTTTTTTTCTTCCCATTCAATATAATTTCCATTACATTATACAGTCTCATTTCAATTATTATTAATCAACAGAGAATAGATTCACTTTTAGCAATAAAAACAAAATGAAATAATGATCATAAACCGTAGCTAGTCCATAAACATAAATTAATTGCATTTTTTTCTGCCACTATACAGATTGATTTCATTCATTTGGTAAACGTTAAGTGTTAACATAGCTAACTACCTAACACCTGGTTGGGAGGATGTTGGGGAGGGTTGACTGAAGTTTGCATCAGAGGTAAAGAGGCAGGTATTATGTGTCTTGGGGCATATGACTTTCCAAGTTTATCATTAGGTCAGAGTTACTTTCTTCCTCCTCAACTTTAAATTTAAAAAAATTCAAACTAAAATACATACATGTAAGTTATCAACTCTGCACTATCATTGCATAATTATTAAAACAGGAAATTCTTGGATACAGGTGAATAAATAAAGGAAAATAAAATTCTAGAGAAGATATGCGCTCTGGCTGCAGATCTTGTCCCATGTCATGGCTACCACTGGCTGGAGTCCTGGCTGGAGGATAAGCAGGACCTGCCACCTGATGATTTTGTTAGCTACTTATTAATAACTGCAGTAACTTATCCAGTGGACCTTCATTTACTCAAAGCAAATGTCCTACTACCCCACCTCCTTGGGACAGAAAACCAAAATTTAGGCCCACTTTTAGAAATCATAAAAATGGTTTTAAAGAATATTCATTTCTAAACAGCACCTTTTTATCTAAGTCTCCAAGAGATTAATAAACATCATCTCTCCTAATCTTTATATCACCTCTGACTAATTAAGAACTGAAATGATAATGGTAAGATTCTGACCACAGTATTCCAAATATCAAAGCAATGAAGCTACGTTAACATTGAACAACACATAGCCTGTGAGCTTCTGTACCTGAAATGGTTGGATGAATTACTCACCATGTCCCACACTGTCCTGTTGAAAGATTTACCTCTTTTACCAAACAACCTTAGGGAAGGGTTCTCTTTGCTTTATGGGATATAGTATTGAAGAACAATGACTAGAGTTAAGGACAAGACCTGCAGAGCAGGGTGGGGGCAGGGTGGAAAGTATAAAATACATGTATATCTGTGATGCTCTTGTCTTTCTCTTTTTCTTTCTTTCCTTTCCAGTTTGGGTCTGAGTGACCTACTTAGCAGAGACACTTTTGACTTCAAGAATCCAAGAGACCATAGGTTTCAGGGAGTAATAGAAAAGAAAATCAGCAACATCTGTGGCACTGAGAAGTTAAATGACTTACTTTTTGCTTTGTAGACTTGACTTTGGTTTCGATACAGAGGGTATGTCAGCTTTACCATTATTAACATTTTGGGTTAGATAATTCTTTGTAATGAGGGGCTGTTTTATTCATTGTAGGATGTTTAGCACTATTATGGGCCTCTTTCCATTAGATGCCAGTGACACGCTCCCTCACAGTTGTGACAAATAAAAATGTCTCCAGACATTGCAAACATCCCTTGAAAGGTAAAACTGTTCCCACTTGAGAACAAATGGTTTAAAGATAAAACCAAGAAAAGGGGTGCACCTGACAGCCTGAAGGCTGATCACAACTCTCTGTCTTGACCCTCCCCATTGCTTTCAATGATTATCTTCTGTTCTGTCACTCCACTTTGCTTCACAATAAAAAGTCAGTGGGTAGTCATTATCATTTCTCAGAGTTGGCATGGCCAGTTCATGTGCACTTTTAAAAATTCCTGACTCATCCATTGGGTCTCTTTCACAAAAGAAATAAATATCTGTGGGGGAGGGAGGGGAGAAGAAGGGAAAAGGGGAAAGAGTGTATTAAAAGATTATTCTATGTTAATAGTAAACTGGTCCATATTCTGAAAAAAAAATCAAAGACCGATATGGGCATCACAGAGGCAGCTGGAAACAACTTAAAGGTGACATGCAGGGAGATGGCAGACTACCTCTCAACTGGAAGGTAAAGAGAAGACATGCAGGAGCAAATATTAAAGACAACATTTGCCAGAAGCAGGCCCCTTGAATTTCATTCCGTAAAAGGAGTGTCCTCTGATAAATATCCTTACCATCCCAGAGGAAAAGTGTTTCTTTTAATCAATTGGCATCTGAACTATGTGAAAACCAATGATAAAAAAAATGTGACTTATGCTTGAGAATAAATTTAGCCTTATTTCACATGTTATACACAATATCTCCTTCCCCCACCCACAATATCCCTCCTCTTGGGTCTGTCCCACATGGTGTCTTAGAATCGGGCCTTGGAAAGTTGAAAGTTACAGCCAAAAGCAGCAAGAAAATGCCATGAAACTGGCAGTGTTCATTGTAGAAGGAGCCAGAGCATCTGCTTTTGAGCAGGGCTATGAAACAGAGCCACAGGGGAAGAGAGGCTGTTAGGCCACGAGCAGCCAAGAGGGGAAAGCCATAGGAAACCAGATTAAAGTCTGAAAAGACTTGGAACCCTCAGTAAAAGATCAGTGGAAATGGGTGGTAATGCCAGGGTTGGCATATGGAACCACTTGAGGGGTGCTGGTAGTCAACCCAACAAAATCCTATGTAGAGTTTGGGGTAAGAATGGCTAGAAATGGGTAAAGCAGGGGGCCTGAAGCACCTTCTCAGGAACTGTGGCAAGAATGAACAGAGGTGGCCAAAGTCAACCAAGTAGATGGATCTGTTGTAAATGTGGAGATGATGCAAAGTGGATCCAACATCAATTATCATGAATACCAGTTGATAGAAGACATAGAGTTTTCTTTTCATGCAAAACCATTTTTCGAAATGTCATCAGGATTCTTCATTAGGTCATTTTCAGAGGTCGCCTCTGCCTCTGTTTCTTCTGGATGAGCTTTCTTTTTGTATTTAAATATAAAGCAGTTTCAATATAACACTTCATTAACCCTAAAAGCAACTTTGCCTTGTTCTGCAATGGTTTTCACTGACCACATTCACATTTTATTTCTCTAATGCAGTGGTTCTCAATCTTCCTAATGCCACGACCCCTTAATACAGTTCCTCATTTGTGGTGACCCCCAAACATAAAATTATTTTTGTTGCTACTCTATAACTATAATTTTGCTACTATTATGAATCATAATGTAAATATCGTTTTGTTTTCCGATGGTCTTAGGTGACCCCTGTGAAAGGGTCATTCAACCCCCAAAGGGGTCACACCCCACAGGTTGAGAAACGCTGCTCTAATGTGTTAATGAAAGAAGAGCTTCCCAGACCCAGTAAATGCAAAAGAAATGGAGTAATTATTGATTACACCTGCTTTCTGCCCATTGCTGGTCAAGTCACCTTTATTGACCTATAACTGGAGTACAAACTGGGTAATATTCCCTAAATCTTGATTTATGGTGACTCTCACTGTTCTTCTATCCCCATTGGCTGGTTCTCTGATGCCCCAAATTGATGGAGTGGAAGAAAACCTAATTTCCAGTTTTTAGGACTACAAGTGTTTTTTCTGCCTCTGTCACCACTTACAATGTCTTGCTTATGTGAACTTAATATCCCAATTCAACAAAATGCAACAAATAGTTATTGACTCTCAGAATTGTGTCTCAAGTTCCCATGACCCACTGTCCAGCCCAGTTGTTTTGAGTGACTTCCTATTTTTTAATGAATGCAGCATGATAGCAGTGGTAGTGGAAACCAGTACCCTAGTCTTCTCAAAGGTAGTACTCATTCAGAAGAGGATGACATCCCTATATTCTAGTTGTACATGCCATGGATCTTTCGGACTAAGAAAAATATAGAGAATGGTAAGTAATGCCTTCCTAGCTGTATTCAGGTAGTTTCTGTTTCATGCAACAAAATCTAACTATGCCTTGAGTTAAAGGGAGAGTAAGTTCCTCCTCTCTCCCCCTTATGATGGTATATGTTTTGATTGCTTTCTATTAGTTGGAAGAGGCTAGATTGAGGCTGCTACTCAGCTCCTGTTTTAAAAAGGCTGCCTTTGTGATACATATTTTAAATATGTTTCCACCTTTGATAAGTTTAACAACATAATAAAACAGGTGTGTTAATCTTTGTTACTGTTTTGAGACTCCAGGCTCCATATCCCTTTCTTGTGCTTACAGCATCCTGATGTCCTTTGGTGACTAGCAGTCTCCCATTGTATGCTAGCCTTACGCATATGCCCTAATCAAAGTGCTCTGCCTTACCCCTGACAGACACGCAACTCAAGCTACACCTACTCATTCTCCTGGGCTTGCATTTGAGTGGAGTAATGTAAGGATAAAAAAAAACAACAACACTGGGAGCTTGTTCATTACTTGCTAAGATTCTCAGTTGAGTCTTGCTCTCTGCCCACCTAGTATTGCTTTGATACCTGTCACTTTTTGAGAGTAGTTCTCCAATCCTCCCTTCAGTTCTTTATGACACATTATTACTTTCCAATAAGTAAATTTCTCAAAATGAAGGAAAGATCCAGATTCAGCCTTTTTTCCCCCCAAAATACTACATTGGTTCCCCTTCTATAGTAAGATAGAAATTAGTTGCCAAAATTCTTTAGTGTATTTTCAAGTAGCTTAATTACTTAGAAAATCTAGTTATAATCTATCTCACATCTGTAGTGTTTGTTTCATAAATACTTAAATCTCCACAGACACTGTCAACTCCCTGGTTACTAATTCTCTTACTTTTCAGAAGTGAGTTCTTTCTCCCTGATTTGGTCCTCTTATACTACTTTTCTAACAGGTGAAGAAGAAGTTAACTTAAAGTATTATTTGGTACAAAACCAAATAATATCATTGATAGAACTAAATAATTGAAAAACACCAACCATCTATTTCAGTGAATCTAAAAGAGAACATGTCATAATTCACTAGAGAGGGAAAAAATGTATATTTTAAATTTCTCTGCTAATGCTTGAATTATGGGAAAAGAAGGGATGAATACTAAGTCTTTTGGACCTTCCCTTTAACTTAAGTAGATACTAAGTGAATATGTGAAATTATGGATAAATAATACATTTCTTTACCTCTTCACTAAAATTGGTGCACAAGCCATGCTATTCCCTTTTTAAATTTCAAGCATTGATTAAAGATAGTCACAAATATAAGATTTTTTTCTAAATTTAGAAGCTGAGAAGTATTTCAGGCTGTCTAAAATAGAGCACGTATTTCATAAATCATATTATCTCAGCCTTTCCTTATTTCTCTGGCCATGAGCACCAAGCCCTAAAATCAAGAGTAAGATCTCAAACTGAACAGACATTTGAATGAGAAAAATGTATTTGGGGCTTGTTATTTCTATTCAGTATTTCATTTGGCAATTTATTCAGGAAATATTTGGTTTTCCTCCCTAAAAATTAACACTTAATTATTAGTGCTTTGGAAGGCAAGTTCCACACAGCATAATCATTTGTGGCATATTACATAATTGCAGGCATATTTAATCTTTTAAAATTATTTTCCTCTATCCCTTTTTGAGAAATAATGTATCACCATGTGTAGGCAACTTAGGGATGATTATCTTACTACTAATAAAACTAATAGTGGACATTTAACTTTTGCATACATTATCACATTAGATAAAGCTATCCCCACTTTATACATGAAAAACAGGTTAAAAATTAAATGACTTGGATTGTTTATTTTTTTGATGTTGAGTTGTAAGAGTTCCTTATATATTTTGGATATTAACCCCTTATCAGAGGCATTGTTTGTGAAAATCTTCTCCCATTTTTTTTATTTTAGCTTTTACTTCCCTTGCCTTTGAGGTCAAATTCATAAAATCCTCTTTGAGCCCAAGGTCCATAGTTTAGAACCTATGTTTCTTCTATGTATCTTATTGCTTCAGATCTTATATTTAGGACTTTGATCCAATTATGGTTAATTATGGTACATGGTGACTGATAGCAGTCTAGTTTCATTGTTTTGCACATGGCTTTCCAATTTTCCTAGCACCATTTATTGAAGAGGCTGTCTTTTCTCCATTGTATGTTTGTGTCTCCTTTGTCGAAAATTATCTGTCTGTATTGATGTGGGTTTATTTCTGGGTTTTCAATTATATTCCATTGGTCTGTGTGTCTGTTTTTCTGCCAATACCATGCTGGTTTGATTATTGCTCTGTAGTGCAAGCTGAAATCAAGGAGTGTGCTACTTCCAGCATTATTCTTTTTTCTTAGGATTGCTTTGGCTATTAGAGTCTTTTGTTGCTCCATATAAATCAGATGAAATTTTTGTTCTATTTCTTTTAAAAATGCCATTGGGATTTTGATGGGGATTGCATTAAATCTGTATATTGCTTTGGGTAATATGGCAATTTTAACTATATTGATTCTTTCAATCCATGAACATGGAATGTCTTTCCATTTCTTTGTGTCTTCTTCAATGCAGAGGACCTAAATAGACATTTCTCCGACGAGGACATACAGATGGCCAATAGGTATATGAAAAGATGCTCAACATCATTAATCATCAGAGAAATGCAAATAAAAACCACAGTGAGATATCATCTCACACCAGTTAGAATGGCTATCATCAACAAGACGAATAACAGCAAATGTTGGAGAGGCTGCAGAGAAAAAGGAACCCTCATACACTGTTAGTGGGAATACAGATTAGTGCAGCCACTATGGAAGGCAGTGTGGAGGTTCCTCAAAAAATTAAGAATAGAATTACCATATGACCCAGAAATCCTTGTCTTGGATATATACCCAGAAAGTCTGAAAACATTTATCTATAAAGATACATGTGCTCTGATGTTCATTGCAACTTTATTTACAGTGGCCAAGACATGGAAAGAACCAAAGTATCCTTCAATAGATGATTGGATAAAGAAGATGTGGTACATATACACAATGGAATATTACTCATCCTTAAAAAAAGATGAAATAGTGCCATTTGAGACAACATGGATGGATCTTGAGATCATTATGCTAAGCAAAATAAGTCAGACAGAAAAAGTCGAGAACCATATGACTTCACTGATATGTGGAACATAAAACTGAAAGCAACAAAGGAACAAGACAAACAAAGAAACAAAAACTCACAGACACAGACAAGAGTTTAGTGGTTACCAGAGGATAAGGGGGAAGGAGGGTGGTAGATAAGGGTAAACGGAGTCAAATATATGGTGATAGAAAGAGAACTGACTCTGGGTGGTGAACACACAATATGATATATAGATGATGTATTACAGAATTGTACACTTGAAACCTATGTAATTTTATTAACCACTGTCACTCCAATAAATTTTAATTTAAAAAAAACCTTGTGTAAGGTCACAAAAGTAATGGAAGAGTCAGACCTCAAGCTCATCTTGACTATGATGCCAAGACTCTTTCAACTACATCAGAAGTCCACAAGTATTTTCTATAAAGGGTCAGATAGTACATATTTTAGACCTTGAGGCCCATACACTCTGTTACAACTACTTACCTCTGCCCTTGTAGCAGGAAAGTGAACATATAAATAATATAAAAAAGTGAAAATATAAATAAATGAGCATGGCTATGTTCCAATAAAAACTTTATTCATAGGAACAGGTGCAGGCTATAGTTGAACAATTCCTGGACTACATCCTAACTTCATTTAAATCTAGATTAGCTAACATTAATTGCTTATCACATATGAAGCACTGTGTTGGGTACTTTTATCCTAAATGAAATACCTCTATTTCCTTGAATGACCAGGCAAAGGAGTAGAGTCAGAAAGTAAAAACAGTAATGGGGTGAGGGGTGGGGATACTTCACGTGGCCCAGTTGCTCACCAGGCTTTCTGGAGAACCATGATGTAACTGGACTGGATGGAAAGCCTTCAGTTTAAATCAGTGGTTCTTAAACTTTTTTGTGTCACAGACCCTTGTGAGACTCTTATGATGGTCAGAGTCTCTTTCCCCAGAAAACAATAATGAGACTTAAACACCCCAATATGGTACACAAATTCTAGAAGTTCACAGACTTTAAGTCCGTTCAAGGATATTGTAGATGTCAGTGGACCCTGGTTTAAGAGTTCTGAGTTAAACTGGCCATTGTTGTCGCTGCTATTGTTGTTGAGATGTGGTTCCACTCAACTAGTCTTTATGAATTAATAAATTATTTGACTTGAATCTATTTTAATCATCTATTTCCATGGCATATGGGGTGAGGGGAAAGTTAATCTTTATTACCACATGTGTAAGCTATGGATCTTGTTAACTTTTTATCCAAAGTTGCTCATACTTACAGTGATTTTTCTTCTTGTCCATGATTGTGACTAAAAATAATTTTCTTGGGCTGGCCGAGTGGCTCAGTTGATTAAGAGCTCGCTCAAGAGTGTGCTCAACAGCAGGAGCTCTGAGCAACAGCGGTTTGATGCCCAGCCTGAGCTGAGCTGCTGCTGAGCTGCCAACAGGAGGCAGGATGGCTCAGCTAAAAAAAATAAAAATAATAATAAAATAATTTTCTGTGGTCATGTACACACACCCCATATTGTATGTTTGGCAAGGATTTCTTTCGACTTGTTGCTGAGACCATTAATTATAGATAATAAAAGGGTGATAGTGTTAAAGATAATAATGTGGTTGTTATGTGCTAGGTTTCTTGAGTCAGACTGAGTTCAAATCTCAGCTCTCTCACTTACAAATATGAATTTGGGCAAATGAGGGAAACACTGAACCTTAGTTCATAATTTGTTAAGTAAAAATGATAGTTGTTACTTTGCTCTTAGTGCTTACCATGTACCAGGTTCTGTACTAAGCACTTTAGAAATTATATCCTATAATCATCACTTTTGATGATAACACCTTTGAGGTGTTATCTCATGTACAGATGAGGAAACTAAGGCACAAAGGATTAAATTACTGCCCATGGTCACAAACCAATAGAGCTAGGTGGTCTAGAACTAGGTCTCTGTTCTTAATTATTATACTTTAATGACTTAACAACTTTATATTTTGTTGTAAAGATTGATTAAGTAATATACATGTCTATCACAGTACCTGGTACAAAATTAAGACATACTGTTTCCATATAGATTCTTGTACTCTGTGTCTGACTCAGTCTGCCCAGCAGCTCTGTTCAGTAGAATTGCCTAATCCAGACTGCTGAGTTTCATATTAGTCTGGAAATTTCTAAATTTTTCCAGGACACATGCCTATTCTGCATCATTTAAAGACTAAAATAATCAATAGAATTTTAGTATAAAAGCATGATTGTAAATGATCAAAAAGCAACAGCAAGAAACATGCATAACAGTAAAGGAGAGTCCCATTTCTTGTCTCTTGAGTGATGACTCACAGTAGATAGAACTGCTTCTGCAATTTGCTGATTACCAAAAAGCAGCTAGCCCTTTCATGAAAAGTGGGCACAAGAGGCATTTTAGCAGACTCATATTAACCATGAAGCCTATCATTTCCTTGCTCAGCAGGTCGTTACGCTCAGTTTTTCAGGTGAGCAGAAAGCCTATGGCATAGCACTAACACTATGGGAATTTAAATAAAGGAGCATCTTTCCTTGTGGTTATTGGTCTAAAGGTAGTCAAGCGTGCTTTTGTTTCTTTCGTCTGTTTTACAGTAATTCTATATTTCAAATATTACCTTTTGGTAATACCTGATGAATAATAGCTGACAAAACGAAACCTAAAAAATTAAAAACAAAAAATTGAGGCCTGTGCTCTAAGTGTATAGAAAAATTATCATATTTATCCTCTTCATTATTCCACAAAGATGCAATTCCTAATCCAACTTCATTGTCTCATAGTCTATCAAAATACGTTTTAAATATAAAATACTGTAGTAACTGGCTTTTTTTAAGTCCTAACTGTGATTCGACCTCACACACAGTAATGATGTTTTCTCGGAGCCGGGGGGGGGGGAGGAAAATGATGTTTTCTGGGGGAAAAAAAACATAAAAAAAGAAAGTCAGATTCCATGAAGCACAGACATAAGGCAAAAAGTTTGAGTGGGATGTAGAAAGGTGGACCACACAAAACAAAACAAAAAACAAAAGAAAGAAAATTACACACCGCCAAAGAAGTTTCTTGGAGAGTGCTTCTGAGACACACAGGGCTGAATGAGTGAAATAACTCACATCTATCCCTTCAGTCTAAATATCAGTTTACTAACTGGTCCCTTCCCAATCTCAATTAGGCCCCCTGGTATGCTTTATCATCCTGTACTTGTTCTTCACAAATTTGTCACAGTTTGTAACTATGTATTTATTGGAATGATTATTTGTTTAATATCTGCCTTTCCTTCTGGGCCAGGAGCTGGTAAACCATGATCCATATTCCAATTCAGGCATACCATTTGCTTTTGTATGACCCACAAAAAAAATGGTCTTTACATAAATAAGTGGTTGAAAAAAATCAAAAGAAAAAATAAAATTTCATGACACGTGGAAATTACATAAAATTCAAATTCCAGAGTCTGTAAATAAGATTCTGTTAGAACAGAGCTACACTCATTTATTTCTGTGTTGTCTATGGATGCACTAGTACTACCATAGTAGAGTTGAGCAGCTGCCGACAGAGACCGGTAAGGGCTTCTAAGGTGAAAATATTTACTATCTGGCTCCTTACAGAAAAAATTTGCTAATTTCTATTCTAGACTTTTAATTCCATAAGGATATGATTCTATCTTCTTTAACATACTCAGACCCTAGTAGAGTACTTATAACAAAGAAGTTGCTCAAAAAATTTAAGTGAATGAATGAATGAATTATGACTAAAAGAATAAATAACATTGGGTTTTAGTCTTGGGCTGTAACCCAAATTAAATTTGAGGATCCTCTGATAGGGTACAATCCTTAGTTTAGGTTTCTTGTCTAACTTTCAGGAGAGCAAGAGGACTAGGAGATACTTTTGTTAGTTGAGGAGATAATCAGGAGGAGAAAACAACTTTTCAAGTCATAGCCAACATAGCTTCAGCCATGACAGTGCCCTTTTCCTCCCAAAATAATAGTACTAATTTCTCATTAGAATTACTCTGAAATAGTACCTAAAACTCTCACCATTCTTGATTCCTGGATGAATTTCCAAAACTAATGGGAAAGAAGTATGTATAGGGTTTGGGGGAAGGGGTATGAGAGATGTGTGGACAAAGTGTTTTAGGAATTTTATGGAATTCGTATGTTAGAGTCAGGGCTCCATGGTTTTCTAAATTTCTAAGAGTGGGGATGGAAATTAGTAATTATAATAATTATGTTTCAAAGAATGTCTTCTTCGAGCCTGTTGAAGTCAGAGACAGTTATAAAGTGAATGAAGCTTTAAGTATCAAAAGACCCTAGGTACAAAATTACTAAAAATGGTTTTCATCCAGCAGCCTATGATTCTGTTTCCTTTGGATTGAACTCTGATTTCTATATGTTACTTGGTCAGGAATAGTGCTCCCAAGAATTTTTGGCAGTTTTTTGTTGTGGATGAGAAAGTAGAAACTGATACTTTCTCCTGAAACTGAAATACTCCCTTACTTTTTAACTCTATCTATACCTTTAGCTTATCTGCAGAAATAAATGCTTACATCTTCTATACCTCAGAAAGCTTGGAGAAGAAACTGTATTTCTTTTACTCTTTTTTATCACAAGACATATTTTATTATACAAATCACATTTTCTGTTAATTTTAGCAATCTAAAGTTACCTTAAAATTCACCTAAGAACATATTAATCAAAGAATGATTTTTTAAAAGAAATATAGACAAGTTAATTTTTTTTCAAAGTCATTTAATGCATCTTAAATGTCAGGTATTTTTGTGTGGTGGTATTTATACCTCTTTTAAAGTAATTCATTAATCTATACACCCAACCAATAAGGCAATTTCAAACCGCAAAAGAAAATCTATAAATGGAATCTTATGAAAGATAATATGGATGTTTCTTGACAACTTAAATTTAGAGTATTTGTGTAGTGGTAGATAAACAATATAGGCTATTACTCTGAAATATTTTTAAGATTATATAGCATAAAAGCAAAAGTCGTTTGTCAAATCCTGAAGTAAGTGAAATACACTTTGGTAACATAAGTACTATCTATTAGTCTGGCAAAGTAGGCTTCACTTGTCCTTATGAAAGATGAACTGATTTTCCGTCAAGATGGAAAAGTAGGTAAACGCTGCGCTCACCTCCTCTCAGGACCATGTCAATTACAACTAAACTACAGAAAAACCATCATTGAGAATCACTTGAAGTCTAGCTGAACCGAAGCCCTACAACTACAAACATAAAAAAAAAGCCATCTTGAGACTGGTAGGAGAGGAAGAGACACGGAATGGACTGCTCCCACACTCATGTATGACCATTAAAAATCAGGCAGGATATCATGGCTGCAGAGGTCCCCCACAGAGCATCAAGAGGTCCCAACCCCACTCCAGGCTTCCCAATCCAGGGTTCCAGTGCCAGGGAGAGAAGTTCCTGTAACTGCTGGCTATGAAAGCCAGCAGGGATTGTGGCTGAGTGAGACAAAGGGTGGCTAGAGTCCCAGGCGCCCATCTTAAAGGGACCATACATGGACTTACTCGCTGATGAACTCACTTGCTCTGAGCTCCTGCACTGGGGCAGCAGCTTGAAAGGTGCCAGGAACTTATAGAGAGTAAATGAATATTCTAGCTTCAAGGTGAAGGCTGGAGGGGAACCTTTCTCCCAGAGAGAGGAGCTGGTGGAAATCATTGTCTCTTTGTTGATCCCTTCCCCTCCTGGTCTGCAAATGCCATATCTGAGTCTCCATCAAACTGGCTATCACCTTTCAACTGGTCTGACTTAGTGATTCCCTGAGACTCCAGCCCACCCAACTTTCAAGCATACCCAAGCCACTTCCAATAGCTTTTCCATATACCCTGCCTTAGTTCATGCGGCAAACTTCCATAAAATCTCTCAAAAGTTCACAAAACTCAAACAGCAGCATCTGGCATCAGTGTGTCCCATATCTCTGGCTGAGCAGCCCAAAGCCCAGCACTAGTGACAGCTGGTCCCAGTTCACATATTGGCCTCTTGAATCACCTCCAAACCCAGTGCAGGTGGCTGCCATCTGTGGATTGCTTTGTGGCTCACACCAGGTGGCTCTGGCCTGGGCACAGGCTGTGGCTAAACTTGGCCTGCTGTGGGTCCCCTCCCAGGAGGCCCCAGGGCTGGCACACTTGGTGGCCAGCTTTAGACCACACCACAGCATCATGTGGCCACCTCCAAGGAAACCAAAGGGCAGACTGAGCAGGCACCAGAGACCTGCTAAAGCAATCCCTGCTTTGTAGGGTTAGCCCTTGCACTATAGCTTGTCCATTGTAGTCATGGTCAGTCTTCACAACAAATCAGCCTGAGGGTTGATCCCGTCTACTGATGTGCAAATAGCAACCAAAGCTCAAATACAACAAAAGGACCCACACAACCCACAAAAGGGACACATCTGGAGTACCCAGCTCTGGTGACCAGGGAAACTGCACCACTGGGCCCCACAAGACACGTACTACATGAGGCTACTCTACTAAGACCAAGAGGCATAGCAGCCCACCTAATACATACAAACAAACACAGGGAGACAGCCGAAATGGAGAGGTAAAGAAATATGTCCCCAATAAAACAACAGAAAAAAGCTCCAGAACAGAAACTAAACAAAATGAAGAAAACCAACCTACCAGACACAGAGTTTCAAACACTGGTTATAAGAATGCTCAATGGGGCCTTTTGAGCTTCCTTCTTTGCTCGGCCCACTCCAAACTCTTTGGAGTGTACTTTCTCTTCTAATAATGACCCTTGAGCCATACTCTACTGCCCAGGCCCACTTCTGTTTCTTTGAAATGTATTTTTTCTTCTAATAAACTATCCTTTTCTGTAACTTTATCTCTCTGGTCTGTTTCTCCATTCTTTGTTTCCACAAGACCATGATCCCTGACACACACAAAAACGCTCATCAAAAAAATCCTGTTTCATAAAGACACTCACAAAAGAGAACTTCCAGAACTGCTTCAGAAAGTGGTAAGAACGATGGGATAAGTGTGTTTGAAGTGAGGGGGAGGAAAAAAAAAGAATGCTCAATGGTCTTAAGGAGAACTTCAACAAAGAGATAGGAAACATAAAAAATGGAGATAGAAAACATAAATAAAATAAAATAAAAAATACAATAACAGAAATGAAGACTACATTACAGGAAATCAACAGTTGATTAAATGAAGCAGAGGACTGAATCAACAATTTAGAAGATAAGGTAGCAGAAAACACCCAACCAGAGGAGCAAAGAGAAAAAAGAATTTTTAAAAAAGAGAACCATTTAAGGGGCCTCTGGGACAACATTGTGCATAACAACGTTCACATCCTAGGGGTACCAGAAGAAGAAGAGAGACAGCAAGGAATTGAAAACCTGTTTGAAAAAATAATGATGGAAAGCTTCTTTAACCTGGTAAAGGAAGTAGATATACAAGCCCAGGAAGCACAGAGAGGACCAAACAAGATGGACCAAAAGAGGCCCATGCCAAGACACATCATAATTAAAGTGCCATAAGTTAAAGACAATGAGAAAATCTTAAAAGCAGCAAGAGAAAACCAGTTAGTTACCTACAATGGCACTCCTTTAAGACTGTCAGTTGATTTCTCAACAGAAATTTTGCAGGCCAGAAGGGATTGGCATGAAATATTCATTGTGATGAAAAGCAAAGAACTATGACCAAGATTACTCTACCCAGCGAAGCCATCATTTAGAATCAAAGGACAGATTTCTTCCCAGACCAAAAAAAAAAAAAAAAAGCTAAAGGAGTTCATCAACACAAAACCAGTACTATAAGGAACTCTAGAGGGACTTCTTTAAAATGAAAAGAAAAAAAAGAAAGATCAAATATATGAATAATAAAATGTCAATAACCACATATCTATCAACAATTCAACAATTACTTTCAATGTAAATGGATTAAATGCTCTAATCAAAACATAGGGTGGCTGAATGGATAAAAAAACAAGACCCTTATGTATGCCACCTACAAGAGACTCATTTCAGATTGAGAGGCACACGCAGACTGAAAGATAAAAGGATGGGAAATGTATATTTCATGAAAATGGTAACAAAAAAGAAAAAAAAACTGAGGAAGCAAAACTTATATGACAAGATAGAATTTAAAACAAAGGCTGAACTAGAGAAAAGGAGGACCCAGTAATCCCATTTCTGGGTATTTATCCAAAGAAACTCAAAACACTAATTCGAGGGGATGATGCATATATGTTCACTGCCGCATTGTTTACAATGGCCAAGATGTGGAGGTAGCCTAAGTGTATACACATGTGCGCGCATGCGCGGCCTGACAATTAAGTTTGCGAACTTGTTCAATGATGTTGCTAACATTTTTTAATATCAAAGGGATTATTCAATAATAATTTGTAGCAACTAGACAAATAGTTAACTAAGTTTACTACTTGGAAGTGCTGAAAAGGCTGCATGAAAAAGTTAGATGACCTGAACTTTTTGCCAACAATTCATGGCTCTTGCATCACAACAATGCACCAGCTGACACGGCACTGTCTATGAGGGAATTTTTAGCCAGTAAACAATTAACTGTGTAGGAACACCCTCCCTACTCACATGATCTGGCCCCCAATGACTTCTTTCTCTACATGAAAGTAAAGCAAATATTGAAAGGGAGACATTTTGATGACATTCAGGACTTCAAGGGTAATACAATGACAGCTCTGATGGCCATCCAAGAAAAAGAGTTCCAAAATTACTTTGAAGTGTGGACTAGGTGCTGGCATCAGTGCATAGCTTCCCAAGAGTAGTATTTTGAAGGTGGCCATAGTGATATTCCACAATGAAGTATGTAGCACTTTTTCTAGGATGAGTTCTCGAACTTAATTATCTGACCTTGTGTGTGTGTGTGTGTGTGTGTGTGTGTGTGTGTGTGTGTGTGTACATGAGAGATACATTTTGGAGGAAAGTATGAAAGTACAGATAAGAGCACAGGCTTGGAGTAAGGTAGAGCTGGGTTCATTTCAAGCCATGCCTCTTTTCATACCAATGATAAAGTCTAACAAGAGTAAAGATATGTTTGATTAAAATTTTAGAGAAGATGAAAAGTCAGAGAGTAAACTTGACATTTGCGGCTGCTTTTTCCCTGTGGGCATTTATCAGTTAAGAAAAGTCAGCTGAAACTCCAGAGTGAACTTTTGAGTCATGAAATTAGTTGGAGTCTAAGGCCCACCATGTTGGGAATCCACAACTCACTTTCAGCTGAAATACTAAAAGACTACATTCTCAGTATAAGGCTGAATCAGAAGTAAACTAGCTCTCTGACAGCCTATAGGCAGGTTTTAAGAGATGAGGAAATGCTAAATACTTAAACTGGGTTAAGGTGATCCCAGATTCATAGTGCTGCTAGGTGCCTGATAGGAATAAATGAAAATCCTTTCGAGAGAAAGATAATATCATCTTGGTCCAAGATTGTTTCTACCAATAATTTTTCAAATATAACATTCAACACACAAAGGGAATTAACATCTTGAGAAAACAAAACAATGTAAGTAAGAATCAACAGAAATAATAAACAACAGAAAGAAATGTAAAATAACTCCTAATATTAAATTATCAGACACAGACAAAAAATTGTTTACTATGAAATAAAAGTTCAAATGGAAAAGTTGGGGATGTAGCTACAAAGTGCAGTGTGATAACCATACTTTAAAAGAATTAAATAGGAAATAACTCAACAAATGAGCTTTACAACAGGTAAGAAATAGCTTAAAGAGAGAATTGATGAAATGCTAGATGAATCAGAAGACATCCAGAATAAAGAATGCAAAGTCAAAAGAAAGGATAATACAGATGAGAATATAGAGAGAAAATTCTGTAAATGCCCTTAGTTAACAATTAGAGACCAAAAAATAAATAAGACAGAGGGAAAACATTCAAAACAAACAACATTTTAAAAGTATTGGCTGAGATTTTTTTTAAGACTGATGAAATAAATCAAACCACAAACTTCCAGTCAAGATGGTAAAGTAAGTAAATGCTGTGCTTGCCTCTTCCCATAACCACATCACAATTACAACTAAATTATAGAATAACCATCATTGACGACCAACTGAAAACTAGCTGAACAGAACTTTTATAACTAAGGATATAAAAAAGAAGCCACTTCGAGGTTGGTAGGAGAGATGGAGATACAGAATGGATAAGACCCACACTTATGGTATGGCAATTAAGAATCAGTAGGGGGCCAGCCGAGTGGCGCGATGGTTAAGAACTGGCTTGGGAGGCCAGAGGGCCCCGGTTCGGATCCCACATATGAGGGCCAGTGACACTGCCCTCCACAGCTAAGATGCTGAACAACAGCTCAACCTGGAGCTGGGCTGCCGTGAGTCGCCGGCAACGGCGTAGGCTGCAGCCCCTGTGGCAGTGGGTTGCCATGGGCTACCGTGTGTAGCTAGCAGCCAGCATGAGCGGCTAGCAGCCACAGTGAGTGGCTGTCCAGAAGCTGGCGACTGATCTGCCTCACCCGGGAAGAGCGCAATGATGGTGCCAACTTGGGCCAGTGAAGCAACGTCCTCCACAACTAGACTGAAGAACAAAAGGACAGCAACTTGTCTGTTCCCCTTCCCCCAATTCCCCAGCGCTGTTCCCATCCCCCCAATTCCCTAATAAAAATCTTTAAAAAAAAAAAAGAATCAGTAGGGATATCTCAGCTATGAAGTTTCCCCCGAGGAGTGAGGAGAACAAGACCCTCACCAGGCTTCCCAGCCCAGGGACTGTTGCCAGGAAGAGGAGTCCCCATAACCTCTGTCTGTGAAAACCAATGGAGTTTGTGGCTGAGTAAGTCTGAGGGTGGCTAGAGTCCCAGGCATTCCTGTTAAAGGACCTGGACATGGACTGACTCGTTTTGAGCTCCAGTGCTGGGGAAGCAGTTCCAAATGTACCAGGGACAAATAGAGAAAAACTGAATTGACTAGCTTTAGGGAGAAGGCTGGAGGGGCAGCTCTCTGCAGGGATGGAAGTGCTGTCAGGCACCATTGCTCCTTTGTTGAGCCCGCCTCTCACCGAGCTGACAGGAACAAGCAGATGCCAAATCTGAGCTCTCCATTAACCTGACTAACACTGTTCACCCCGCCCCTGGTGATTCCCTGAGACTCTACCCCACCCAACAAGCACATCCCAACCAAACCTTTTCTAGTGGCTCCTTCCACACAAGCAGCTTGCCTTGGCTCAAATTGTGAACTTTCCTAAAATATTTCAAAGGTCCACGAACCCCAAACAAAGAGCAGCCAGCCTCAGTGTGCCCCATACATCTTGTTAAGCCCAGCAGAAGTGGCGATTAGTCTCGACTTTCAATGTAACTCCCATCAGGTGGCCAAAGCCTGACATAAACTGCAGCCATTGTTGGCCTGGAACATAGCTGATTTCCCAATAGAAACTTTGCAGGCTGGAAGAGAGTGGCATAAAATATTCAAAGTGACAAAAAGCAAAGACCTACAAACCAAGATTGCTACCTAGCATGGTTATCATTTAGAATTGAAGGAGAAATAAGGAGTTCCCCAGACAAGAAAAAGCTAAAGGAGTTCATCATCACTAAATCAGTATTGTAGGAAATGTTAAAGAGATTTCCTTAAGTAGGAAAGAAAACAAAAATTTGAATAAGACTACATATGACAGACAAAAATTCTCACTGACAAAGGCAAACAGTAAAAGCAGTGGGTCAATCAACTATAAAGCTATAAAAAGGCTAAAAGGCAAAAGTAGAAAGAATATGTGTAATTTCAACAATAAATTATGGGATATACACAAGCACACACAAAAGAAGTAAAAAATAATGACAAAACATAAACTTGGAGGGAATGAGTAAAAATTGTAGTGATTTTAGAATGCGTTCCAACTTAAGTGACCATCAATTTAAAATAGACTGCTCTAAATATAGCTTGGTATTTATGAAGCACATGGTAATCATAAACCAAAAATCTACAAGAGATTTTTGTATAAGAGATAAAGAAAAAGACATCTAAATACAACACTATAGAAAGTCATCAACATACAAGAGAAGAGAAGAATAAAAAAGAAAGAGAACTGGGCCGGCCGAGTGGCGTGTTGGTTAAGAGCTGGCTTGGGACGCCAGAGGGCCCTGGTTCGGATCCCACATATGAGGGCCAGTGACACTGCCC
>NW_017731961.1:902835-905703 GCF_001890085.2 Hipposideros armiger | reverse complement strand
CAGCGACTGATCTGCCTCGCCCGGGAAGAGCGCAATGATGGTGCCAACTTGGGCCAGTGAAGCAACGTCCTCCACAACTAGACTGAAGAACAAAAAAAGGACAGCAACTTGTCTGTTCCCCCTTCCCCCAATTCCTCAGTGCTGTTCCCATTCCCTAGTTCCCCAATTAAAAAAAAATCTTTAAAAAAACCAAAAAACTATAAAAACAATTTGAAAACAATTAATAAAATGGCAATAACTGCATGCCTATCAGTAATGTCTTTAAATGTAAATAGAGCAAATGCTCCAGTTAAAAGACAGGGGGTGGCATCCTAAGTGTCCATTAATAGATGAATGGATAAAGAAGAAGTGATACACATTTACAATGAAATATTATTCAACCATAAACGAAATTAAATCTTGCCATTTGTAACAACACGGATAGACCTAGAGGGTACTATGCATAGTGAAATAATTCAGACAGAACAAGACAAATACCATGTGGTTTCATTTACATGTAGAATCTAAAAAACAAAATAAATAAACAAAACACAAGCAAACTTATAGATACAAAGAACAAACTGATGGATGCCAGGTGGGTAGGGGTTTGAATGGGTAAAACATGTGAAGGAATTAAGAAGTACAAAATGCCAATTATAAAAACAGTCACGGAGATATAAAGTATAGCATAGGGAATATAATCAATAATATAATAATTATGTATGATGTGAGGTGGGTACTAGACTTACTGGGGTGATCACTTTGTAAGTTACATAAATGTCTAATCACTATGTTGTACACCTGAAACTAATATAATATTATGTGTCAACTCTAATTAAAAAGTAAATTTCAAAAAGTAGCTTTTGTACAGCAAAAGAAACAATCAATAATATGAAAAGGAAATCTTCCAAATGATAGAAAATATTTGCAAATCACATGTCTGATAAGGGGATAATATCCAAAACACATACAGAACTAATACCACTCAACAGAAATGAAACTAACAAACCAATTTAAAAATGGGCAGAGGTGTTGAGTGGACATTTTTTCCAAAAAAACACACATGGCCACCAGGTACCTGAAAAGTTTCTCAACATCACTAATCATCAGGGAAATGCAAGTCAACATCTCAGTATTTTAACACTCAATAGTTTAACAATGATGACACAGTCCAATGGGATTAATGAGCTTGAGGGTGGGGATGTTGGGTGATGCTCCTTATATTCATGAAAGGAGTCCATTGTTTCCATCTAAAAGCAATGCTATCTTCAACTTGTGGCCTCCAAAGTCACCACAGAAATAAACAAACAACAACAACAAAAAGATGATGAAGTACAGCTCAGCTCAGAGTGATGTACATCACTCATATTCATATATTATTAGCCAGAACTCAGTCCCAGAGCCCGAACTTACTTACACATATCTACAAGAGCCTGGGAAATATAGTTCAGTTGTGTGTCTGGAAAGAATGTAAAACTATTTTTGTAGCACATGATATTGTCTTTGCTGCCAAAGAATAGGTGAGACCATGGAAGGGTAATGGCTAAAAACAAAAAAGACTTGTAATCTGAATTTAAATATTTTAGAGCCAATTTTGAAAATGTAATCATCACTTTTAAAATTGTGTTTTTACAATTCTTCCTGGAAACATATAAAACAAAAGTAAAATTTTGATTATCCTGATTTTATATTGTTACTTTGATTGTGGTCAGATAAAAATGCACATAAATATGGAAAAGTATAATTATCTCAACACCAGGATTCTAGTCTAGCACCCCACTTACTTTTTAACCTTGAAGAAATCCCTTTACTTTTTTCCTGAACCTGTTTTTTTCATCTGTAAAAAGATGAGGAAATATGTGCCCTTTCTACTTTTTAACACTATTAGGCTCAGATGAGATATATAAAGTGCAAGTATTTTAAGATTTGGAAGTGCTATTCAAATATACATTATTCTTATCACATTCCCAATCTGATTCAAAAACATAAGCTTTTGAATCGTCCGACACAGACTCATCACGGGACATGGACTTGGAAAATATTTTAGAGATTATAGAGCAATCAAATACTTTAGAGATACACAAAATTAAGATCTAGAGAGATGAAGAGAGTGACCCTAAGATCACGTTGTTGGCCAATGACATAACCAAATCTTGAAAACTATTGTTCAACATTTCAGAGGTTCCAAATGGAGAAATGCTGTACTTGTGGTATAAGACTCACTGAGAAAGTTGTTAAAAAAAATAAAAGTTTCAAATTCAATTCCTTCAGATTTTGATTTAATAAATCTGAAAGACAGCCAGTAAATCTGTATTTTCAAAAATAAATCAATTGACATCACAGTGTAAATTAGTAGCTCAAAAGGAAGTTGAATTATGAGTTATTTTAGCTGCCTTGAAAAGTGAGAATATGGATATTACTTTAAAATTTTTCTCCTTTAAAAGGCAACTCCTTTTCCTTTTAAGAGGAACAGCTGACCAGCCCCTCTACCCACCTTTCACTGAACAGCTTAATGACAGCCCATATATAGCCAATTGACAGATTATGTGTGAAATCTGTAAATAGACAGCTAATCTTTTTAAAAAAATGTTATATTTCTAAGTGCTAGTATGTACATCTTCAAGAGACTAAGTGCTAGGTAATATCTCTGAATATAGTCGAGGCTCTTAACTTTTTGCCCTAGAAAGAGCACTTTAGTTAGAATAGTAATATAGCAGAAAATGAAAATATTTGTTACTTGAGGGGAAATAACATTGTGGTGATTGAGAAGTATAAAAATAGGAAAAAAATTATATTAAAAGTGTACACGTATATAGGATATACCGTATTTGCCGGCGTATAAGACGACTGGGCGTATAAGACGACCCCCTAACATTTCCACTCAAAATA
>NW_017731961.1:870704-901350 GCF_001890085.2 Hipposideros armiger | reverse complement strand
TCTCTCTCTCTCTCTCTCTCTCTCTCTCTCTCTCTCTCTCTTTCTTTCATTTTCTTTCTTTTTTTTGAAAGTGGAAGTAATTTTAAAAACTCTTAACGAAGGTCCTCTTCCTTAAGAAGGCCATGAGAAAGAGGAGATATTGCTTCCTTTGACTTTTTTTTCTCTGCCCAGTTTAGCAACAACAAGTTAGCATTTGTTTCACCAACATTTTGCCAACTCTTTAAGGAAGTAGAGGCAATTTTCAGGGTTTCAGGTGTTGAGATTCATGACCCCACAGAGAGAGCTCAGATTTCAGAGGACTACCAAGTCCTTTTGCCATTTGATTCTAGTACGAGCTTGCTCTTAAAATTAGATATCAATGAAACTGAGCTTGGAGACTCTCTAATTTTTTTTCTACCCTTTGATTTGCCCTGCGAAGTTTAGAAAAAGAAAGACACTGGTGTTTATCACTCCTGATCCCAAAGACTTGAACTGTGACTTCTAGAGGGTAGAGTAGCCCTAGCATGACCCTTGAGACTGGACTAGACTTATGTTAACCCAGACCACCAGGGTTCAAATCCTGCTTCTGCCATTTACGAGCTGTGAGGCCTTAGGCAAGTTACTACAGTTCTGGGCTCAGTTTCCTGGGGACATTATACTTAGTACCTCTCTTGCACTGTTCTTTTAGGAGTGAGTGAGGTAATACTTGGAAAATGTTACATAGAACAGAGCCTGACATGTAGTATGAACTATGGTGGAAGGGAGCATTAACCACCTTTGCAAATATTCTTGTCCCTTCAGAAATGTATTGGAGTCAAGTTGTGGATTTCAAGAGGCCATTATGACTTAGGCGAGAGAAACCTCAGTGATATCAGTGTGGATGAAAGAACTAACTAGCTTCTCTAAATGTTTTCTCAGTAAGACCCAGCGACTTCTGCAGAACCCAGGGAATGAGGAAAAAGACCCCTCTCAAATGGGTTTCCCATTGACCTGTAGAAATAGGGACTAGGAATCAGATGTAATTTGATTTAAAGAGAGTAAAGGTGTGAAAGAAAATTCATACTCTGTGTATGTATAGGCATGTGTATATATTTAGGTATTTTTAAGTATATACACATGTAATTGTATATGTGATTCCATACATTTTTGCTTGTGTGTGTGTGCATGTGAGGAGATACACATGCACAAACACACAAGCAAAAATATTTCATATTTAATATGAAAAGACTATTACAGTCAAAGTGGCTATAAATCTATTATATAGCTCTCAGTTTTACCTCCTATAACACACAGCAGTACTAGTTCCCCAACTGTTAGCACAATGACGTGTATATTGTATGTGCCATCAAATTTTGGAGTAAATGGCTTACAAAGTGAAAATTGTAATTAAAATGCACCATATAAACTATGTATTGTTTTTCTACTTGTGTGTCATTCCTCTACTCCCACTACTCATGCTTTTTACATTTTCCATTTTAAGGTCAATAATAATAATATCATAGTTGTAGCTAATAGAAAGATAAGAATCAGCTCTTGATATAGTGCAAACTGGGACAGGGCATGACATTAAGGTGTAGGTAGGGGAGTGATGGCAAATGAACATTGTATTTCTTGTCCTACCTACTGAGCAAGGCAGGCAAAGTGCAAAGTATTTAGGCTTCTCTTCCCAAAGAATAAGCAGAAAATGATTTTAAAAATCCACTACCATTTACACCAAGGCTGAATAACTACTTTAACTACAGCTGAATAACTACAGCTCACATCTACTTTGGGAAGGCATAGAATGAGTGCTACATAGATGTCCTGAGCTGTAAGCACTGCCAGGTGAAGGTATGGAAACTTAAAGAAAGTAAAATGATTTAAGGCCACCTAACTTACACGTGGCAGAAAAGGATTTCAATTCCAGGTCTTATAGACTACAAAGCTTATAGACTATAGAGGTTTCTCTATACTGTACTGTCTTTATAGAGGTAATATTAAACACCAAAATATTAACTGGAAAACTTTCCAGGAATGGTCAGAATTCCTACGGTATTCATTTCATCATTAAACGCCAATGTTAATTTACATTTTCCCCCTTGCTCACATCAAGCAAATATCTACAGTCAGTTTAAAACAACCCTATTTTTCCCAAAGCCCCTTACTGTTATTTTGATGTTTTAGGGAGGAGTACGGTGTATTTTGTGAGGGTCTTTCTTCTGAGGAAAGTTGTCCACACAACCTTGCCACCCTGACCAGAGCTGACTGCACCAGAGATGGGCTCCTGACTTAGTCTCCAGCCAACAAGGTGGTCTGGTTCCAAAGTAGAGACTGATTCCATCAATCAGTCAATCAGTTTGTCTGTCTGTCTGTTTGTCTCTGCATTTTAGAACAATGTATGTTAGTTAATAGGAGAACAGGGGCCAGCCGAGTAGCTCAGTTGGTTAAGAGTTTGCTTAAGAGCAAGAGCTCTTAAGCGAACAGGGCCGCTGGTTCGATTCCCACATGGGCCAGTGAGCTGCACCTGAGCTGTGCCTGAGCTGAGCTGCTGCTGAGCTGCCGCTGAGCACCAACAGGTGACAGGATGGCTCGGCTGGTGAGAGCACATGCTCCTAATGACAAGATTGCCTGTTCCATGGTGGGCTACACCCACCCACGGCTGGGACTGAACTCGGCACCTTGAGCTGAGCTGCTGCCCGGATGGCTCAGTGGATAGAGAGTGCACTCTTAACAGCAAGGTTGCTGGTTTGACTCCCGCATGAAAAAAGAAAAAAGTAGGAGAACAGGAGTTGAGAGACATAGACAATGAGATTAGTAGAAACCATGTGTTATTAGACATCACAGAATAGTTAAAGCAGTGAGTGAGCAGAATCTATGAAGTAGAGAGGACCAAAAAAATCAGTTGGTAGCAGAAGGAGCAGTTACTTAGGAGAGCACGGAGGTCATTCATGATAAGGCCAGCACATTCCGGTGTATTCTCTCCTGTGTGGCTGTGTATATACTGACAGTTTCCTGCCTTCTCTATGTCCCCTCACACCCCTACAGTGAACACTTGCGAGGTAAATGAAGTAACCTGAGAGTGTTTCTGTTCTTTACACCTTGATCAAGCTTAATACATTGGCTTACAATTTTATACAAAACACTAACAAGGTCTAATTGACAATTTACTATCACTCATGAGCTACATCTAAAGATAGCTGCTCAAGCTGCTTCTAGCTTCCAATTTCTGGCAAAATTGCATTTTGAAAACTAAAAATTTAAAACTACATTAACATACTCATAGACAAAAAGAGCTTTCATTGGTAATTATCAGATTCCACTATCTAAATGAATTTCCCACTCTATTAAAATAACAATGATTTAAATTTTAAAGCAAACTCAGCCCAGTTGTTTACTCTGTCACTTTAAGTACCGCAAGATATCTAGATCTTTTGTTAGACACATATTACTGAGCTTAATTTGTCTTGTTTCAGAGAGAACAGGGAAGCTTTGAATCTGCTTTCTAACACAATACTCGTACCTGTGTGAATAAATGTTTAATACTGATTGGACACAAATACATGGAACACACAAATGAATGTGAAGATGTTAAGAAGAGGTTGGAGGAAATTGGAATACCAAAAAGCTCTGAGGGAATTGTGGAATATTTATGAAACTATGTCGTGCATTTTGAAATGCTGATGCCTCTGGAAATATAATCACAGGAATGAAAACTGTCTTTAATAAATCTTCTTAATTAAAATCTATTGTTCAGAAAAAATATAAATCCTCTTCCTTTAGAAATAGTAGCAAGAGAGAAAAGTATGGATTCAGTCAGATTGCAGCAAAGAATTGTCATCAAGAATTCCTGGTTATAACACTTTGTTGTGTTGTTGTTATCGTGTTTACTGTTTTTTAAATCTAAAGAACTGGCATTGTAGTAGACTGAACATAAATTGTTTGCCATTATGGTATACAATGAGGTAAAAAATAAAAGAGGCTGGTAACACAGAAATATATCCAATTATTGAAAGGGAGAGAGAGTGTGTTAGAATCACTGTCAAATTGCATGAACTATTTTGTCTGTTTTTGTTTTTTTTCAGTTGCACGGCTTTGAGTCAATGCTAGTCCAGCTCAAAAGACTCAAAACTAATTATAAGAAATGAATCTGGCCTACCTTTCCCTCAATGTTCAAATCTCCTCTGTGAGGAGATTTAGAAGGTTAAAAAAAAATACCTACATGATTGCATTAATGAAAAACAAATAAATTTTTCTGTTCTTATTAGTCTGCACCTGTCATTAAACTTTAAAAGCACTAGGCAATTCAGTTAAACCAGTGCATTATGGTGTAATTGTCATACATGTCAATAGGATGAAGTAAACTAATTTTGTAAGTGGGTGAGCTGAGGCAACCAAGGCTGAACCCTGCCTTGTGTAGCAGAGTCCATGATGCAATATCTCTGATTCAAGACACTGTTCACCACTGCAAGGTGAGGTTGGGGGTGGAATGGCCTGTGGTTATACACAAGGAAGTTGTAATTGCACACCTTGAATTCATTAATTTATAGTACCTTTTCTCCGTAACACATTGAATTAGACAAATATAGTCCCGGGCAACGGATGGCTATCACTGATCCCTTATGGGAAAATTGTAAGTGATCTAAACCTCTTACAGTAATCACCCACTCATGGCTCAACTTTTAAAGATCTTCCGGTCTTGTTTAGATAAACAGTTTTATGACTGGTTATTTAATTACGATCTGATAAATGGGGCTTCATTTTCAATTGCAGGTGCCTGAACAGCTGGTGGGGATGTTAGGAACCTACTCATATATGAGGATGCCTTTCTTCTGTTATGGATTCAGAGTCCCATATGATGTTTTGTGTATTTTGTGAGCACATACATACTGTTGACTTTTGGACAAACTGTAAAAGTGGGGCTCTGTGTGTATAAGGAGGAAGGTAAAGTATGGTGTTCTCAACGCTTCCAGTAATCTCTAAAGCGTTGTTCCTGTGCGGGCCAGCATCATTGGCTCGTCAGAAATGAAGGTCCCAGCCCAGACCCAGATCCTGCAGTTTAACACAATCTCCCAGTTGCGTAGTACGTACATTAATGTTTGACACGCATTGTTCTAGAGCAAAATATATTTGCTCTTTATTAGAAACAATATTTACTTTCCATGAGATATATTGACTGCAAACAACTGTATGTACATACATATCTTTGTTGTAAAAATATTAAATAAGGAACATTTACTTAAAAATAAAATTTTGAGAATTTAGGGCAAATGTCAGTCTACAACTGATTTTTCCTTTTTTTTAGAAAACATGACAAATCAAAATTTCCTATCTTATAATAATGTTTCCCCTCAAGGAAATTGGACCAAATTGTAAAGCTTGTAGAGCAAACTGGGTGGTTCACGTTTCTGATCCTGTGGTTTTATAGATGCCTAACTGAAAGGGTACATAGATCAAATGATTTCCTCAAAGAAATTTCCTCTTTAGATGATGTCTGGGGGGGAATTTAGGAGGGGAATCCCCGTGGTCCCAGGCTATAGAGACACTGCTTCTAGTGTCTTCGACTGAGGGGTGTCTCAGCTGGAGGCCAGCCCTATTGAGAAAAAATAAGAACTGTGCAAAACAACTTAATGCCAAACCTGATTAAGAGCAGTCTATATTTGCTACAGATTTGTTGTCCAAAAATTTCTTCTCTTCACACTGTGCTGTGCTGTGAGCCTATTGGCTGCTGGTTTTTTTTTTCTTTTTTTTTTCCTGAGAGGTATATGCACTATAGTGATGTAATAATTCCCACATGAAAATAGCCTTATGTGTATAAGGTGATATGGGATTATCAGACTGGTTGTTCTATGGAGTAAATAGATATTTTTTAAAAATTAGGAAATATGAGATGATTAAAACACTGTAACATATTTATCTTTTAAAGGGTAGATTTAATGTGGCCATAGATACACTGATCCTGTATAACTAAGGTATAAATTTCTAAATAAATATGACTCTTTACTAAGTATAATCACCATTTAAACAATCAAATTATATAAACTATCAATGAGATAACAATTAAGTGAAAAAAATGACAACATGCCCCAGACAAATTAAACATCTGATGAATTTTTGCTGCATATTGATGTGTGAACTAAAGAATACACAAAAGGAAAGAAATACTTATCTCTAAGATACCCCCTGCTTCAAGTTCCTTTCCATGGCATTTTAAATTTTTTTCTAGCTGATTGTAGAAACAAAACTAAAATTTCAGAAACATTTATGGTCTATTGTAGAATCTAAAAGAATTTTATAAACAGTTAAAATAAAATCACATAAGAATATGTATTTTTCGCATCAAATTCACTATTATTTCAATAAGTATTGAAATATACATATAAAACAGCACAGAAGACTCCTTTCTTTGGTTACCCACATTTTCTTCATTTAAAATATTGGAATGTTTAAACCTTAGGTTTCTTAATAATTCAGTTAAAAATGAAGTCAAATTGGTGGTGTCTTTTTTTTTAAGATTTTTATTGGGGAATTGGGGGGATGAGAACAGTGCTGGGGAATTGGGGGAAGGGGAACCGACAAGTTGCTGTCGTTTTGTTCTTCAGTTTAGTTGTAAATTGGTGGTGTCTTGATTCATGCAGATAACACATCTAAGTCATGAAGCTTTTTAATCTTATTCATTCATCATTCAGCAAATATTTATTAAGCACCTAGTATGTTCCAAGCACTGTTCAGTAAAGAAAACAAAGACTCCTGTCTTTGTGCAGTTACATCACAGTAATATGCACCTAACTGATTCTCAATTAACTGAGAATGATGGAGATAGAGTAACAGCCAATAAAAAAAATACAGCAGAAAAAGAAACATAACTTCTCTGGGCACAATTCAATAAACAAGGGGGATATAGAGTTTCGGTGAGGGTAGGGTGTTATATGATTTTATTCTGGTTTATGGTATTTTCAAAATCAGCTTTCAAAAATGGAGGTGGGAAGCATTCAATTTAAATTAGAAACACGTGAAAAAGATTTTTATTTGGCATCATTATTTTTCATGGATTAGCTATAAAACATCACATGAAATAATTTCTAGATTACAGATAGTTGTATAAAAATGCTTTTATATGTATGGCATGTATGCATGTGTGTGTTTCATATTACTCAATAAATGCATTCCTGCAGAGTTTAATGTGTCAAAATCTGACGAATACAAATATTTAAATATTTAAAGAGTAAAACTCATTATTTAAAGAAACACTCATATAAATTATTTTGTAAAACGTTCCAAACTATTAAAAAATTCCTTTTGCAAATTAAATAAGTAATTAAAATTTTGCTACTTTGGGTTTTGGATGCAGACTGGTTTTAAAGTACTACAGAAAAACACACATGATTATCTGAACATATAGGGATCATAAATAAAAATCAAACTCATCTGTAGACTTGAAGCTAAATCATATCAAACTGATCAGCTTATTTGAAGGATCGATGAGAGCCATTTTTAGTCTAACTTATCCATTTTTCAATAAAAAAACCATTTGTTATCTTAGGTTAAAAGTCTTCTAAAACTAATGTATTTATACCGTACACTGAATGTGTACTAAATATATGTGATTTAACTACTATAGAATAAAATTAAAAGATCTCTGAAATGTATTTTTTTATTTGTTGTCTGTGTCCTAAAATGAAGCCTTAAGCAAGTGAAATGACAAAATTGCAAAGATTTAGAATAAAACTTGTCCATGCAAAGCTCTAAAAGTAAACTACATAAAATTACATAGCAAAAGGAAGAGAAATTGCAAATAGTGTGTCAGTTCTAAATTTATGAAATTGTAATTATTGTTTGCCATTCTTTGTTTCCCATACTCTATTTTTTCACAAATACAATAATAAATATTTTTTTGTTAAAAATAAGTAACCTGGTAATTAAGAATTTTTATCAACCTAGGAGAACAGAAGGACTTTTTCAAGGTATAGAAAATCAGAGCTTGGGAGTCATTTAAACTTTAAGATCTATAAGAAGAAATTTTACAACTACTAATAAAGTACTTGTTAACATTTTGTATAGGGATTCCTATTTGTGAGAGGTCAATCACACATCTCCAAAGAGTTAATAAGCACTCATCTGAAATAGGTATTGAAAGCTCTGTTTTTTTAAAGCATTGGTTTAAGGGAAAACAATAAGCATCTTTAGGTAACATGACTGAAAAAAATTAACCTACAAGTTAAAAGAACTCTGTACTGCCACAATAATGAAAATTTAATGATGTGAAAAAAATCTTCTAAAGTGTGAGAAAAAGAAAATTGCCAGTAAGGTTTTTTTATAGTTTATCATGTTGCATTATTTTATTTTTCAATTTAATAGTTTCGTTAGGGTTAGTATTGTTTTCTAAACAATCTCCTCTTTTTCTTAAATTTATTAAAAAAAAATTTTTTTCTCAGCAAACTAAATAGCCTTGAAAATACAGAAACCTGATCTCTCTCATGAGTGGCAAATTAAAAACGCTTAATACTGATCCCTGTCTCCTTAGATTGGTTTAATAAAATGTATCAATTAACAGTTATTGTTTTATGAATGTTATGTTGTTTGTAACCCCCACTCCAAGGCTAGGGTAACCAAATATTTTGCGAACGTCTGCTGTTTTCAGGTAATCCACACCCTCCCACAACACTCATCAATGAATTCATCCCTTCATTTAACACGTTTTATTTTCCTAGATTTTGCAATTCAAGATTCACCTCATGCTTGAGTTGGTCCCTATAGTTATTACTTGCTCCAAATAAAAGAGTTAGGAGATAATACAAAAATAAATCCTACAGAAATATATTCTATGTTTTGTAGTACACAGGACTTTAAAGGGAGTAGAAAGTGGGATTAAGGAATATACTGAGTCATTCTATATCAACTCAAGGATGTATGTTCTTTAGCTGCTGCTGTCAAAATTAAAAAATTAAAATCTCAGATCTTGTAATACTATATTCTCTCTGCTGTAAAGCCAAATTGAGTAAGAAAACATCCATTTTTTTAAAAAAAGTGTAACTAGAACAATGGTTATTATTTTTCAGAAGTATGACTGGCAAAAGGGAAGATCCTGTAAGATTTGTAGCATCTTATAAAATATGATTTAAATATATGCCTTGGTGTTGTGAATATAGCCTGAAAGTATAAAACTGTTTTGATTTCCTGCAAATTACTTTCCATTGATTTTGAAGTTTAATGTTTCAATATAATTTCATTGGCACAATTTACAGGAAGAAGAGAAATGTGGCATGATATGTACATTTTATTTCTCCCCCTATTTATTGTACCCTAAAATTTGTTGATTTATTTTAATTCTAAATTTTAAAATACGATTTTAGAAGGAACAGTATTTAAAAAGAATCATTCCTGATTCAGATGTCATTTTATTCATTTTAAGTAAAGATTAATGTATAGCTCCAGAATCTAAATTATTGACTTTCAATTTGGGAAACAGAAGAAATAGTAATAGGATGATAAAATATCAAGATATGTTTAATTCTTTAAAGAAAATATAAGCTGCTGAGACATAACTTCCTACACAAAGGAGTTATAGCAGTGTACATAAAATTTTATATTTTAAAATTATTAATGCTGGTAAGATTTGCAAGGAAAGCAAAAAAAAGAGCTGTACATGCAGAAATTATTAGACAATGTACAACTTGATAAAATTTGAGATTCAAATTAACAGCATCATAATATCAAATACCAAGACTTAACATTACAATTCATTAATCCATTATAATTCATTAGGCAAATGTCCCAGGGAGAGGGCAGAATGTACAATGAATGTTTTCTGGAAATGAATTGCTAAAAATTAGTAGATTATGAAAAGACTTCAGAACTGGAAACTCCAGCTGGGTTTAAAAGGATGGGGGAAGGGATATCACTCACTGTTAAATATTTGAAGTGCCACTTTTAAAAAGAAAATCCACAAATGTCTCATCAGTTCCCACTGCATCAGGCTCACTCTGATTCTATCTTAGGCATTTTTCATTTGTAAAGATGAGATTTAGAAACATGCACACAGTACATTTTGTATTGATTTAGGCCAGTTGGGAAAAAACATGGTTCAGGACAGAATTTCAAATTGCTGCACAAAATATAACATTTGCAGTAGTGGCGCCATGCCACAATAATTTTTAAAAATTTCATTTTACTTATCATCGCTAGCCATTATCTGATCATATTTGACCTACATATTAATATTTTCATTATTATTCAAGCCCCCCCCCCTTTTTTTTTGCTCTGTATAAATTGTCAGTCCTGTTCACTGAGAGATTATTTATTTACTCTGGAAATATCTGGAATTCTTTCACCCTATCTTGTCCTCTGGGACTCCCTTCCCCCTTCCGAAGTATTGATATTAATGTGGGGAGGAGGGGTGGCACATCCAACAAAAACGTGAGACAGAAGGTGGTGCCTTTCTGTCTAATGGTATACTATGGGAGAAGTAGAAAAACAAAGAGAAAAAAAGAAAACGATAACTGTTTTCTCTGAGACTATTATCTAATGCGAAAGCAAATAGTCTGTAAATCAGCTGACAGAAGGGGATTAGAGAGGAGATCTGAGAGTGGCTTGATTTCTAGCAGAGCTGTCTCTACAGCCAGTGACGAGACACAGGCAGGACAGCCAGAAGCACTCCAGATGGCCGGGGAAAGTGGTCCTCTTGGGTTACTGTAGGGCACTCAGGCCGCCGGAAAGCAGGCGGCCTTGGTAAGGCATCGTTAGGGAGCCAGCCCGACGTCCAGCCTGCAGCAGAGAGGGCGAGGCCGGGAGGGAGGCCGCCCGCGCGCCCGCTCGCGCGCCCCAGCGAGCCGGGACTGCCCATTGTTAACATATACTTGACCTCCGTGACCCCTGCACGACACAGATGTCTCCTACCTCCACCTCCTCTCACCCTGCCGCGGGCCCTCCCCCCTGCACCTGGTAGCGGCCCCGCCGCCGCCTCCCTCGCGTGCGGTCGCGGCGCCCCGGGCGCGGGCGCGCGCGGGGGGCTGGCCTGGTGCGGGCGCTCTCCGCGCACTGCGCGCGGCGCTCCTGCTCCTCGGCGGACGCCTTGCCGCCCTGCAGATAAATGCGTCGCCTTCCTCGAGAGTAAGCGAGGGCTGGCGAGGCAGACGCAGACGCCGCCTGTGACAGTGGCAATTCCCTGCGCCCCACATCACATTTGTCTGCCACAGCAGCAACAACAGAAAACCGGAGGGAGGGAGGGAGGTGGGAGGAGGGGAGCAGAGCTCCGCAAGTCTAGGGTTCTGCGTGGAGGCTGCCTTTGGCTGGCGTCCCCGACCCCGGGCTTTTTGCACCGCAACTCTTGTGCGCAGCGCCGGGCGGCCGCAGGCACTCCGCGGCGTGACTCCAAGGCCTGTGGCGATCCCGTGTGGGCGAGTGGCTACGGACACTCTGGCCTCGCCAGGGAAGCCGCGCGGATCCTTTACCTCTCGCCTCGCGGGCTAGCCAAGACGACGGGAAGTTTTACTTGCAGCTCAGAGCCGGTGGCTGATGGTGGGACTCTCCGTCCCTGTGCAGTGTAAGTGCCTGCGCGAGGGCTGGGCTAGCGGGCGGGCGGGCAAGGGGAAGGGCCCCTGGCCATTACTATTAATTATTATTCTGATGGCCGTCATCTTCATTTGGATTATTAGGCCCAGAGCCTCCAGGCAGTACTTGTCGCTCAACTAGAGTAGGACCACGCTGCAGGGTAAAGAGGAACATTGCGGGTGACTTCAGCCTTCAAAGACACTGAACTTCACGGGTCAGCCAAAGATGGCAATTTTCATGTCTTAGATTTCCCGCACTGCCTTAAATTTTTTTTTCTTTCCTCTCCATGGTCACTATATATGAGCAGGAAGATGATGCGTGGTTCCTCACCCCAGATCCCCAGCCCTACAAAACAACTGGTCAGGGTGCCCACGGTGCGTTTGGCAGGTGGCCCTAAACCCGTACAGTGGGTTGGTTGGTTGGTTGGTTTTGTTGTTGTTGTTGGTTTGTTTGTTTTTTAACTGGAAAAGGCTCGTTTCGATGGTGGAAAACTTAGCACTAGGAGCAAGAGAGCGGAATCTTAACTTCGAGACCTGGCTGCGACTAGGATCGGGGTCCTCTTAGCGACATTCAGGCTCTCTGCGCCTGTCTGCAAACTTTCCCTGTTACTTCCAGGCGTTTGCGGTGCTGGAGTGGTAAGCCCCACCGCCGGCGGGTGACGGCCGTGACTTGAGCGCCTCTTAACCTTCACCGCCTGGGATCCGTGGGCAGCGTCGCTGCTGCCCCGACCTCTGCGCGCTCCCGGCCCCGCCGCCCTGTCCCTCTGGGTGTTCCGGTCCGGGCCCCGACGCGGTGCCTGCGAGCTCTCCTGAGCGGAGAGCAGAGCCCGTGCTTTGCAGCTCCCGCCCGGCGGAACCCAAATGGGGAGCCGCGTCCGGGGAATTTATTTCGATTAGAAACCAATCAGGTGAAACCCTTGAACCAGTGGAGAAGCGTGCCCTGTCCCCCGGCCCACCGCTCTCTTTGAGAACCTGAAAGGACTGGGGTGGTTGGCGTACCCCGACCCCTCTTCAGGTGCGGACCCAGCGCTGGTCAGGACGCCTTAAGCAAGTACCGTTATGTCGGCACCGGAGGCTTAAATCCATTTTTTTTTAACTTTTCTTTTTCTGGTAAGGGCGGTCAAGCCTTGAAAATTTGAGTACTATGACTGCGGGAAGTAGGATTTGAACCAAGACGGTTACTAAAATTAGCCCCCACCCCCACCCCAACCTATTAGTTTGGAGGATATGGCTGGGGATCCTTGCAGCCCTCGGCCTCCTTATTCGTAAAGCATAGTGGAGAAATCCTCTGAGCATAGCTTTTCTTTAACATTGGGCATCTCAAATCCCAATGTGCCATAGCCTGGCTGCAGCTTCCTGGAGGAACCTGCCAAATGTCGATTTAAGGAATAGCTTGTATTCGAATGCCTTGGAGGAGGTTCTGCAGACGAGACACCAAGGCCAGGGCGAGGCAGTGAAGACCAGGAGAGCAGAGAGGCCACCCCAGACCAACTTTATGTGCTTAATGTAACTCTGAGCCCCCTTGAATTTTTAACTTCTCTTCCTTTAATTAATCTGCCCAGGGCCTGTATATAAATAGCTGTCCACAGCTGCTGCAAATTGATTTATCCTCTGATAGAGGTCGGGTTGCTGACCAAAGCATTTTCTTTCTGCCTTCTGTGTGAACTGCAATCTGTTTTACAGGGTTCCCCCCCCCCCTCTTAGTCTCCTTTTAAACATCTGTACCGTTTTTAAGTGCACGCAGTGGCTTTTATACCCCTCCTTTGCATAGAACAGAGTGAACTGGGTCTGTGCCCAGTGAGTCCAGACTCACTAGAATACAAATTGACCGGCTTCTCTGTGATAAATGGTTTGTTAGTGTTGGGGGCCTCCTTTTAGTTTATTGCAGCGTTTTGCCTTGACCATGTGAGTATTCTGTTGCGCCCAGTTTCTCCTGTCACAGTTTCTTAGAAAAGGTCGACAAACACCATTATTTCTTAAACCAAAAGAGTCCCAACCTGGGTGTTTATGTCAGCTGTGATGGGTACAAGCAGAAGCAAATTAATAATTCTATGGATTTTGTCCCCTTGTTTATTCTGAAAATGTAGTCTAGTTTTTACATTATGGGAGCTTCCAGATAGCATAGATAGGGCTATCTGATTTCTTTTTTCTTTCCTTTCTTTTACTGATTGTTATTTTTTGAAGGAGGTCTGACAGCCTTACCCAGTATTCATCATGGAATCTCAGTTTGATCCCCGGCTTTTTTTGCAGCCAGGATGGATGTTGAGGAAGTTGAAGTCCATCGTTGCATACTTTTACTGTATTTAGCATTTGATATTTCTTTGGTTGATTCTTTCCAAAGACAAAATTCCAACCAAATAATCAGGCTTGTTCTGAGTGCATGAAAACTGACTTTATCTAAGATTATACTAAGAGAACTTTATATTAAAAATCTTTGTTTAAACATAAATAATGTTATTGTAAACCATTTAGACAGCAGTCACTTTATTTGCAAAGCAAACTATTGAGTGGGAGAATTTGAGTATGTAGTTTCTCCAGTGTTCAGTTCATACCTAAAAAAAGCAGTGGAGAAAGCAGTCTATTTTTTCACTAATGTTTGGGCAACTCAAAGCAGATCAGAAGTCTTTGAAATGATATTTTCCTTTGTAGACTAGTAGTCTCTGTGACCCACTAATATCTGCTAATAATTTGATTTTAAAATGGTCCTTAAAAGACCTTTCTAATAAGAAGCATTCTACTTGCAAAACAATGCAAACTGCACTATTGATTGTAAGTTGCTGGAAATAGTGTTGTTTCACACCTATAGGACTGCAGCTTTTTAATATTTTTAGTTTTCCCTTTCTGAAGAAAAGTAGAATATTGCCCTTGATGCTGGTATTTGATGATGAGCTCTCCCATCGAGGATGTTAGTCTAAATATTTGCAAATACAAGAGCACTTCAAAATTTTCAAAGAAGTACACAAATGTAAGGTGTCATTATCATTTATTTTATTGTAAAATAGAAGCTTAGCAAAAAACAAAACTTAGAAAAATAAAAACATTGCAAAGGGATCAGGAGAAGCAATGCTTCCAATAGGAATGCTGGTCAGTGGTTGTCAGTTTAGGACATTCTTCACTGTCAAATCCTGTTTCTCACTTCTTTGATATGAACATCAGCTGACAGGCACTGAATGCAAAGCCTTCTTCATTGAGGTTTTATGCAGGCAGCATAGTCCTTCATAGCAAAGCAGTCTTAAAAATTGGCACCTGCATGATTTGCATGTGAAAAAAACGAGTCAGTTGCATTTTACTGGGGTCTATTACTGTAAGTTAGTAAGTTCAGTGAGAAAAGCTATTTATTTGCTGCCATTTGGATATTTAAAAGTTCTTTGTTTTATGGACACCTTATTCATCATATAGTGATCCACAGATTTTATTGATAGCAGAAGCAGGAAGAAGTGATCTCTGGCTTTATAGAAGTTATTTATTATGGAGTGGAGTTATTTTTAACCATGTGCTTACAGAGTGCACTTACATCCATAGTTAATTTTCAAATGTGCCTTAAAATGATGAATAATCTATAAGAAGTTAAACAAATACATGAAATTAGGTTAACATAAATATCCTTTGAAAACAATCTGAGATTTTAAGAGTTATACACTTTAATAACAACCTATAAGAAAAAAATTAAACCTTTCATACTTCTAAACTTCATGAAAAATGTTTCCTCTCACCTTGCTTGTTAAAAATTGTTTGTCACTGACATGCCTTTTAAAAATATATTTGACTATTTACACAAAATAACTATCAAATGTTAAATCAGCTCGGACACCTTTACTTTATGAACCTTAGAGTATTATTCATCAGTGGGAAAATGTTATCCAGCATAAATTATTATTATCTAAAGAGATACCTACCAAATTCACTTTTTTACAGCCATTAATATAAGAGTTCCTAAATAATGTTTAAAGAACAGTGAACATTTTATTAAAGCAAACATTAGTTCAGTTTAATGGAGGTAATTGTAAGTGATAAGACAGAGCAGGTTATCTCTGTGTTGTTTAAACAGAAGGAGCTACTTTGCACCATTTCCAGTAGCCATCTGTAGAAGAGAAGGGTTTGCACCTGTCTGTCCACACTAATTATAGATTAAGGCCAAAGAAATGAAATTCGAGGAGGTTTTCAGCTAATGAAATCCATACTGATTTTATTGTAAATGTGTTTTATGTAAAGAGGGTGATGGTTGAGTTATGAGTGAATAAATCGCTATGTAGCTGCTAGGCACTTGGTTTTGAAGCACAATTCTGCTGCATTAACCTTTGATATTAAAAAAAAAAAGACAACTTGGACGCGAATGCTATCCTTAGTTTGGCATCCATAGCTACAATTTAGTGAGCAGCAGTGAGGTTTAGTGTGCAATTTTAAAATGTGTTGTAAAGCAACTTAAATGTTAAGAATATTCTAATATTTTAAAATGCAGATGAAGTAGAAGGTAGGTTTTGTTTTTAACATATGTATATAAAACTTTAGAAAATTAGTCTTTTTCTTTTTTTCTGCATTTCAATTTCACATACATGAGAAATAAAGTAAAATGAGTGAGGAATACATTCTGCAATAAAAGGTTACATGAATGTCTACCACATCTGTTTATAGTAATTATGAACATAATTAACATAAGAATTGCAAATGAAATAATGACAAGCTGAGCTATGAGATATGCCATAATGGTCATATGTTGGAATTCTCACATTATAGCACACTAGAATTCACATACTCAAAGAAAAAAAGAAAATGCTAGATTTTTATCTGAATTAATGCTTCAAACTTATCTGTCTGGGGCAGATGGACTTCTTGCTTTTATAGGAAGGTAACCTATTATTAAGTAAAGAACTAGTTGAAATTAAGATTTCTAGTGTTCAGCTTAAACTTTAGGACAGCTGTGATTATAGAAACCACTCTCTGTTGTACACTTATTCTGTGATTATAGTTCTTGATTATTATATTGTTGTTGTTGTTGTTTTAATTGAAAGCTTTGCAGCAAAGTGTTTGCTTTGGAAGAGAGTCATGGATTCTTCTCATTTGAGAATTGGTTGAGGTTTTCTAATATAACTATGAGTCAAATTTCAATGAAAAAACGACGTGGTAACAGAAATACTGTGCCCCTACAAAATAAGAACATCAGCAAATTAGCTTTCGCACAGTTTTCTTCATGTCTTTGGTATTTGGATGCTTTTAAAAGAAAAATAATGTAAGCCTTTTCTGGAATTTGAAAATACTGCATCGTTTTGTTTTGTTTTGTTTTTTTAAATATCAATTTTTTCAATAGCATGTAGTAGAAAAATCAGTGGGCATTTATAAATTGTATTTTTTTCTTCCTAGAGTTGTGTTGGATTTACAGGCATTTGCATGTAGTCTGTGTCCAAGTTGATCTAACTAAAATGTAATAAAGAGAAAGGTATGTGTGGTTGCGTTTGGTTACTCTGAATGCAGTTTTCTATAACAACCAGAGAAAAAGTGAAAGGTAACCCTTTATGAGAGTTAAAACGATACTCCAGAAATCTGTTATTAAATTGAAAACATGTAAGAATGACAGATTATCACCCATTCAGTAGAGCTCACTCGATTTTGTAATGTACCCTGCCAATTGGTTTACTCCTACCCTTGTACCCTTCTCTAACTATTGAACCTTGTCACTTTTTGAAGATTTATGGAAAAGAATTACCTGTACTCTTCTCAGTGATACCCCGAGGTTTTCCACATTATTGGATTACTGGTGGATTGTGGCAGACCCCTTTTTATCTGACATTCATTGCATGACAAGATTTTTCATACATGCCCTTCCCCCACCTATGCCCAGCTGTTTTCTCTTTCCCTTATCTATCAACGTTCCCTTAATTCTTTTCTTGGGGTGGGAGCATGGTGGTGGGGACCTACTACGCATAAAACTGTGTTTTGGCTCAGTGGTTTGGAGGAGAGTGCTTGATCAAACAATGCCTCTCCTCATTTTCTAAAGGACTTCTTCAAATTTGTCTCCTTTGTGAGGCCCCTCTCTTGCTCATCTGTGTTTTCTCTCTACTGACTAGCCCTACTCCCCTCACCCCTACCACTTTGGCCCTTTGTATTGAGACCCCATGCATAAACTATTTTATAACCTGAGATGTCACTGCAGCTGGGGTGACAATGTATGCCATGAACAGTTACGCAGTTTACAGGCCACTTCATTCTGAACTCACTCTTCATACTGCAATGAGAGTTTCTTTTTTCTTTTTTTTTTAAAGATTTTATTGGGGAATTGGGGAAGGGGAACAACGTTGGGGAATCAGGGAAGGGAAACAGACAAGTTGCTGTCCTTTTGTTCTTCAGTCTGGTTGTGGAGGACGTCGCTTCACTGGCCCATGTTGGTATCATCATTGTGCTCTTCCTGGCTGAGGCAGTTGGTCACTGGCCATTGGACGGCAGCTCACGGCAGCTCACGAAAGCGCTGCCCGCTGTCAACCAGCCCCACTGCAACCTACGCCCTTGCTGGCAATGCATGACAGCCCAGCTCCAGGTCGAGCTGTTGTTCACCATCTTAGCTGTAGAGGGCGCAGCGTCACTGGCCCTCATGTGGGATCCCAACTGGGGCCCTGCTGCTCAGAGCTGGCGTCCAAAGCCAACTCCTAACCAAAGCACCACTCGGTCGGCACTGTAATGAGAGTTTCTTAACCAAGCTTCAGAGCCTTGAAATATTATACAATACAACATAGCCAAATGCTCTCCCTCCCCAAATAAAGTAACCTTTTTTGCTGCATTATTTGCACTGATCAGATATTCAGATTGTCTGATGGGCACATTTAAAAGTAAAAAGGGGCTCCCATGGGACTACTCAGATGTATCTTCCTCCTAACCCTGATGGGGTGTAGGATGAACTCTGGTCTGATGGAGGAGCATTAGTTCTGTTGTTCCCTGATTGATTATCAGGCTTTGGGTGGGTGAAGAGATTGATTGCCTCACTGTCAAATTCCCACTTCCAAAATAGACTCTCAGATGTACACATAAGGAACCCCCTCCCCAGCACAACTTCTAGAGGTGGAGCAGGTGTCTAAGAGTCACCTGTAGCTAGCTACCAATCACAAATGGCCTTTATCACAGGGATTCTGGCTGCACAAGTCTTCTGCTGCTACACATTAAAGCCAAGGGAAAGGAGTTTTATATCTGCCTGTGTCCATCTCTGTATGCATGGGTTTGTGGTGTGTGTGTAATTTAGGAATGTTGGGGTTAGCAAAGAAAGGGATAAGAACTCCCACGTGAGGTTGTTCTGAAAGGCTGTGTAACTGCTTTGAGGACTCAGCTAGGCTTATTTTGCAAATTGTGGCTATTTGGATGGAGGGAGCTAGGATGGTGAATGTCTCATTGTTATTCTCTGCCAAAAGAGAGCTCTTGATCTCCCTCTGACCTTGACAGAACCTCCAAAATGTTCAGGATCTAGAGTAGGGAAATACAGTTTGCTAGCCTGGATTCCTCCCTTTTTCTCAGAATAGGGGCAGATTTGGGAATGCAGAAGAAACCCCAGGCCTGGCTCTTGCTCTCAGCCAGCCTTGGGGTACCTCACCCCCACTTGCCACCCCCCATCCGGGGCCTGAGCCCCCACCCTTTATCCCTTCTGGTTTCTTCCCTCCAGTCTTTCTCTTCCCTCTGTCTCCCTCTCTCTCCCACTTTCCCTCTCCCTCTCCTGCTCTGTCTCACACGCACCCTCTGTTTATTTTCCTGCCTCCATCTGGGCCCTGCTGATACTGTAATCACCCTGATGCACGTTGGCTTCTCTCCTCTCCCTCCTGCGCTCACACACTCACTCACACACAATGTGCCATCCTGACAAGCCTTTTACTCCTGATAAGCTCCAATGTGTGTTTAATGAATACAAAGCCACGGTCTGGGTGCCTCCTCGGCTGCACTGCCTCTCCTGCGCTCCTTTGCCAGAAGGTAATCTCCGTGAATAGGGAGGGGAGGCAAGTGGGGAGGAAGGATGGGGGTGGGAAGAATCAGTGGGGGAGCACCGGGAGGCTGCTTTTCTCTTTCCCTCTCTCCCTTTCCAAATGATTCAGAAGTCGATAAGACCAGGAGAAGTGAAGATGTAACATGTTATCTGTCGCTCCTCTTAGCTGGCAGAGAATTTACATTTAAAGATTAGCAGAGGGAGAAAGAGAAATCTGCCTTTTGTTGTATGGGTAAGGAGGAGGCATCAGCCCTGGCCTGGCCGCTATCTCCCATCACCTCTGCTATCCAGACAGGATTTACCGAGGTGAGATTACCGGAGAGCCTTATCTTTAATTGGGTTTAGTTTTGCCAGTCTGAATAGGTTTAAAGAGACTCAATAAAGGGGGACAATAGATTATTTATTGACTATATTCTGAAGCCTTTAGATGAAGAGGGGAGAGAAAAAGCTGCTTAACAACTTGATTAGTTCATTTATATTTTATTTTAAAATGAGACTGTCTCTCTTTGGTGCAAGGAAGGGCCACAGAACTTGGGTGAAATTTGAATGACTTATTTCCTCTTCACCCCCCACCCTCTGCCCTTCTTAGCATCATCTCCCTTATTTTAACAGTAGTTTCATTTACCCCTCATTTGTAAGATTGACAAACTGAGCAAAAAAGGGGAGCCGCTTTTGGAGTTGATCACTTGTGTTTGGTTTTGTGTGACTTGTTTTGAAAGGGTGATGAATTGAACATACTTGAATGAGTAAGAAACGCAAATGAAGCCTACTTTAATATGAAATTAGTTGCTTTTATAGTATGACTTCAATAGGTTTAGAGAAAAAAAGTCACTCTGAGTCTGTTAGATAGATTTGTATTTTGGATTTGAACCATGGAATTTTTTTCCCTTGGAATTAGTTTGAAAAAAGAAGAAGAAAAAAATGTTTTATTGACTCATGAATATTTCACAAAATTATATTAGCAACTTTGGAAGGTTCTTAAAAATGGATAAAAGTGGAACAAAATGACTGGTTTGTTTCCTACTCCTTGTCAAGATAGGTGTTTTCATAGGTAAATATGATCCAGTACCTGAAAGTCTAATTAAAACTTGTTTAAAGCGAGGGAGCATGTTTCCTTGTTGACAGCAGCAGATCGAATGAGTAAGACAATAGAGTCCCATTATTTTACTTCCATTGACTGAACATATTGACATTTCAGGTTTGCTGTTGCCTCAGTGAGCATGATGAAACACTGAAATTCACAGACCAACTGGTCAGAGTGGCACATATATTACTGTATGTCATTTCTGCCTTCAGGCCACCTTATCATGGAGGCAGAATTGGGATGGACAGCCTGGAATACTTCAGTACCGGTAGAGCTCTGTTGGCTGAGAAACTGACAGATAGCATTTTTTTAGGAGCATCTTTAATTTTACCCAGAATTGGGTGTTACAGAGAAAAGTATGTCGCACTTTTATTTAAAAATCTAAGAAGCTGCCTAGCAACCAAACTTGCATATTTTAAATATAAGAATACCCATTATCAAGATGGACCTTTACCTTCTCTGGAGGTATTTGCAGTGGTTGGTTACATCTTTTAAATGTTTGCCAGTTTGTTTGTGGGTGACATCTGTTTTTCCCCAGTCTGGAGTACTCAAACATCCAAGCACCTGCTAAATCTATATCTGATAAAGAACGGTGAGGCCCCTTCCAAAATAGGAACTGACTGACTTTTGTTTGCTGTTTTCTGTCGTTGGTGGAATACAAAAGTGGGATGTAGATATTTTACACCCACGTGCATGCATAGACAGTGATATGTAAAGATAAATATGTGTGTATTCCAAGCAGAGGCAGAGAAAATACTAAGTATTGCTTATCTGCTTACTATAATCTATCCTTTTATATACTTTGTTTAGTCTTTGCATAATAAAACTAAGTATTAGGCAGACATTGAGTCAAAGAAATGTGAATCATACAAAAAGTGAATATGTAAAAAATCAGAAGGGATATAACATGTTTTTTAAAAGTTTAATGAAAATATAAAACTATTATGAATATGCTGTATACACAGCAATTGTTGCCATCAAGTAGGCAATTGATTGCCCTTTACAGCCTTTAGAACAAACCTAATCCTTTATAATATTTTCATGAAAATGTTAGGTTTATATTTGATCAGCAGGTGCTGTTGAGATGAAAGCCATGTGTAAATTTTCAAAAGGCCAAAAGTATCAATTCAGAAAAGGAAAGTGATAAGAGAAAATGCAATCAGTTTTCCTGTTTTCAATTTGTGCAGGATTTGAAGAGCTGTTTTGTTAAACTGCTACATCTGCTCCAATATGAATATTGAACTACTTTCACTAAAAATAACAACCTATAATTTGGAAGCCACTGCAGTCTTTTGTTAATATGAGTGGGTTATTTAAAAACAAAACAAAACAAAAAGAAAGAAAGAAAGAAAGAAAGAAAGAAAGAAAGAAAGAAAGAAAGAAAAAGGAAAATTTTCTTTTCTGACAATCTCTTGCCTAATGTTCATTTTCATTTGTTGGCACTTTTATCCTCAGCAGATACATGGTATTATGCAATTAGGACCTCAACTTGTTTGACTATAATAGAGGTTTCCATAGGCAAAAATCTAGTAATATAAAAAGGGTTCGCACAAACAAAATTTATTTTAAAATAACCTGTTTAAATACAGTTATTTTAAATGAGATAGTTATTCTTCACATTCTCTAATGCTACAATTTTTTAAAACTTGCTGCCAACTGTTAACAAAGTTAACATTATTCCATTGCATACTGAATATCCTGTGATTTATTTCACCTTTAATACACCTGCAAGTGTAAGTTGAAACTAATCAGGGATATTTTACCTATTAAGGCTTTCAGAATAATTTTTTTCATGCTTAAATAAAATGATTAAATTATGCTTGAGTGCCTGCATACAAAAGCTTTAGCTTCTATATTACTGCTAATCAAATAAGTTTTATGGACAGGGAAAGTACCACATTAGAGAAAAAAAAATTGGATGCATTTTACTAGTGACCTTTTTAGGAAAGACATGTTTTTTTTTTTCTTTATCATCCAGGATTAATTAGAAAGAAAACTCTAATACATCTTAAATAGTCATAATATAAATAATACTGCATCATCCCTATAATAAGAAAATAAATGACAGTGCTATCCATTTGAAACTGGGCATAGAAAGTTAAGGTAGAAGGAAGACTGATGAAATTTGGATCAGATTCAATATTGACTCTATTCACAATTGCAGTTGGGTTGACTTGTGGCTATAGTAATTTGTCTAGGGTGAGATGTGATCACTGCTTAGGATCAATTAGAGGCCATGTAGCTTGTGGTTTCACACTTGAATTGCCAGACACACTCTTCACAGATAAACCCAGAATATCTCCAGAATGAATTAAGGGGAAGACAGACATTGTGACACATTAGCATATTGGATATTAACAAACGCAGTGTTTCTTCTGAAACACCAACTCAAAAGAAGAGGTAGTTTGAAGAGCAGTATTGAGTGTATGTACTTGTGATTACATATGTGTAGCCAACCAAAAAATAATACTTGTAAGGAATTTCTGATTTGAAGACCAATTTTGGCATGCATCCTGTGCAGATATCTTTCAGAGACCTGGGCAGCCATGTAGATATAAACCTGGTACAAGCACCAAGCACTTTGCCACCCTCAAGAAATGATGCTGAGTCACATATCAGTGTCAGCAGGTGTATGTATTTCACAGACACAACCCCATGAGTTTGTATATGATCTTCTAATGCGTTGTTTGTGCTGAAGCCACATTCAGTGTTGAAGCCTTGGTGCCTAAGGTGGCGTCAACAGAGGAGAGTTGTTTAGGACTCTTTTCAAAATGTTCACATTTAATGAAGTGTTGTCCAGGCTCCTACTTCAGAACCACTGATAAAGTAATGTCCCAGGTTGAGGTTTAAGGTATGAGACCTTCCTGTTTGAAAAAGTTTAAAACCATCAATGCTGCTTAGAACCACTGACATTTTCACTGACTTGTAAGAGACCTACCTTTTAATGTCTTCCTGCTTTAATAGTTCTAATTGAGATTGTCTGTATAATATAACTCATGAAGAAATAAAGCAGGCATTTGTTTTTGTAGGTTTCATATTGTCAAGATCTCTAAGGCAAATCAGTATTTGGGTAAATAGGGCCTTTAGAATATAAATCTTATTGAATGTGGTGGAAGGACACAAATGTAAAGGTTTCCCATTGTTTGTTCAACAATCTCAGCACCTCTAAGTGCCTTAGGGAATGTGATTGACTAGTTTCATTAATCCTTTAATGCCTGGGCATAGACTACTTCTAAGTGTGCTCTGGGCTTTTAAGGGCTGCCTCCTAGTTGTTGGTCTTGGGAGAGAGGAGAGGAACTGACAAATACCGTGAGCTTGGAGTTAACCTTCACATACATTGTCATCACTAATTTAAAGCAAATGATTAACCAGCATTTCACTTTCTTCATTTCAAAGAGCTCTAGCACCTCACTTTAAGACTTTGGCTGTAGTGCTCTTTTGGCTTGACCTTTTGTCCAAATATAGAAAACTGAGGTTTCCTTGTGTCCCCAAAACTAATTACCTACTTGTTCCTGAGTTCTAATAATTAGAATCTTATTCTCTGAATACTTGGCTTAATATTTTCCTTAGCAGCTATGATCTGTATATCTATTGTTTTCTTTATGTATGCCCTCATCCTCAACCTAAGAAACAGAGTTGGCTACTGACAGATATCCTTGGATACACCCAAATGTATGCCAGTCTGTATCTCTTAATACCTCCTAGTCCAGGCTTCTCCATTACTAACCTCTGTCCCCTTGTCAAAATACCACCTTTCTACGCTACACTGAAGCCATGAAGAATCAATCTGTTCCCTTTATTGATCTCATTCGACACTCTGGAGTTGTCTTCTTCCCAGTGTCCACTTCCCCGACACTTGTATTGATCTCAGCATCTCTCAGTTGGTCAGGTCCAACTTCCTGGTCACTTCTTAAGAAAGAAGGAGAGGGATTCTGCACCATTTTGAGTTTATAATTGTAGTTATGTAGTATAAAGCATTCTTTGTATTATAACTATTATAACTAGTAGGTAAATTGGGGTTCCCTTTTCAGTTCAGTCACTGACTTTTGCTGGGTGGCCTGGGGTGCATTCCAGCTCTTCAGGAGTAAAATGATATGCAGACTCAGTGATTAGTAGACGTCTCAACTCTCATATGTATGAATCTACATATGATACTGGAAGCAGGTTTTCAGGAATTTCCCATGGTTAGGTGAATGAAAATAAATCCTTATTTATATTTTTAATTCTGAGTTGAGGGGACACTACTAGTCTCCATACAACAGGGAAATGGAATCAGTGTAAAACATGATTATCTTACCACTGTTGTCCATTGTAAAGAAGTGGCGTCAGGGATATGGAGCCATTTTTTCCATAGCCACCCTAGACCTTAGATGATTGAAATTTTAGCTGTTATTATACCTTGTTCAGAGGTGAATGCTGGAGGAACAAGCCTGTGTATGCAGTGAGAAGGAGCTAAAGATTTTAAGTTTTGCTCAAAGAAAGTGACCTGCATACTTTCCTTTCATAGTTGCTAGCTAAGATGAACTTGGTGCCTGGGGGAAGATGTGATACAGTAGGGGCTAAAGCATGGTGGTGATTGGTTGTGCTTATCAAGTATTTGCCATACCCACAAACTTTGGACCTAAGTCATAAGTCACTTGGATATTTAGAAAATGACATATTTAAATCACTTTTGGAGAGAACCTGCTAGGTAGCAACTCATTTAAATAAATAAGGGCATGTTGTCATTTGGCTAAGAATCAGTTTTTAAGTAAGAAAGATGGTCCTATTGCTTCGTCTGAAGAAAATCTGCTATTGCTTCTAAAAACAGTTAAAAGCCCAATTGTTACCAATAACTGATTCTGTATTTTTCTTTAGTTTGTAAAAAATATAGATATTATTATAAATTTAATTCTAATTTGTGAAACTATTACTAATGAACCTGGGCTGAATTACTTTGCACCTTAGAAGCTATTGTATTCTTATACTTGTGATTTGATCAAGATGAGCACTTTGTCCTCATCCAGGATGATAGTAGACACTTATTTTTATTAGGAATATCTGCAATTGGCAGGACTTGGAAGTTATGTTATTTTCATCTGTCATTAGAAATGGAAGCCACGAGAATCACTGTTGCTTCATGGGTTGAAGACATTTGCATTGGTATTCAGAGCTCATTGGGAAGCCAAATTGAAGTTCTTTGCTACAAAAGAGAATGTCTTAAAACATACTTATGTGTTGAGCTCTTAGTTGTTACCTGACTTGACTGGATTGAATATTACATCTGAGAAATAATAGAGAAACTATTACCATGAGAGGTAATGGCAATTTGTCTAAAACGCTTAAGAGCTAGGGGCCACTAATAATGAAAGGAAATATTGACAGAGCAGTGATGATCTAGATGTGGACAGGTCTATTAGAGCACCAGGAGAGAAAACTAGCTGTAAGATGCTATTTTTGTTTTGTTTTGTTTTGTTTTGTTTTAAGATTTTATTGGGGAATTCGGGAAGGGGAACAGCATTGGGGAATCGGGGAAGGGGAACAGACAAGTTGCTGTCCTTTTGTTCTTCAGTCTAGCTGTGGAGGACGTCGCTTCACTGGCCCATGTTGGTATTATCATTGCACTCTTTCCAGGTGAGGCAGGTCGGTCGCCAGGCCCTGGACGGTCGCTCAAGGCGGCTCTTGGCAGCTCACTCCGTCAGCCAGCTACTCACACTGGCTGCCAGTCACTCATGGTAGCTCATAGCAACCCACTGCAGCCCCACTGAAGCCTACGCCAGTCACCGGCAACTCACAGCAGCCCAGCTCCAGGTTGAGCTGTTGTTCACCATCTTAGCTGTAGAGGGTGCAGGTCACTGGCACTAATGTGGGATCCAAACCGGGGCCCTGCTGCTCAGAGCTGGGGTCCCAAGACAACTCTTAACCAACGCACCACTTGGCCGGCCCAAGATGCTATTTAAAGAGGATTTCGGAGGTCACTTCCACTAGACCTTGTGGGGAGTGCACCTGGTGACACTCAGGTAGCAGATCAGAGAGATATTAGGAAAGTAGATAGATAATGGTATCTGCAAATGCTGACGCAGTGTTGTGGTGCCAGGGAATTAACACAGCACCATTTCAGAGACCATTTCAAATATACATTAGATTTGGCAAGCAGAATATCAGAAATTGGGACATCATTCCCCAGTGGACCTTGTAAGCATGGTGGAAGCTGTGCTTTACATACAATGCCTTAGGAAGTTGGTTAGTCTCTTTCAAAACTGGATGTACTATATTCCTTTTCCTAACCTCAAGATACAGGAAGATGTGAGCTGTAAAACAGGTCATGAAAGACTGCAAGTTTATTTTATGAATCTATGCATATGTTATGTACACAGTGATGAGCAAACACAGCTGGGAAGAACAGCAGATGATATTGGGACTGGAACTGTGGTGTTTATCAGACTGACATAATAATCCTTTCCTGTGAAAGTGTTCTTTTTAAGTGACTGTTAGGATTGGTTAATTTTTATCATGTGTCTGACAAGTAAGTATTCTTGACTACCCAACCTCTTTTCCTACCTGTTCCACATTTTCATTCTCATCTCTCGCTAGGTTTATTTAGGAATGAGATCCATATTTGACCTCTGGTGGGAAACGAATGTGGACAATGAATTTTCATTCCTTTGTTTAAATAAAGGTAGGTAGGTTGGTTCAGGTCTAAATAGAAAGTAAATGTGATCCATCTCCACTGACATGTCCAGGTGAAGCTTTGAGTTGCCTAGGGGGAGTAGGCATAAAATCTCAGAGAAAAATAAAAATGAAGAACTATAAAATGAGCAACCCATTAAACCTAATTTGACTATTTTTAAAGAAAGGCATTTGCAAATTGGGTAGTCTTGATAATGACTTTAGAGTATCAGGAAGAAAATTAAAATTTTTACTTTTGGTTGTAAATCTGACGTAAATTAATAAATAGTTAATGAATTCCTACTACGTATAAAACAGTATGTTAGATGGTGACACTGAATAGATAGTAAGCTCAGTTTCCACTAAATGGTAAACCCACCCATGACAAATTAAATAGCTATAAAAGATCAAGGGGCTTGATTATTTAACAATTAAATGGTATAATCAATGAGGTTTTAGAGGTGTGAGCAAGTTGGAATTTAAGCTTGTTTTGAGACAGGTAGGATTTATCAAGGCAAAGTTATTATAATGGGGTTATGGGCAGTTATAAAGTAGGAATGGGGAGTGCAGAAGCCCAGATGTGGAAAAGGCCTTAGGAGTGGGTTAGTTAGGAATGGAGAGAGAATAAATTAGTTTGGGCAATTATTGGAATATAAACAGAAAGATCATAACTCTTAAATATCATGCATTTTGATTTAAGCTTTATCTTCTGAGAAAGCCAGAATTAAAAACAAACAAACAAACAAAAACTTGTGTCCTATGGGACTTCTCAGGGTTGGGAGATGGCATGGAGGGTACCCAGATTGGGTTTAGCCTCTTTCATTCATTCTCTCAGCATTGTGAAACCAGAATAGTCCTGCTTTTACAACAAATTGTCTCATATATTAGATTTCCTAGTTGGACTTCTTTTTAACAAAGGATGCCATAGTAAAATAGATCTTTTTTTTTTTAAGATTTTTATTGGGGAGTTGGGGGATGGGAACAGCGCTGGGGAATTGGGGGAAGGGAAACAGACAAGTTGCTGTCATTTTGTTCTTCAGTCTAGTTGTGGAGGACGCTGCTTCACTGGTCCAAGTTGGCCCATCATTGCGCTCTTCCCGGGTGAGGCAGATCAGTCACCGGCCTCTGGACGGCCGCTCACAGCGGCTGCTGGCCGCTCACGCTGGCTGCTGGCTACACATGGTAGCCCATGGCAAACCACTGCAGCAGGGGCTGTAGCCTATGCCGTCGCCGGCGACTCACGGCAGCCCAGCTCCAGGTTGAGCTGTTGTTCAGCATCTTAGCTGTAGAGGGCAGTGTCACTGGCCCTCATATGTGGGATCCGAACCGGGGCCATCTGGCACCCCAAGCCAGCTCTTAACCAACGCACCACTTGGCCGGCCCTAAAATAGATCTTAATAAAATCAATGTAGGCTGGCTGAGTGGCTCAGTTGGTTAAGAGTTAGCTTAAGAGTGCAAGCTCTGAGCAACAGGGCCTCTGGTTCAATTCCCACATGGGCCAGTGATGCTGCACCTGAGCTGAGGTGCTGCTGAGCTGCCAACAGGTGGAATGATGGCTCAGCTGGTGAGAACACGTGCTCCTAACAACGAGACTGCCTGTTTGATGGTGAGCTACGCCCGCCTGCAACTAACACTGAACTCGGCACCTTGAGTTGAGCTGCCACCTGGATGACTTAATGAATAGAGCGCAAGCTCTTAAGAACAAGGCTGCCGGTTCTACTCCCGCAGGGATGGTAGCTATGCCCACCTGCAACTAAGACTGAACTCAGCACCTTGAGCTGAGCTGATGTCCGGATGGCTCAGTGGATAGAGCATGTGCTGTCAACAACAAGTCTGCTAGTTCGACTCCCGCATGGGATGGTGGCTACGCCCATCCTGCAACTAAGATTGTAACACAGCACCTTGAGCTTAGAGGCCACAAGCTGCCGACGGGCAGCCAGATTGTGACTGGCACCCTCCACAACTAAGATTGAAGAACAACAATTTGGCTGGTCCCCCTCCCCAATTCTCCAACACTGTTCCCCTCTCCCAATTCCCCAATTTAAAAAAAAAAATCAAAGTAAAAATAAAAGGTTGTGTCGGGCAAGGGGAAACCATAGACCCAGTTGAAGTTGTTTCTGAAAAGTTGATCTGATTGTGATGGGCCAGATGTATTGGAATTGAGGAAAGACTGGAGGTTGAGGCCTAGTAGGAAACTTGCTGCAACAGTTTAAATGTTAGATACTATACAGTAGGGGTCAGCAAACTGCAGCTCGCAAGCCACATGTGGCTCTTTGGGTACGTACATGTGGCTCTGAAGTAAAATTGAAAATGAAAGGAAAACTATCATAGTTTCATTTATACATTTTTAAAGGATATTATTCACATAATGGTGATTATGTAAATATATATTTATGGCTCTCGAATAATTTTTAAATTGCTGTGAGAGACAGGATTGGCTCTTCCAGGGATCGGCAAACTTTTGAGACCGAACGTACCCAAAGAGCCGCATATGGCTCGTGAGCTGCAGTTTCCCGACCCCTGTTATAGAAGGATGACCAGAATTGGGTTTGTAGTACAATGAAGAAGCAGGTGCTAGAGGTGTTATAAAGGAAAAATAATTAGAACTAGGATATAGGGGTGGTTTTAGAGAGGGCGAAGAGTTGGCAATCTGGATTAGGTGGCCACTGCAGTTAGTGTGCTAGAATTGGGGAATCACTTCAAATGTTTAAGGGCAATTTTCCTATCCCACATAGATGCAGAGTTTCATGTGACTCAGAAAGGAACCTCAGATGCCATTTGTATACCCTTGTGCCAGGGATCTTTGTGGTCCCGCTCTTTTTGGGAAATGGTGACAGGGCTGTCAATTGGTAGGTGTTCCTCAAACAGTAGTTGCTTGGAGGATTTATTATTGATCTCTCTGGGACTTGGCTCCCTCATGTGTGTTTGCTCCTTGCATGAATTTCAAACTGTTCTGAGCTCCCCTTTTTGCAGGCAACTTGGGGCTTCATGGGAGAATAAAAAGTGGTTAGGTGGGCTCGGTCTGGACTCTTAACTTTCTGTCAGAGCAGCCTAACTGTGTGACATAATTCAAGCATTGGACTTTTGTTTATGGGATAGTTTATAAAATATCTTTTAATTCTAACGTTATATAGAGGAATGAAAGCAGGAACCAGAGAGTAAGCAGTCAAGGAGGAGTCGATGAAAAAGCAGAGGCAATGTGTGTCCCAGACTCTGGGCTTGGTACTCCTGGGGACAAGAGGAGGAGAGGATTATTTCCAGGGGCTTTTGAAGCACATTCATTTATTCAGAGCCCCAAGCACTGTCTGTGGACCAAATACTTTGTCATGTGATGACATTTTTCAAATATACTTTTTTTTTTTTTAAGATTTTCTTTTTTATTGGGGAGTTGGGGGAGTGGGAACAGAAAAGTTGCTGTCCTTTTGTTCTTCAGTCTAGTTGTGGAGGATGTTGCTT
>NW_017731961.1:860473-869589 GCF_001890085.2 Hipposideros armiger | reverse complement strand
ACACACACATATATATATATATATATATATATATATATATATATATATATATATATATATATATATATATATATGCAGTTCTACTTGTGGAAGTATGTACAAGAAGCTGACAAAAGCTTTGGGGGAAGAAAGTGGGGCCCAAACACTAGCGTTTGTACAGAGAATTATTGCTGTATGTCCCTTGGTCCTCATGAGTCTTTTTGCAAATCTTGTACCTATTTCACTGACTGTAAAGTTGGAGACTGCAGCATCAGCCTGAGATTGACTGGTTCTGCTCTCCTGGGGGAAAGCGATGCTACTCTCTTCTCTACCAGAAGGCAGTTGAGTGCAGTGGTGAAGAGACTCAACTCCCAAGTGCTTTACCACTTGTATCTCCATTGCTCCCCTTCATCTGGAAATAATTCTCATTTGGATACTAATGATATAACCTCATAAGGTTCTCATGAGAATTACATGAGATGATGTGTGTGAACCATAACTTTCAGTAAGGGCTGTCTTGCTTATCCTTAGCATCCAACTTGGCCACTTTGGAACTGTTCCCCACTGTCGTCTAAAAGTCCCCTGTACCATCTCCTCTCTCTGACTGATCCTTCATTCAACAAGTACTTAATGGAGAGTCTGACCCTGTTTGATGTCTGGGGATATAGGGATATTCAAGACAGACAACACCCCTAATTTGAAAGACCTTCCTCACCTCAGCCTTAATTAAGACCCTTTTCTGCAGGGAACCCACTATGTTCTCTCACAAGTCTATGATGAAACACTACTCTCTGAAGCCTTCATGACCTCTCTTCCTCAAAGAATTTATCACATCCAACTTTTTGCTACCATCCATGCTATTCAAACTTCTCTGCTGGTTTGTGATCTCCTTGAAGTAGGAGTCTGGAACAATAGGAGTCCTTTTTGATGTTTTTAAAAATATTTCTTGAAAGCTCATGGTTTAAACTCAAGTTATTAATATTGCCTTGAAATATCTCATTGCTAAGACCAAAATGAAAATTTGGTTCCAAGAACATGTTTCTTTCCCAATTCTTTCCACCTTGGCCCCCTTTCATTGTGTTCTCTTATAGAATGTACAATTTATTGCAGCCATATTTTAGCTTGTAAGTTTCAGTAACAGAAACAAACAAACAAAAAACACATCCATGTACAGAATTGGCCCTAGGCAAACTGTGAGATGGTCAAGTCACTTGCATATTCATAAATGCACATCTTGTTTTATTTATTTACATTTTTTGCCCTGAAGTTCACAAATGTGATTTTATAAAGGATGAGCTCCCTGAAATTATAAGCAAAATATTGTGTGTATGGACATATTTATGAGTTGGAAGTGTCCCTTTGATCAGAGACCCAATGAGACTAAAAAACCTTTTTCTGGCTCTCAGTTTTCCCTCTACCAGATGCCCCCAGGTTATTCCTTAGTTGCCAGGGGCTCACTTTTCTCCTTTGGCTGCCCAGGTCTGTTTTCCGGTCAGATTCCCAGGCTGAGCGCTTCCCCTCCAGTACTCTCCTTTAGCCTCCGTCTCCACTCCTTTTCTCCCCACCCAGTCTTGTCTTTTCTTACATTGTGTGGGAGTCCAAGTGCTCTGCTGCCTGACGGAACTAGCCTTCAAATCAGGGATGGCGCTGGATAGTGCGATAGGTCCATCTCCCCTCAAGATTCTATGACTCACAATGTGGAGATGGGTAAAGAGTCTCACTGTTTTTCCTTCCAGGTAATATTTCCATTTGAAGAGATGATTTCAGAAAGCCAGTCAGCCTTCAGTTCAGACACACAAACTTGGGGAGGGGGCATATTGAAGGCTTTCATGGAACAAGGTTCATATATTGTCTTATTTACTTTGTAATTCACCCCTGGAGGTTTCTTTAGTTGCCCAGGGTCACCCTGCACTGGTGATGGGGCAAATTGTGAACCTAGATTTTCTTATTCCCACACTTCTGTGTTCCAGGGCTCACTACTGCTCTCCTGGAAGTCTTCAAATCCCACCACGTAGTAATTTTCCCCATGAACAAGTCAGCCACAAGACTGTAGGTGGGAATTATACTAAGGTTAAAATGGAAAATTATCAAGGCTTTTCACTGCATTTAGAAAAGTTACTGTTAAGAGTATAAAAGACTACCATAGTTTTAATAGGTTTATGAAGCAGGGAGAAGGAGAGAGGGAGAAAAGAAAGAGAGGGAAGAAAGAGAGATAGATAGCAGTTGATAAGGAGCAGCAGCAACCAGACCATATTTGCAGCTGGACAATTGAAGATCTTTTTTTTTTCTTTTTTTGGGATATGTGACCATAATCCATGAATGCAGATACTTTCGAAATCCCATTTTTTCTTTCATGTAAGAGTTGCGGAATGGAACAGATGCCTTTACCGTATTTCCCCATGTATAAGACGCACCCTTTTTCGAAAAATTTGGGTTCTAAAAACTGGGTGCGTCTTACACAATGGTTGTAGATTTTTTTTTACTTGCATTTCCTGCTTTTTTCGCACTTGTTTTTGCACTTATACAACCACTGTATAAGACCAGTTTTGGAAATCATTGGTTCTCTCTTCTCTTATCTTCCACAGATGATCTTCCACAGATGAAATTAGATAAGGAAAATAAAAATTTAAATCACAAAACATTAGTTTGTGGTATTTTTTTAAATTTTCACTGCAAAACATTTAGGATTTGCTGCTTAATTCCTCATATTTCAGTATTGTTGACTAATCATAAATACTTTATTTTTATGACTAATAGTACAATTCTGACTTTCAGAAAGGAGAAGCTTGTGTTTGCACTAGGTTATTTTTGAGTAGTGATATAATGCTTTTATTTTAATGGGTTACAACATAATATTAAAACAGGTACTGCCATCTTTCTGCTATTAAATGATAGAAACCAAGCACTTGGGAAGCAACAGTTGAACTAGGGGCACTAAGATAGGCACTTTATAAACATTTTCTCTTATCTTCATATCATCCTGGTAAGCTATTATTATCCTACGTTAGAGATTTATATTTGAAGCTTATAGGGCTTAAGTGACTTGTCCAAAGTCAACTAGCTGATAAGTGTAAGAGCTGAGATTTCACTTCAGCCAGAGCACGCATACAATGCTGGGCTTCTATGTTGTCAGTGTAGATAGGCTACAGTCATTTTAGGAGATTTTAGTTCTTGAAAATTAAATTATATCTGTAACAGAGGAGATATTGAAGAGTTTTCTACTATTTTATTTATTTATTTATTTATTTTTAGCTGAGCCATTCTGCCACCTGCTGGCAGCTCAACGGCAGCTCAGCTTGGGCCGGGAATCGAACCAGTGACTCTGTTGCTCAGAGCTTGCACTCTTGAACGAGTACTTAACCAACTGAGCCACTCGGCCAGCCCGAGTTTTCTACTATTTTAAATTGCCTGATTTGTTAACTCATTGGTCATACTCCATTGTCAATTTGACTAAAAAATAAATCATGGATTGGTCACCTGCCTTCTGATTAATTATTTAAAATAATACTTGAAAGATTTAAAAATAATGCTTTATTACAATAAGAGGAAGGGGTTTGAAGAAAGATTAGGTAGTGTTTGGTTATCATTTATGCCTTTGTTCACTGAGCTCACCTTCTGTGGGCCAGGCGCTGTGCTAGGCACTGGGCATGAACATTGTGAATAAATGTGGCTTTTTCCCTCGTGAGCTTGCAACAGAATGAGTGCATCGAGGTAGGGTGTAAAGACAAAGAGAATATCTCTTTCCTACAACAGGAAACTCAATTGGTAAACTCAATTGGGAGATAAGTCTAGGCGTAAAAACTACTCGAATGCATTTATGCCTTGAAGGTTATGTGAATTTATATTAAGGCTTTTAATCACGGTGCCCTACTGCTCAGTGTGGGAGGAAGGGATGGCCTCACAGCCCTGGATGAGGCTGGGTAATTCCCATACTGGCCTATGTATGTATATGGAATGGGCTCAGATGAACAGTATCTGGCATGTAAAGGTTGCCCAGGCTGAAATAGACCATAAATGCTCTTACAAATTGAAGAAGAGTAAACAATCATGGGTCCTAGGAGAGGTCAGGGAAAGGTTTGTGAAGGTCTTTATTGGGTCTTTATAGAATTCCATTAGGTGGGATTCATTTGTTTTATTCTTTTTATGTGCCAAGTACAATTCTAAGTATGGAAGATAGAATAGTGGGCAAAACAGACAAGACGCTACTTTCATAGAGCTTACAGTTTAGGGGGAGGGGAGGGTAATAATAAAGACGTTAAGATTATTCCACATAGTGTTAAATGCAATGAACACAATTCAAAAAGTGTGTTAGAGAGAATGATAGGGGTGGTGCTGCTGGTGGTGAAACTTTATTTTGGGTGGTTGGGAAAATCGTATCTGAGGAGGTGACACTTGAATGAAACCTGAGTGTTGAAAAGCAGCTGGCCATGCAACAGTCTGTGGAAAGGGTCAATGGACAAAGCCATGAAAGATGAAATGATTCATGCTGTGGGGGTTTATCCATCAAAGAGCTGAACCCTATAAGGGCATATATGGATCGGAGGCTGAAAAGTTTAGGTTACTGACAAGTTATGGAGGGTCTTGGGTATCAGAAGAGGGTAAGAAAAAGGACTGCATGTATCAGGAGATGAGTTGTTAAAAAAGAGAAGGAGAATCTGGTTGAGTGTAGTCATGGAAGCTTAAGGAAGCTTGTGTAATTGGGACATTGAAGTTTAGTTCCTGTGACCTATGACAAGGGACACCCAAATAACATAATGTCCCAGTCACTTCCTGTTGGAAGTTGAGTGTAGTCCTAAAGTGAGGCATACATGGTGCTTGCTTGACTAATTCAAATCAGAGGGTTGCTGGAGAATTGTCCCATAAATGAGATCATGGAGGCCTTGACAAAGGTAAGCTACAATTCAATGTCAGAGAATGTACTTACTATGGTAATGTTTTCTAAGCCAGATAGGCTATAACAGATTCCTTTTGTGGCAATTCCCCTTGGAACCAAAATTAATAGCATTTTTATTAATGTAAAAGAACAGCTTTTATGCTATAAAATGTTTTTATGAAAGGAAAGAGAAAAGTTGGAGTTTGGTTTTGATCCATTCCAGGTAAGTAGATAAAAAGAGGTGTGTTTAAAGTCCCCCCTTTTTTTTTTAATAACTGTGTATTATTTACTGAAGGAGAAATTTTCCCAAATGTTGATATAATTCTCTAGAGAAATGTGTTTAGGCAGTGAAGGGATTCCTGGCTGTGATTGAGAAACAGAGTAATGGGGATCTGCACTTCTTCTCTTTTGAGGTTAATTCTGATGTGTGTAGCCTTTACATCCTGTTAACTTTTTGAAAGATAAACTGATACAAGAATGATTTGCCAAGGCTAGCAACTCTTCCCTTTAAAACCTTGGCTCAGTGTACACATTGAAAGGATGGGGGAGTAAGATAAAAGCATTATAAATATGAGGTTAACTGAATTCAAATAGAAGGTTCTCTCAAGTTATTGCATTCCTTAGAAAATAAATACATTGAGCATATGGTTAAGATTGATCAAAAAAGTATTCTGTATGCCAGTGATTATGTTCCCATCTGTGATTAAGGTTTTCTGTCTGCATCTGGTTTTCACATTATATTTCTGTAACAAGAATCTTTTATATAGCAGAGTTCACTTTCTGTATTTTCTATTAGCTGCAGCTTGAACTACTGCACGGATCGCAGATTTACACATGTGGTTTTCATTACTTCATACCATTGAGAAAAAGTAATATTTGTTTGGGAATGTATGTTTTCCACAATTTCCATGGTAATATAACATGTTGAGCCTTTTTAATCATTCTCTCGTAGAACTACAAATTGTTTGAGGCATCTACTCTTGGTGGAGATTAGCTTTTAAACTTGTCTCACTATATGTTCCCCTCATGATGAGGTTTTACAAATTTGAAGGCTGAGAATACAAACAAAGCAATTATTAAAGATAGAAAAATTTACTATCATTTGCATGCGATACAGACTTTAGTGTGGAATAAGTATTACAAATATCTGGATGTATATTTCATAGTGCTTATTACCATTACATACTAATTTTATTATTATTTCATATTGGAAGACCATTTAATGTGTTGGATGTATGAAGCACATACATAATACTCCAAAATTATTATTTTGAAAAATATTAACATTAGATTTTTTTTGAGTTATCCTATTGATTGCAATATAGTGTTTTATATATAAAATAGTTAAAGGGGGAAAATTCTCATGAGTAACTTTAGGTTTACATTTTGTATTATTTGAATGTGTATTTGTATGTCATATTAACATTAAAGAATTTATGAACATATACATTTTAAATATTTTGTAACATTATCTTCCAGCCAACTCTTTCTCCATCTGCTTCAGAATACTCTGATTAAAATAGACACAAGTCAAGTTAAAAAGTGAAACTGTATATTCTATATTAGAGAGTCATTTATAATGAGAAATTTATCTTTTAAAGAATGTTTACCTGTATAGTAATTTTATGTGCCTCAAAACTGAGATCCACTACACCATTTTTATTAATAAACCCAGGTATTTATTAGTCTGGTATTTAGCATATGAGAAGGAAGAAATAAGACTGAGACTCTGTGGGATTTGGATGTGCTTTGACTCCTTCATTTGTTCAATGATGATTATGATCTGTAGCCAACACTGGCATGATCCACTTTTATCAGGCTCTCTGAGCATCTTTTGCTGATGGTTGCTGAAGCAAAATATCAAATATCATTATTGAAGCTAAGAAAAATATCCATTTTTCTCCCCCCCAATCATATTTGTTTATCCTCTATAAAATATTTTTACCTTGGTATAGAAACATTGAAAATAATAGTATAGTGTAGAAAATTACTTATTTCCCATTTCCAGAAATAATTATATTTAACATCAACGTGGATTTACTTCCAATTTCTCCTCCTTTCACCCCCACCCACAGTATTTGAGTACTTATATACATGTATATGTAATGTATCTATGATCTATGCACCTTGGTCATTTTCCTACTGAAAGTTTTGCTTTATCATTTGTTAATAAAATTGTTAGATTTCATAGAAAACTAAACGTCTCCAAGTTCCAACTGATTGTCTTTAATGATCTTTGTTGAGCTTCAAGACAATTTCCAATTAAGAAATACCTAGTATTGTATTTTTCTTAAACATTGCTTATTTGATTTTTGCCATAAAGAATGAGAAACAACTGACTTTCAGTCAAGATGGCAGAAGTCAAGACCTGACCCAGGATTTCTGGCTCCCATCCAGTGATAATACCATCTTATGTTTTATTGCATTAATAAATTATACTAATATGTACAAACAAATAAATTTTATGATTTTATTCACCAAAAAAAATGAATGAGAAACAACTGATTGCATGATAGCAGAGTCATAGTGTGATATATAAAGGGTATTGATTTTTTTTAATAGAATAAGCTTGTTTATATACATCAGAGTATATTCACCAATTTTAATTTCTATGGAGTAGTTTGGTCTCTTAAAAAAATAATAGCAACAGCCTTAGTAATACTTTTTGAGATTGCTTTTATAAATATTTATTTATTTTTTGCGTTTATTTAGTTCCTACCTTAAGTGCATATGATTGTGCTAGGGTTCTATTTTATAGATAATAAGAACTAAGTAGTGATAGTTTTTCTATTCATAGTAGTGGTAGTAGTACTAAAAGGTGAGTAACAGGCACTCAATAAATGTTTGAGAATGAATGAGTAAATTCTAAACCTGCCAAATCTAGGAGGAAAAATGTGAGTATTAGGATTGCTTTAGGAAAAAAAGAAAGTGGTAGTTTGTTCATTTGGTAAAGTGATTCACCAATAATTGTTGTTACTAATATTTTAAACTAGTTGATTACATAAAGATTATTCATTAATATTAATAGTTTTAGACTATTTTAGCTAATAATGGCAATGTTTACATTTCAGAACAGTGAAACATATGGATACCACTTTGTTTTAAACAGAATTTAACTTGTATTTAAAATCCAAAATATAAAATAACAACACATAATGCCTCAAAGCGTTTTCTAAAGAAACCATATTATCTGACAAATTATTTAGTTTGTTAAATCAAAGCAGGTAAAATCTAACACATTATTTTAAGATATTGATGTACATATGTTTTAATACCAATTTAAGGAAAGAGGATTTATCAGGTTCAGAATGTATCCAGCTTTGAGCCAGACGGTTGGAGAATTAAGAGTCCTTTCCTCATTTCCTTATAGGAACTGAGAAGATGAGGACTGCTTTGGAATCTTTAAAAATTTTGAAGAGCTAGTATCTGTATTTTATACAAACAAAACTGGTCTAGTATTATCTTGTAAGTAGATGGGTGTGATCCTTTAGACTGGTTGTGATATATGCGTTTTTTCTCCCTTTGTTGTTGTCAATAGAAAAGATTGATCTCTGGGCTGGTGAACGTAATATCTGTCCCAGTCAGAAAAGGAGAGAGGAAATTAGCAGAGCGATTGGTGGAGAATGATATCTGTCAAAAGAAACACTTGGAGAGCACTGAGTTTAGTAATAGGTGACTGCCGGAAAAAAGGGAACTTTGAATATTGTCAAGGTAAGGAACAGATAAATATTTTGATTCTGCAATTTACTTACATGCGAAAAAAACCAAAAACAATCTATCATTTTTTTCCAATAAATTGTGAAGATTTTTAAAATTTCTTTTAGTGCCTGTTGATAAAGCATTTGTATTATATATTTTAAAAATTTGTTTTTGAAATTTTGGGATGTGGGTTTGGGTGGTTATCAATCAAACTAGCTGTGGGAACCCGAGTTTGAGAGCTTTGAGTCTGAAGATATCAAATGATCAAGTTCTAAAATTTTTTCACTCTCTTCTTATTGCAGCACTTCTTGCCATGCTTCATAATACACGTTATAAGTTGCACAATACTTGGAGTTAAAGAGTAAAAGATATGCCATGATTTCTGTGTTTATTGTAACTAGAGATGGTGTTTTCTGAAACAGTTTGTTGACGAAAGGGGGAAAAAAGTGCCTTTCAATCTATTATTTCTTATTGATTTGAATTTTTTTTTTAACTTTTAGGAGAATGTCACTTTCTAAGCAGAATTCATGTCAGGCACATTATGAGAGAGAGAGAGAGAGAGAGA
>NW_017731961.1:858925-860427 GCF_001890085.2 Hipposideros armiger | reverse complement strand
AAAGAGAACACTGAATTATGGATTCCAGAGAGTTAGAGAGAGAGAGAGAGAGAGAGAGAGAGAGAGAGATCTAACTTGAGGAAAACAACAAGTATAAACTAAGTGTATTGACATTTGGCAAGAGACTTCTTAAAGTCTGCAACATTTAAAAATTAAAGAGAACACTGAATTATGGATTCCAGAGAGTTGATGTCTCCTGTAGCCAGCTCTGTTTCAGGGTTAGTGGACTTGTGCATAGATGAATATGGATAAACTGTCAAGAAAAAAAATTGAGAGTTAACAGAAATGTTGTGGGATACTGGTTGACATTTTAATGATTGGAAAGAGATTTTGGGAAGAGATTTTTGAAATTCTGTGACTGCCTGCCTGACTACATGAAAAGCGGGGTAGCAAAATATCTACCATTTTGTGGCCATTGTTCTGGAAAAATCACTGCTGGTGCCTACCCCACAAAATCTACTCTTGCAGTTCCTACAAATACTTAATGGCTTGTTCGTAAAAGTTCCCAAGAAGGTGTTGGCAAATGAGGGTTTTTGTTTTTGAAAGACCAGAGATAATGAATATTTTCCTATAATTATAGACTCCTTTGAGGTAGCCTAAATGATGATTTAGTTTCTCTTTCTGTATTTCTCTTTCTTTCATCCCCCCTTCTTCATATTATGATGTTCTTCTGTAATTCACAAGAGACAGATTCAAAAGAGAAGGCAAGGAATTAAATTTTATTAAGTAGTTGAGACATTTCTTACCTTTGCTTCTATCTTCTTACCTTATGTATTATTGTTACTAAAAATTAATTTTGAGAATTCAAACCTTGGTTGATTAGATTCTAAAGTCCAGCATAGAAAGTCCATCAAAAAAATAATAACAGTCACCATCACCCCTGCTTTAGAATTGTTTTCTCATCTTCTTCCATCAGAAAAATGCTTGTTTTAAAAGAGGATATAACTTCTTGCTTTCTGCCCTGTATATCTCTATGGGAGTTCTTATTAATGTGATAAAAATATCTAAGGTGCAGATTATAAATTGAAAAGGATATTGTATTTAAAAACTTGAGCATGTATTGCAAATATGTAGAGTTATGGTCTTTACCTACCCCCATCCCGTTGCTATCATACTCTCTTTTCGTCTTGTGGTATGTGTACCTGACCTGCTGGCAGTGAACCGTTTGCAGCATGGAAGATCCATATCGAAAGCAAAAATGCAAGACAAGGACATGCATTTTAAAACAGCCTACTGTGTGTTATTGTTATAATATGCAAATATTGAATCCCCAGCACCATGTATCAGAAATACCACATTGAGTTTCTTCTCTTTCTTAAAAAAAATATGTATATGCATGCACACACACAACATATATATATATATATATATATATATATATATATATATATATATATATATATATATAATTTCTTTATGTGGCATTGAAAAGTTAACTCCTACATTTTTCTTCCCTTTGGTAATGTTAATGGGTGTATGGAAATATGGGGTTCAGACTCAAG
>NW_017731961.1:804409-857960 GCF_001890085.2 Hipposideros armiger | reverse complement strand
TCGGGGGTGGGAGGGCAGTAGATGGGGGAAGGGGGTTGTTTCTGTGTGAAGGGTGAAAAGGATAACTATTGCATTGTTCTGTACACCTGAAACTAATAATAAAAAAAATTAAAAAAAATAAAAATAATATTGTTCCCTTTGAATGAACCTACCAACCTAGGAAAGTTCCAAATTAGACCTAGATGTAAGGGGGTTATAAATCATACATGGTCTCAGGGATTTGTGTGAATATAGAAATTGTCTGTGAATATATGTTTTTAAAGTTTACGCTTGTAACATTTACCAAAATTTAAGATTAGATCTGATTGCATTTTAAATTGAGTTATTGTTTTTATATTTATGATTTTACGTTGAAAGGCATGACCGCTTGTAAAATTATTACTATATTACCATGTTTAAGAGAACTTAACATTTGCTACATGTTTAGTTGATTACATTGAAATTTACTTGTCAGTTCCTAAGTTTAAGTGCTTGATCAGTATTTACTTGTCAGTTCCTAAGTTTACCTGGCACTGAAAATTTTAAATATATTAAATTTATTAAATTTAAAATACAATTTAAATTACTTAAGGAAATATATTAATTAGGTTAATTCATAGTTTCGTTCTTTCCTTGAATCGATCCTTGAAATTGGTTAACTGTTAAAACCAAGGAAAACTGTTTTTCATTTTAATTTTTTAATTCAATAAACTAATATTAATCTAAACACCAAAATAAGGGCATGAGGTTTCTTTTTGAGATGATGAAATGTTTTAAAATTTACTATGATGACTGTTGCACATATCTGTGAATATATCTTAAAATGTCAAATTGTACAATCTAAGTGTGTATATTGTATAGTATGTGAATTATAATTCAGTCAGACTGCTAAAAAAAATAGAAAGTTGTCATACCTTTCTTTGCTCAAGATTCATCCCTAGTCACTAAAATATGCCATCTCCTTATGTGACGTACCCTTATTAATATTTTTTTCCTGAGAAATCATCAATGTTAGAGATGTAGGTTCTTACCTCAATTTAATTCATTACATGTATAATTTATTGTCACTCATTTTATTTAATTTTCAAAGTTTTAAATGCTGCCTTACACATAAATTATTGTGCATGTCTCCTATTATACCTGAATAAATTCTAAGAATTATGAAAGTGTTTGAAAAAAAAAAGGGTGATTTTTTTAAAAGTTAATTTAGATAATGAGGTATACCTTCAAATATTGGTATCTTTATTAGGAAAAGAGGGAAATTATTTTCTCAAGAAAAATTGCTGTTTTTTGAGAGCATCCGCATTTATTTTTAGTTTTTCTTGGTCATGTTTGAGGGGTTTGATAGCATTAATGGGCTTTACCCCACATGGAGCTTTGAGCTTATTGTAGCACTGCACACTGATCCCAGGTCAGTGTGATGCGTGAAATCAATTTATTTGAATCTCTTTGCCTCTATAGGAATTTGGCAGCATGCCAGTTGTTTTCATTTAATGTTCTTTGTGTTGAACACAGACAAGCAGGCATGCTTTTGTATTCCTCTCTCTTTTGGTCTCTGTCTCTTTCAGCCAACATTTTACTCTATGGATTTTGAGATGAAGGAAGAATATATTATTTATGTGGTTCTAATCATTGCTTAATATGTATATATGTGTGTGTGTGTGTGTGTGTATGATATTTTTTATATTCCTGAGTTTTAATGGTGACTTTCTTTATACACAAGAAATATTTCAGAGTTTTGTTTAAATAAGATTTTTGATGAAATATAAACCAGATCATAGGTGCCATTATGGTTAATGCCCATTATCAAAACTGAAAATAACAATATTAATTACACAACACAAGAAATGTTTCATTGGTGAACTGACTTTCAAAATCGTTTATTTCTTGGGGAGCTTTTTTAAATTTGAAGATTCACACTTTAATCAAGGACATGCTAAAGAAAAATTATGATTTAGGTATTATTTTCTTTGAGTAACCCATCTTGATTAAGATACCAATGTTTTACATAGTTTTGTTGTATATGAATTTTTATGAAGTTCCTGCCTTTAGGTTAATATTTTAGCTTTTTAAAATTTGGAAGGTAATGACAGGGAACAGTGCAGTGGTTTTTGTTACAAATAGATTCAGACCTTTTTATGGATGTTTTTGAAGAGAAGATTTGTTTCTGGGTCAGCTTTAGGAAGAGGTGGAGAAGGAAATGAGAGAGAGTGAGGAGAATGTTCTGTTGCTGCTCCGGGCAGTTCTTGCGGAAGTTGATATGCAGAACCGTGGAGCCTCAGCTTCGGGGTCAGGCTCATACCCAGCAGCTCTGCTTCCTTGTTTAATTACCTGAAGAGCAAAACAGCCAGCCTGCGAGTGTGTGAAAACCCAGTATCTCTCGCAACCTCTGGGAGCTCTGACATCCTGCAAAGCTAGACTTGTCTGTTCGCCAGCATCAGGCTGGCTATCTCCCTGGGTGCCTTTCTTTCTGAACACATTGTGTGGAAGAGGATTTGGTCAGGAATTTGAGGTTCCTGCCAGTGTGTGCCCCTGCTCTCTCCTGGACTACACTGATAGATACTCTTGATTTTTTTTGTTTAATGGATCTAAAATTTGGCTCTTTCATTTGCACTCTGGCCTTGCTATGAAACAATATCTTTATCAACAGCAACAGACATTGACCAGTGGAGGACTGGCCTTAGTTAATGGGTTCTTATTTTCCTAATTCATGTCCTACATGTGTTGCCTTTTGGGGTCAGATTCACTAGTAGTTTGGTGTGGAACCAGTAATTCAGAGGTTGTTTTTATGAGGCAGTTTCAGAAAATTAATATGTCCATGAAAATAGAATAGTCCCTCTTTAAACAACGGATAGGACTTTTAAGGTTGGGTTTTTTCCTTTCCTCAGAATTTAATATGGACTTGGACATTTGCTGGGGGAAGGGCCACACCCTTTGATGAAGCTGGGGGTGGTGAGAAATCATATTTGGACATCATATTTGGATACCAATTTATGTAGGTAGCATACGATAAATATTCTGAGGAATGCATAGAGATGGAGTCATTTGGAGTCACAACCAAGATGTTATCTTACCAAGAGAAAATCCAGCAGATTCTTTATCCACAATGTGGGCTGATGAAAAGTCTATGCTATGGGTGAAGGAGCAAAGGTAGTGGTGGTGGGGTTTCCTGCAAAGAGAGGAGAAAGTGTGATGACCTATGCAGTGATTTGGTTTTTCCAACTACTTCATTAAGATTCTGTCCTGCAGACTTAAGGGCATTTACCCTTTAGGTGCATGTAACTGCTTGCAGGTGCATACACAGAGCAGTGTATACCTTTGTATTGTGCATGAGCACAGCTCCAGAGGGTTGATTCCATTCTTTGCAAAGAATAAAGGAATTGGACTTTGCAGGGAAGAGTTTGGTAGGAATTATTCTAAAAACTCCTTTTCATATTAGATTTATGGAGGTAATGTCAATATTTTCTGTGTTTGTGTACCACTACAGTGAAAAGTATATAAACATTTAAGTAATTGGATTAGCCTGGTGTGTCTTGCGATGGAGCTGGCATCACCATGTTCTACTACGCACTAGCGTAAGTAGCTCTGCCATAAGTGTTATGTGTATTCTCAGACATGTGTATATTTATTTATGTATCAGCCTGCTGCATTTCTTTGAGTATTTCTCTTTTCAACATCAGTATAAATATAAAAAAAGAGAATATATAAATATATCTTAAGCCACAGTCAACATTCCTAACCGGTGTCCTCCTCCACTGACAGACTCTAGGTACCCCGTCCCCCATTTTTAAGCTCCAACTTTTTGCTAGTATTATCCAACTGGAGCTTTCTTAAATACAAGTAACATTAGCACCATTTGTAGCATTAAGCCTTGGCATCAGTGAGAGTCTAATGTGAGAAAAACTTAGAGGACGTAGAAAGTGAATGGGGAGAGTTGTGGCTTGCAGGTGGCGTCAGGAATTAAATAAAATATGGACAAGAATGTGCGGTTGGCGCCTGGTGTTGAGTATGTTCAGTAAGTGTGGAGTGAAATGACAAGGAAAAATCAGACCTACGGGACAAGAGAGTGGGAGGAAGTGAAGTGAATTACTCTAGAAAAGAGAAGGGAAAAAACAAATCCTTTTAGGAACTTTCGGACTGTGTCAATTTACCAACAGGAATGAAAACAGGACATTTTGATATAATAGATTTTAAAAGTCACACACAGTATTCTAAAAATTAAAGAAGATTTTGGTATTTAAAATTAAGAATCATTTTAATAAGAAGTCAGAATGAGAATTGAAATTTCCATACAGGGTAAGGGAATTGAATTGAGATTTATAGGTTTTAACCATTGTTCGGTGCACTTCAGAATATACAGCATTAAATCTTATTTCCCTGATGTTGTGGGGGAGAGGGCCTGCGTGATGAAACCCAGTAGAGTCATTAATTTAAAAATTTAATTAAAAAATTTACATTGTTATAAAAGCAAATATACTGTACTGGGTATTATTTGAAAAATAAAGCAGCTTTGTAATGAAAATTTGTAAGGGAATCAATGGTAGCCAAAAATCATTTTTCAGTAAGTTTGAATTTGTTTATAAAGGTGGCAAATTAGTATGTAGGCATAGATTTTCCTAATTTGCAATGTGGAGAGATAAAATTGGAGAGTTTGTTAGAGATAAAAGTCCTGTGCAAATATGATGAAAAAATTGTGGGATTTTTGTTTTATTGCTGTGTATTTGCTCCACCTGGTGGATTTTGTTGAAAGTGTTTTAATTCATGTTAATGAAAAGCATACCCTTTACACAATTTACAGGAACGTGAATCTTTTGTTTTATTTTTGTTTCTGTGTAAAATAGTTTAATTCCTATTAAGGTCAAAACATTGATATGTCTTCTGTTCAGTTTTTTCATTGCATTGAAATTAACATGTATTAGTTTTTCTTGTTCAAAATGTAGCACATGCTCATTGGAAAATAGAGAAAAATAAAAATAGGAAATAAACATGATTTATAATTTCACCACCCAGAACCATTGTATTATTTTTTTAAATAGATGTTATCAGAATAGGACCATTTTGCATTTACATTTACTTAAAGATATGCAGAATGCTAAATGCTATGCCAAAGTGTGATGATGATGATTATAATTATTTTGGGGCAACTGCTACTCTTAGAATTCCCAGGCTCCAAAAAACATCAGTGTGTAGCAGGAACTGCTCTTTTTAAGCTCTATGTCTATAGAAGGCAAAGGCAAGAGAGATTAAAAGTACCTCATGCATTCATAGGGGTGATGAGATCTGTTGTTCCATGGGCTTACACAGATTGCTTTCTTTCGAAATCTTAAGGATTCAGTTGTGCTTTGATCATCTTATTGTTTTCCTTAGGTTATTCTTTTTTCTCTCCTTTAGACTCCAACAGCTCTGTAACAGAAGGTAAAGTTTTGAAAACAGTGTCTCCGTATGCAAGGGATTTAGAGACCTTTTTATTGTCTTTAAAATTGTCATTCATAGTCCTCATTAGCATTTATTGTTGCAAGCATACAAGCAGAAAATGTGAAATTGGTATGTCATGAATAGCCCCACAGAGCTCTCCAGCCCTCCGATTCTGCCTGCAGTGTGGTGTGGGCTGGGCTTTGAGGGAAAGCTGCCCAGATGGCTGCCTGCACGGAGCAGAGCTGCGGGTTTTGTCTCTGGTGCTGAGAGGAGGGAAAGCTCATTGGAGCATAGGCCTATCACCCTTGCATTCCAACAAAACTGACTCGTCATTAGTCAGGATGGGGAGGTGGTGACATTGAAACAAAGGTTTTCCATTTAGTGTTACAGTCCTTGTGAAATGGATAAGGGATGGGTAGTTAGGGTGTCTTCTCTACTATCTGAGTGATTTTTGTGGTCATAAAAAACATCAGGAGACTATAAATGGCAACTTATTTGCAGATTTACATGCAAGTGTATACTTTTTAAGATTGTTTTTATTGGAAATGCTTGTATTTGAAGAGACAGTTAATATAGCTTGGGTTCAGCCTTATAGATTACTAAAGAAGTGTCATACTTCAAAATTTTGTCAAGAATTTAATCTTTTGCTGGTGCCTATGGAGTAATCTACATTTAATAGTAGGTTTGAAGTTTGCATTTAAATAATGTAACATTTAATCAATGTAAATGTTAACTCTATTACAGCATTTCAGTATTTTTTTGAATATTAAATATTGAAAATCAAAAGTTGGTGGTAGAAAAAAAACTGTCATATATTGTGATATTTTAAGGGCATTGGCACTGTCAGAAACAATTCATAATAATTCGAATATAGATTTTGTTTATTTCTAGGGTGTGATATTTTATCCTAAATAGAGTTCATTTTGCACAAATACACACAAATGTACCCTACATACTTAAATGTACTAATACACGCCTTTTCATTTATGTAGAGAAAATTAATTATACTTCAATCAGAAGTAAGAATGAAATATATTGCTTGAAAAATTGTTGAAATAATATAACTAATATTTTATTCTGTACATATTGAAGATGGAAAATATATAGACTTTTTGGTTTTTCAGTTTAGGACATTATTATTTTAAAATATGATTGGAATCTTCACGTTACAGTTCAGAGCACATTATTAACACACTATACCTGATGAAGATACAAAAATCAAAGTAACCTTAGTCATTGAGTTTGACATGTCATAGGTGAAGGGAAGGGGCCATGACGTCTAACTCTGGACCTGCTACTTGCCCTGGTACATGGGGCTTTCTCAACACACCATCTAGTATGTTCTCCATGGGACACTGTTGTATGGTGCTTTTGTCGTCTATTATAGTTGCAGATGATCCAAACAGTGAAGCTTTTCTGCTTCTGTGATGTTTTGTATAATCTCCTATTAAGACAAACTTCCTCAACCCAGCATGTTTTCTTTGACTTGATTCCATCTTATTGCTAGCACTTAGGCCCTCTTGGGCAGCTCTAAATAACCCTTTGACCCCGTGATGTTTATACACCTTTCAAATTCTTAAAATGGCAATCATGTCTCCTATTCTTGTCATTTAGGCAAAGTGCCTGTGAGCTCTTCTGTGGGCTGGCGCAAAGTTGAGGAGGCACAGCGGCTTGCCAGTCACTTCCCCCAAAGGAAATATTTGAGGGAAACAGTGTGAATGTGTCTACTTGTTTACAACAGACATTTATAGAAAGGAGTTAAAATGTCAGATATCTTCTTACCGTTATGGAATACTTCAATGAACTTTTTAACTTCATTTTTTTTCTATCCCTCTGATTTCTTTGTGGTTGGCTATATCTTATGTTGTAGCTTAACGAAAACATAAACCATTTGTTTTACTTGGAGACACAATATAATTGGATTTATCTTTGTCAGGAGACAATCTGTTATGGCCATTGTTTAATACAGTTTCAAATATCTTTCAGTGGCAGAAACAAATTAATGTACATTTTTATTAGGTGTTGTATCTATTTAATTGACTGTCAAAGTGATGAGAAGTTAGAAAATCGTCCAAAAGAGAGGTCCAGCTCCCTTAAGCCCAACAGCTCACAGGTTAGGTAGGTTTGCCCTGTCAGTGGGATGCCTTTAGAAAACACTAATGGCTTCCAGCTGGGTGGAAAATCAAAACCTTTGGGGTCTGACAAAACTAGCAGATTTGAATTTGAAAGCAGAGCTAATGCCTCCATTTTATTTTTTACCACTCGCCCATAAAACATTATTTTCCAATATGTCAGCCTCATTTGGTGGCCAGTGGTCTGAAATTGAAAGTGGAACAAGCAAGTAGAGAAATCTGGACATTAGTGAGTCCGCCCTTTCAAGCTGGTGTGCCACTTTGTGGCAGGGTCTCCCCTAAGAGCAGGGGGTTCTTAATGACCATTCATCAATGCTCGTTGGCTGATCATTGAGCGCTTCTCATTCAGTTTATCAAGTCTTGCACACAAAAAGTCAGAATAAGCCTTATTCAGCTTTGTTAAAGGCAACTAGGAGTAAAATGCTCCACTTGAACCCATTTTGCCCTTGTTTTTTTCACTTTGTTAATGCAGCCCTGCTTAAATGAGTGCCTTTATTGGGTCAGTTTGAATATCTGGAACTATTAATTCTCTTGTATTGAATAGCTGGTGGCAGGCCAGAGCAGATGGGGTAGGAAAGTATTTGGTTGGGTGTATTACTTTCAATTAGGATCAATGAGGTTTCAGCTCCTTTGAATTAACTCACTTAATACCCACTAAGTGAAGTCACATCCTGCTGAAGCAGAGAGGAAAGTTTAGAAAACCTGTAGAAAGATTTAACCTAAATTCTCCCTTCACCAGTACAGAGAGCTTTCATTAATTGCAGACAATTTCAGTAGGCTGCTAGTCCCTATTGGTAAGTTAGGTTTGAACAAAGGAAGAATCTGCATGATGGAGCTCATCTGCTTTGGAAACAAGTGAAAAATACCTTGGAGCAATACAATACCATAATGTCTTTCTAGTGAATGATGTGAATTAATTGTCAAAAACCAATTCATGCATTTTTGGGGTAGCCTGGCATTCAGTTGTTGACTACATTTAACAATTCGGAAAATGATTATTTAGATGACTGTGTTTAACAAATTGCCTTAAAAGTGCTGTGTTCTTAATTAAAAGACATGCATTAACTGACATGGCTCTCCTGAGGAAGTACTTAATTGGTCAAAAAATGTATTCTTTGTGATTATTTTGAATATATTTTCTTTTTTAAAAATATGTTTCTTAATGGTGATGCAGGACAGTGTTTTGTAGAAAACTTTCATAATATGTATTCTTTTTTTCCCCATTTATCTTAATAAATGCATTCATCATGTTATTGTTTGTCTATTTTTATTATACAATTTGGATGTTAGTGGTCTTGGCATCTCTACTCTTTCTTTCCTTCTTTCTTTCCTTCTTTCCTTCTTTCTTTCCTTCTTTCTTTCTTTCTTTCTTTCTTTCTTTCTTTTATTAAAGGAAAAGTTATTTTTGTCTAAGTAACTGTATAGAACTGTGTATCCAGGTTTCCATGTTCAGGGAGAACTGCCAAATGGGGTTGTTTTTTGCTTGCCTCCATGGATTAAAGAACAAGAGGAGGAAACTGGTTCCTTGAGAAAAGGCTGTACTGCTGTACTAGTCTCAGAACCACATTCTGTTAGGCCCTTTTTGCAATCAGACTTCTAGGTGAGAATCTCCAGGGATCCAGGTTTTGTTGACATAGATCAATTTAAAGTGGCAATTACTGTAGTCAGATAACAGCTTAAAAAGCTTTTTTACACATAGAAAAGATACATAATCGCATGGCATATGGAAGTTCAATTTTCTGAGCTATGGCTTAGGGACTTTCAGTGTACTGATATTAAGACCTAGTTTTAAAACCGATATCATTCAGTTTTCTTAAAGTATAATACATTTTTGTCATATTTTCAGTTTCAGAAGTGATTCACTGTGCATATTGATGAAAGGTTGAGTTTCCCACTGTGAAAATGTTTCTTTCTAGCTTCGGTAAAGTATTTTAAAAACTCATTGAGTGGCTTTAAAAAATACTCTTTTTAAAAATGAAAATATGCAGATTTAGGAGGCCAGATTCCATAAAGGCCCTTATAGCAGGACTTAATTGATTATCACACTCATGCCTGCTGTAAAGCTTCCTGTCATAAGAATGTTTGAGCTTGGTGCTTAACTATACTGAAATCCATTACACAGAACCTCATTACAAGTGACATCTAACTAAGATGAACAAAAAGATTGGCCTCATAAATAGGGTGCAGTATACCATTAGTGACAGAGCAGAGTAATCATTATGAATTATAGTCTTTTTACAAGTTGTCTCTGACAATGATGGATTTTTGAGGGGATCACTAGATGAAGTGCTTCTAGGGTACAGTATTTGGGAGCTGTAGAAGTTCTTATTGATTGATGCTGTTTACCAACCATGATTTATTTTTAGGCTGTGCAGGGTGTGTGAATGTACGTGGGTGTGCTTTGAAACAGGTTGTGTGCTCTCTTATGGCGACGTGTAGGAAGGGTGAGTAGGTAGAAGTCAGAGTCCCTGCCTATGTTTTCAGATGGGTTTTTATGATTTCTTTGAGGCAGCACGTAGGGGGGAAATCTGTTTGACAAAAGCTACAAGCATGTGGAAAGTGTAGAATAAGCAGAGGAAGACTGTGAAGGGATAGCAAGAGTTAAAGGGATACGCCTGTCTGTCATGTCCCTTGAACTTACAGGCTGGTCAGAGGCTCCTGAGGAGAATTGTTTCTGTGTTGATAATGGATTTGAACATACATTGGAAAGGTAGAACCTGAGGCATCTGTCTCATCATGTGCCCTGTTGTTAAAACAAATACACACACACCTAGGAAAGATTTACAAGTGTTAAAGTGAGGAAGAGTTTTAGATGAGAACTGTATTTTCCTTCTGCCTAGCATTTTTGTGTGTTTAGAAAAGGCATGCAAGGCAGACAGGCATATGTTTCTCCTATGAGGCAAGGATGTTTTACAAAGGACTAAAGAGGGACTGCTGAGAGGAAAATAGCCAGCTTTAGATAAAGCACTATAACAAAGGCTTGTAGTTTTATATATCATTGTATCCATTAAAGCTTAATAGGGAAGAGTCCATTGAACCAGGCTGGGTATGTGTTATTCATGGGAAGGATAAACATTTAAGGGTGTGCAAAAAATCAGAAATCAGGAGGACATGATTGTTCAGCTTTTGAAAAGGCTTTACAGTGAAGATTTTGTTTTCATCTCCCATGGATCTCTATGCAAGGTGGAGGAGAGTAAGCTGAAAATGTTTGGAGCATATCAACGCAGGGACCCCAGGGGGTTAAAAGCAGTCTAGTAAAATAAAAGTGGCCTGCTTCTGCTTTTAAAGTGTTCTATTTTACACATACTACTGAGAAGCTCACAAAGGGAATGATTCTGATACTTTGTTCAGTATGATGAACTGGCACAATATACGAAGTCTTATAAGCATGTTTTTATATTGTTTTGGATTTCCAGTTCAGTAAACAAGCTTTGAGGTTTATGCCTATATTTGTTTTTTAATATAGTTCCCAATTATGAGAAGATGAAGGGAAACCTTTCATTGTGAGCAGTGGTAGGGGGCTAGGTCTACTTTCCATTCTTTTGGCAAAATAAGGGTTAACTTGTAACTGGATGAGGGGGATGGTGAATGAATTATTCAGCATTTAGCTTATCATTCTGCTTTTTACTTTCTGTTCTTTGGTGCTCTGGAACTTGCCGAGAGAGAGGTAGAGTGGGTAAGGGGAGGCCACGGTTGTGATACTTTGCACACACATCCCTGTCATTGTTCTGCCTGAAGAGACGGGGCTGGGTTCAAGGCCACATGTGCTGCTGTCATCAGCCACATTTCTGCTCCAAGTGCAATTCGGAGTGTCAGCTCTCCATCTGTCTTTGCCTGGCAGGCGCACGCGCCCAGCACCCTGCCTCAGGCTATGCCTCCCCAGCCCCTTCTGATGGCCCTCCTCTCTCTGCCGGTGCTCATTCCAGAACAGGAGGCATGAGCTCTGACTGCGCTTGCTTCTAGGAGACAGCCACTTTCTGTGGGGACGCATTCAAGGATGCCTGGTGAGTTACCCCTGCTCCACGTTCTCTCTCGGATTTTGACACGAAGAAAGCTTACTTTTTGTTAGCCATAGATAATACCTTCTGCTCCATGGCATGCTGTGCTTTCTGTGGACAGGCGGAGGCTGGGGGTGACAGAGGTGCTGTGTGGAGGGTGGCGTAGAGAGCCATCAAGATCTAGATACAGGAGTATAGGGTATGGAGTCCTTCCTTTTAAAATTTGGGAGGTGTGTTTTAAAAGCTGAGGAGAAACTAGCCACATATGTTTGCCAGAGCAATTTATTTGAGGAATTTAGCTCAAGTAAGAAGTATCGTTTCCGTTCTGGATTTTGTGATTGTCATCTGTACCTTGTATCCTGGAAATTTCATCTGTGGAGAGAGTTCTCAGACTATGGCATAACCCTGGTAGAAAGTCTCTTTAAAAAGCTGTTTATGTCAGAGAAAGTGAAGAAAGCTTTGGAACTACAAATAATACCAGTCTTGCCCTAAATCACAGTCCTTAGATGTCATCAGGCAAATAATTAAAATCGGCTAACTAAAAATACGAAGTCTGCTGAATTACTGAAGCTGTTGTGGTTCTGGAAATTTAGTGTATGTCAATTTCCTCTTAAAATATTATCTTTGGAGCCTAGCGTGTTCCTGTGATCATTGCCAGTGAAGGCTCTGCTTATGGAAAAAGAAGCTTGGGAGAAGCCTGATGGGGAAAGGGTTGTTTCTGCCAGGCTCAGGCACTGTCTGGGTTACACTGTGCCTACTTTGAGCAGTCTCTCTCCTGATAGAAAAGACAGGGCAGATAGAGACCCTCCAGCTGGCTGAATCGTGCGGACTATTTGGGTAGGACAGGCAGAAGAAGCTCTGCTTGGTCACAGAGTTTGTACACCTCACAGATGGTGTTTTAAAACATTATCTGCCAGTTTTCTGCAACCACAGTTGTGAATGATAATAGGGGAAAGAGATTAGTTAGGACCCTTGCTACCCCTAACTAATTACATGATTATAAATTAATCTTCAAAGCATCCTTATTTAAAATGCATTGAACTATATTTAAGGTTTTCAAATCATTGATACGTTCGTTTTATTGGTAAGTCGTTAATATCTGACTGCTTCTAAAGCAGTAGCCTGAAGTGTGGGCAGCATTTCTCTCTCTCTCTCTCTCTCTCTCTCTCTCTCTCTCTCTCTCTCTCTCTGTCTCTGTCTCTGTCTCTCTCATCAACTGGGTTAGAAAACCTTGTACTTGGATGCAGAGAATATATTAACAGCTGCAAATATGAGCATGTGCCGGAATGGAGATATTTGAACAGATCTGACACTTGGCTATTTTTGACATTCATCTGCACTTTTAAAAATCTACTATTGGATGGTCTACCTCTTAATATGTTTTTAGCATATTTTAGTCCATAAATATGTACTTATATTAATGGACAATTTTAACCATCTGGGCAGACTTTATATTTTTAAATAAGACATTATGTGTAGAAGATGAAAAGGATATGTTTCAGGTAATCTGATATTGTCATTGTTATTTTTTTTGTTTGACTACATATTTATATATTAACATTTCTAGTTTTTCTTCTTCTCCCCCTCCTACCCCTCCCTTTTTGGTTGTCAGGTGTTAGAACTGGTTCCTAGTTGTATCAACCTTGAATTAACAATTCCCAGATCTGGGACCTTTTTCATAAAAATGGGGATCCCTGGAAACAGATATGCACAAGCTGAATTTATTCAAAGACATACCCATCTATGGGGGTGGGTAGGTACAAAAGTCTTTAGGGGTTTCTAGAACTATTTCAGTTACCAAAAAAAACACCCACCCTTTAGCATACTGTTACAAAAATGAACTATGAAAAGTCAATGGAGGCCACACATGCTTTAAAAAAATAGATTAAACTATTTTGATGATTTAACTCAGTATAAGGAAATATCATTTCACTGCCTGTTACTTTGTAACAACTAGATACTTGTGCTTAAGAAAAGGAAAATGTTTTCTTATGAGAAGGCTGGGAGACCTTGGGCATTATATTGTTTTAGGAGGAGATGATTCCAAGCTTTCTGAAACATTTATATTTTTATCAATCTTTGTATGATATTATCAAAGAACATATGTTGACCTACAAAATGCTTTCCGGACTGTTTCCTTAAAAGGACAATAAGTGAACACAGTCCGTGTAGCCCAGAAATAGTGCTATTCTTTCAGAAGATGGTTAGTATTAGGTCAGACCACCCTTTCTCAATGGTTCTGCTCTCCAGATGTGCATGGAACTTTTTTTAAGTTCAAGTTTCAAAAAAAAAAAAAAAGGGTTTGTTTTCAAAATCTGGTTTTACTTAAGACATCTCCATCCTGGAGTGCATTTCATAAATTGCCCACATATTTTTCTTAGCAGAGAACTTAACTGGCTGTAATTTTTAACACATGGCCACATCATGTGATATTTTCAAAACACTTACACATAGCTTTAAGAAGGTCCCTGCAGAAATGATCCATCCTCTCACAGCCGGCCTGTTTTTTAACAGCATATCTGCATTTTCCATTTAGTAGAGCTATATATTATTAGCTTACATTTTTGGGTAGTAAAACAGTGCATTGCTGATTGTAAAACATGGACTTTATTATCTGCTGAAAATTGATTTGGCATTTATAGCCACTGTGTACTAGACTGTTTTTCTGTTTTTAACATCAGTGCTTGCAAGTGATGATTTGTGTAAAAAGCAGCAATGAAATTGCCATGGACAGACAACTGTTAGTGTCCCTAGTAACTGAATATTTGGATAATGCACCTGGTTATTTTTTTTTAAATGGACGCATCTAAATGCTCTTATAGAAGAACAAAAAACATAATAGTGCATTCACTGTCACTCTGTTCTACCTTGGGAGTTGGTTTGCCATTGTGTTAGGCTAATTCTTTGTTGTATCAAACAAACCTCCTGCCAGCTATTAAAAGAAAACTGTATCAGCTGTAAATATCCAATTATAAATGCAGATTGTGTAGACATAACTTCTTTGTAGCAGACAATTTGAATTTCTAACTTCTCTTCAAACCCCAGCACCTTTTCCCTTTTTCTTTTAAAATTATTTTCTGTTAATATTTCTGAGTACTTGACTTTTTCGTTCTATATTTTAAGTAATATGTGGAAACTTTCACAAGGCATCTTCCTGTGTAGTTAATGATCTATTGTAAAAAGTAAGCGTCTAATCTTTTGGGGGGAGGAGAGGAGGGTGATAATTTGTGAAATTTTCATAAAACAACTAGTTTATTTTTATTTCTTAAGAGTAAACATTCACGTAGTGGGCATTATATAGTGTAGAAATGTTTATAAATCATCTCATCACCACTGATAGTCAATGTTTGCAAAGAAGATGCTGTAATTATAATATTCTGAACAGCCTTCTGAATCATTAGAGGAGCAAATACCTTTTAGAGCAGGAAGGTTGATCTTGCAAGCACCTTCAGTTTACAGATGTTGAAACTGAAGCTCCTCGAATTTTAGTGACTTGCTCAGGTGGTTTATTAAAGTGAGAAATTTTTCCCAGCTCACCTTCTTTACCAATCCACTTCTAAATCTCGTATACACATTAAGTCACATTACCGTGTTAGTCAGTCTCACTATGTTGTCTTTTATGTTCCACCCTGGATTGCTTTTACCATATGCTTTCTCTACTCCTCCACCAGGACTACAAAGCTATATAGGGGAAAATTCTGTAGCAGTAATCACTTAGCCTGTGGCAAAGGTGTGCCATCAAATTTATCTTATAATCGTTTGGAAATTAGAGATCCTCAATGTGGTTAATTACCAGAGTTTAAGCAGATAGAATAATGTAAGGCTATGACAACTGAAAGATTACCGTAATAAGGAAATTCAGGTACTGAAGTAGACATTTGTAGGTTGCTGAAAATGTTCCAAGGAACAGATAACTGTGATTCAGTCAGTCCCTCCAGGCCCTCAAGGAGTTTTGAGTTCTATTGCTTCAGGCAGAGAAGTAAATAGTAATTATACAGAGTAATATGAGCTTCAGCCTGGAGACAGTAAAGGAACCCAGGGGTGAAGTAGCACCTAACTGGATTAGGCGTCAAGGACACAGGGGGAGGACAATGGGCCAACCTACTGCATATTAGAAAGCCTTGCCTTTCTCCCACTTGCTCCAGATTGGATTTCCGATAACACAACTTAACATTTTTTATTTTGTTGTTCTTATACTGAGGACACGACATTCATTTTGTTTATTAAATTTTAATTTGTGTGGCAGTGGGTATAGTATTTCTCAAAAGCAATTTCTTTGTGTGCGGTGCAGTTCTTTGGTAGCTAACCATATCTAGTGAAATAAGTCATTAATTGAAATGACAAATACCTTGAGAACAATAGGATTTCACACCTGACCAAGAAGCAGGTTTATCTGGCTGGCTTTCTCAAACAGCTGTTTGCATTAATTAATATTAATGTAAATGTACTTTCTGAGAATGTCTAGCTTAATTATGTTTTTCAAGCCATAGAGTTCTAATCAAAGAAATCAGGAGATACTCTTTAATCTCAAAGGGAATATATAACTATAATCTCCAAACAGAACAAATCTCTGATAGTATAGTAAGAAGAGCATTTTATTGAAAGCCTATGTGTGCCAGACCCCAGGCTAGGCACCTTTTATACTTTCTAATTCTCACTACAGCTCTGCAAATGTTTTCTGTGACCATGTGATCCATTTGAAACCTGAAGATCAGATCAAGTTAAGCATTTTGCCCAAAGACACATAGATACAGTTCAATGGCAGAGATGGGATTCTTTGGTCTGTCTGCTGATTTTGGATTTCTTTTTTTGTTTGTTTTCTTTCCTGTTTGAGGAGGGGTGAGTTATGCTGCAGCTTGAGGAGAGGGTATTTTGTAATAGAAGCTAGGTGGAAATATTTAAAGAAGGATGTTTGAATTTGAAGTACAGTAGTATGAAAGGCAGATTTCTCTTTGCTGAAAAATAAAAATATAATTCTTCATGATTAGCCTTCATCATCAAGAATGATCTTGGATAAAACAGTTTAGGATGGTGGGCATTTCTCTGTGTATTCTTACTCCTCTTGAAAGACTACAATGGGAGTAATAGGCATCAGGGGGCTAATGTCATTATTTTGAAAAGCCCAATAGAAATCGTAAATTTACTCCCGGACAAAGCTATAGGAGTTAAAACATCACTTTTTTAGACATTTGGAATGTCATAATCCTGGCTATCTCTTGTTGATCAGAAGCTCAGATGGATGATTTTCTATGTTTTGAATTAGTAGAAAATTGGAAAGCAGATGATATATTCAACACATTGGCAGGCAAAATTGTTAAACATTGTGTGGTTAAAAAATATCATGTGTCTTGGTAGAGAGACTGCTTGGTACCTATGCCCCAGGAGGTTCTAGGCATGCAGACATAGTGTTTCCTAAGATGAGTATGCTGTAGGAAAGCAGGTATCTTTTTTCACCGTGCCCCTCCCCCTCCAAAAAAAGCAATTGATTTTTTAAAATTGTAGGATGCTTTCTTTGAAAGATTTCACTTCTGTTTTTCACATATGCTTTTAAAGACTAAGTGATAATGCAGTCTGTAAAGTCTTACTTCATTAGAGGGATTTTTTTTTTTTTAAGCTGAGCCATCCTGCCACCTGTTGGCAGCTGAGCTCGGGCCGGGACTCGAACCGCTGTTGCTCAGAGCTCATACTCTTGAGCGAACCCTTAACCAACTGAGCCACTCGGCTGGCCCTTATTTGAGGGATTCTTTTAATTCTGTGTGGTTTGTTAACATCATACAGTGTACTTGATGCTCATGCAAGACAATAAATTTGAAAGTACCAATGAGAACATGATACTGTAAAGAGTTTGGCTTTAAGAGCTATGTAATTAGATAGGCAGAAATGCGCTTTAGGAAGAAAGGATATTAGAGAGTGTCTTTATCACGTGTTTATGGCTTTAACAAGAGTTTGAAAGAGTTTTACAAAATAAAGAGAGCATTCTTAATAATCTGGGATGATTTTATTGGGGTGCTAATTTATTTGGAACTTTGAGAAAGACAGTTGCTCTGCTGATCATATCATTACTTTACATTTGAACTTTGCATGATTTAGTTTCACTGCCTTCCACAGGACTTGTTTGCTTTAATGATTCTCGGGTTACTGGGAGGAAAATACATAATACAATTTGAGGAACCTGTGGTAACAATTTATATATTCTTGCATTTGAGATGCTTAACATGTGTCCTGACAAGGAAATGACTGGAATGAAGAAAGGCCTTGATTTTGACACTTACCCTCTGAGATGGGCATTGCTTCCTCTTTATTATAGTTATATTTTAACTTATAAACTAGGCATTTATGGGAACACTTCATTTGAAAGGCCTGTTAGCATTTATTTTCTTCTTCCTTTTTGCTCTAGCATTAGCTGTATTTTTACAGCCTAGAGACAGGAAAATATTAAAGGAATCAAAATGAAGATTTTTGTCCTTATAAAGCACTTAATTTTTTTCTAGATTTTATTCCTGATCATTGGTTTATAAAATACAGAGTGACAGAAATCAGAGGCAAAACCCAACTTCTTAGTTACATGGGCATTCTCTTATATACCAGTATTTGCTTGCTGAACATGAAATAGCAAAAAAAAAAAATTGGTAAATATAGATGTGATCAGGCTTTCACAACTTTCTTTTTCTATTTTTTACATTTGGTAGTCTTTCTAAAGAACTTTGTTGAAAGCAAGAGATACCTGTTGTTATTTAACTATTTGCCATATAGAGGAATGTCTTTCTATTTGTTTTTCATCTTTACATTTTGTTCATATATTCTGGGGGTAAAGCATTTGGTACCATATCAGTGTGATGTTGATGCACTTTTTACCAAAACCTCTAGGAAAATTAAACCATTTTCTAGTGTTTTCCAGAGAGCAGAAGATTATCTCTTTAAGCCACAACATTACTTCTGTTTACTGGTTTAAAATTTTTGTACTTACTGATCAATGATTTTGAATGGCCATGGTCTTCATACTTACCTATATTCTTGATCAGTTTGTGCTGAACATGTTTTATCTTTTGCTTTTTGACTTGGGCTTATGTTGTAAACACTTAATGTATTGTGTTTTATGAGGCCATCTATCAAAAAGCACAGGGCATTGAGAATGTCAATTCTTGTGTGTGAATCAAGGTTCTTCCACTTAGTGGTCAGACCAGGAACAAGTCATTTTACTGTCTGTTTGAGCTTCACTTTCTTTGTCTTAGAGACAATTATTCTGCCTAGCTGACTTTTACTTCACGCAATGGTGGTAATAATGATTTGTAAACCTGCTTGCTGTATGTCCCTAAAAACAGTTTTATGCAAGTGGTAATTATTAAAGGCAGACAGTGATGTTCTCTGGACTTAAAAATAGGGGACAGTGTTTGAACCACACAAAAGGGCTCTAGACTGTTTTGCTTGGTGAGTTTTGTGTACATTTGATGGGATTTTCTGAGTTTTGTCTACACTTGATAGGATTTTTATCTTTTTGTCCCCTGCCCACCCCTTTTCTATTATGTGCCCACCCTTTGCTAACCTGGAAACCAGGTAACCAAACTTAGAATGGTAAATAAAATAACAAAGCGTATGCTGAAAACCCATCGTGGTTTTTTTCCCATGACATTAATAAGTGGCACTTTTAATTTGTGACATTGGCTTAGGTGACTCAGGCTTTTCTCCTTACTGCTTTTCATGTCTCATGGTAGGGTTTGTTACTAGGGCTGAATTCTGTCTAACCTTTTGTGGATCCCAAGATACAGACTCTTCTTTCTTTAAAATAAACATTTTAAGTGCCATCAACTCTTCTTGATAAAGCTGCCATTTACATTAAGATCTTGATTTCCTAGTTCTAATAATTTCGTTCTAGGCTACCTATGAGCTTGGCATATGCTAGGCAATGAGCAAATGTTTGTTTAATGAATAAGTAAGTGGATGAGAGGTGGACTGGGGATTCACAGAGATGTTAAAGGAAAGAAATAAGGCACAAAGTGTGTTAATGATGAGAGAAACATTAAGAATTGAATCTTATAAAATGTTTGGTAAATAGTATTAAAGAGTCAAGCATTTTCATTCAGAGTTAAGGAAAAATAATGCTTTATTTTTTGGCCATACAGCTTTATTGGTGGTTAGCTGCACATTAGTTAAAATTGAATGTATTATAAACCTGATAATTTACCATGATCATATTTATTAAAAGTATAAAACAACAGTTAAAAATTGAAAGTATAAAACACTTTAGAAAAAAAACCGCTTCTGGCACAATTATTACTGAAGTCAGAAACAAAGTGAAGGGCTTTTGACAGTCATGCACAATATTTGCGGAAATTAGCTCTTTCTTCCTTTTCCTGACCACTTGCATGTAGTTTGGGAGGTTGGGTGTGAGGTTTCAGTCTTCCAGCAGACATACTAAGATTCTAGCAAAAGACAAACATTAGTGAAATATTTTTATCTTTTCAGTTACACAGTAAATTCAGCCAACAGTTTCTTCTACCAGTAATCTTAGATGACTAGCAATTTGATATGGTGATTAAATTTATTCTGAAGACTCCAGAGAGATTGCTGGGATAATTCATTTAGCACCTAATATATCTTTTCTTGAAAAACATATTGTTATATTCATGCAGCTTTCTTTAAATATTTTGCCCTCTTGTATTTATTTTAACATTTACATTGAGATGGACCTCATGCCTTTGAGAATATGATTACATAGTATACCTTGAATAATCTTGCTAATTTGACAATATTTTGTAAGCATTTTTTTTAATTCGTGCCTTTTATAAAGTCATAGATGGGTCAGCTTTCAACTGAGTAGAGATTCTGTTTTTACAAGGGTATTGCTGATATCCTGCACAGATTCCACAGACTTTCCAAGGGTCAGTGGAGCACTTTGGAAACATGGTACACAATGATGTCAGTAAGTGATTCTCAAAGTGGGGTCCATGGACCAGCAGCAATCACACCACCTGGGAACTTATTGGAAATATACATTATCTGCCCTACCTCAAACCTACTGAATCAGAAACTCTGGGGGTGGGCCCAGCAATCTATGTTTGAATGAACTCTCATGGGATTCTGGAGCATGTCCAAATTTAAGAATCACTGTTGTAAATTATAATTTTTGTCTCCTTGTATATTCTAGAGAAAATACCCCTTTTTTGATCATAAATAAACCAGTAGATGTCCTAGATGAGTGGAAATCAAGGCAATTTATTTTAAATGATGGACTTGAGAAAAGTAATGCTTAAGAAATTACAAATCAGGTATTTGTTCAAAGCCTTGGTTTCTAATGGCATGTTAAGATACGCACACATTACAACTAAATTGACTTGAGATAGTTAAGAGGGGGTAGGGTGCATTTCAACCTGAATCCTGGGATGTTAATTTGTTCTGATAGTTACTTTTAAACAAGTGTGTCTATTTCAGTGCACTCAGGTACCATTTATTTATGGTATGACCTTGCCTCATTTTGAGGCTGCCTTCTGATTATCCATAACTTTGTGAGTTTAGCTGATCATATTTAGAGAATATTTGGGTAGAATTCAATTTCACAATAATATCAGGTAGTCTTGAAAGTTAGACGTATAAAAGTATTTTATTTTTCTCTGTGTTGAACGTAAGTATGGATTCAGTGTAATTAAAAAATGTTTTATTAGTCATGCCTGGAGAAGATTTATTTCTTATGTCTCCTGTATCTTCTGTTATTTTCTTTTGTGCTTGGTATGCCTTTAGTAAGCGTAGTCTGACACGCTTTGTGGCCTTTGCCTCCTGTGATAAAATAGATTGAAATGATTCCTGGCACCATCTGGTGAAGAGGAGCAGCCCTGGAGCCCTGGAGGACTGTGCTTTGAGAGAAAGTAACTGAATGCTAAGAAATGTGGAAGTCTAGGGACACAGGCAAAGGATTTTTTTTTTTTTTAAAGAACATGAACATTAATACATCTTCTTGAGGTTTGATGGGACATGTACTGCCTACTGCCCCATCTGGTGCTTATGATTGCATGGCATATTAGCATGCTGCAAGTTCATAATGTATTCAGAGGGAGGAAACATCCCTTGCATACCAATTGAGGCATCCTCTCTTTCAGAACTGCTTTTGAATTTCAGTGATATTTATATCTTTCAAGCCGTGACTGAATTGAGTATATCTGGTCTGCGGAATAACACTAGTGAGAGAGAATGTGTGTATGTTTGTGTTTTCTCTCCTATTCCCCCATTAATTTATTTCCCTCCCTTTTTTCTTGATGAAATTACAAGTAGATTTTTAATATTATGTTGGTATATGATTTTTTAAAATGTTCTGCTTTGAAACCGTATAGTACTTTGTCATTACAGTTATGGCCCTAAAACATTTTGTCTTGGTGAATTATTTGTGTATTTGTCCCCTTACAGATAGAACACTTTTTGAGGATGAGACCTGTATCTAATTATATATGCATCTCCATGGCACCTAGAGTTCAGTCATCCATTTGACAAATATTTATTTATTGAGCTCATACCGTGGGTGTGACTCTGTTGTAGGTGTTGAGGAATCAGTGGTGAGCAAGACTGGTGAGTCCCTCCTCTCAGGGCATTTAAATTTTAGATAGGAAGAGACAATAAACAAAGAAACATATATCTGCAAGATAATTTCAGATAGGCATAAATACAATTAAAAAACAGGATAGAGGGTGGGTGGAGTGCTCATTTAGATTGATTATTAAGCAAGGACCTTTAAGGAGGGAAGATTTTTGCTGAGACCTGAGTGATCTGAAGATTTAGTGGCAGAAGAATAGCAAGTTCAAGGGCCCTGGGATAAGAACATGATTGGCATTTTCAAAGGTATTTTGAGCCAAGTTCAGGGGCCAACCCATTGATAGGAGTTGGGAATTCATTCTTGAGCCTCTATGCATCATGCCCTGCTGAAGGAATAAGATGATGAGCTTTTAAATTCATTGAGACACTGTTGAATTGGAATTAGCATGGATTTTTAGACTCAGAAAAATGTCTCCTTATATTCTAGCCTTGCCATTTGTTTGATGTTTGACTTAGAGCAATTATTTAACCTTTTTAGTTTATGTCTTCTCATCTGTTGAAAGGGAAAATTAGTACCTAAAACCATGGCATTGTTGTGAGAATTAAATGAGATAATTCTTTTAAAAGACCCAGCACAGTGCCCACTTTGACACACTGATCATAATAAAACATTATGGATGGTTTCAAGGAATGTTTAATGTTGGCAGCATCTTGTTGGGAATCCTTTTATGATACTGTTGTCTTAATAAAATGCAGTTAAAATATCGCATGGTAGTAGTGCTCAGCATCTGTAGTCTCTTTCTTTTGATCTTTACCTAAGGAAGAAAACTCAAGGAATTGTATGTGAAATCCATGCCCCGTGAAACAATCTGGGATTATTATTTTTAAAAATTTCTTCTTAGACAAAATGTATCTCAGTGCATTTGATAATTATTTTACAAGTAAAATTCTATCATTCACTTTAGTATAGTATAGTAAATACATACACCAGGAACTAATTGTTTATTGTCCTTATGTACTGTACATAATTTTGTGTGCTATGTTTTATATGACTGGCAGTACAATAGGTTTGTTTATACCTGCATCACCGTAAGCATGTGAGTAATGTGCTGTGCCATGACTTTATGACGCTACTAGGCAACAGGAATTCTTCAGCTCTCTTATAGTCTTATGGGTTTACTTTTGTAAATGTGGTCTGTTGGTGACCAAAACGTTGTTATATAGTCCATGACTGTCTATACACGTATTTTTTTGGAGGGGAAGAGAAGGTCAATTGCTTTCTGAATTGGACTGAAAATTGTGGTTATATGAAGTATTTTATGAAAAAAGTTTTAATACATACAACAGTAACTGTGTTGATTAACCAGTTGTGGGATGGGGGGCAGGAGTAGATGTTGCTGGTGGTTGGATATCTATAGAGAGGTCTGTTACTATTGTCTTGGACATAACTTTATTGAGCATATGGTTTAGTTGAGTTATTTTTAAACTAGTTTTCTACTTTTACAATTTTGTATTTGTTTTTGGCTAGAGGTCTTTCCTCCTGAATTTGTAGATTATTTTTAATACTTTCTCCTGAACATTCAGAAAAACAAATGATGCTTAAGGAATGCGAAGGAAGAGTTAATATGGGTAATTCAAGCAAGTTTTGTCAGCCCTGAATGAGATTCTTGAAATGTTTCTCAATGTCCTCTAGAACTTTACAGAGATGTTACCATCTGCACGTTGTGTGAGAGGAGTTACAGGTACTGCCGCTGTATTCTGGCTGGAATGTAAGAAAGAGAGAAGGAAAGTAGGAGAGCTACAGACATTGGAGAGATGGGCAGCATAGTTCAGAATAAGGCTGTGGCTGTTGGCTCATAAGATTGATCTTTTTCCTTAGTTAAGCATCAGGTTGATTCTTAACAGTGGCATCTTTCAAAGGTAATGGGTTTGCAAGGCTTCAGGAAAGTTCAGAGGGGATAGTTACCTCATTGAAAAATAGCCTCACTGAAACCCTGTAGGCCATCCCAAATATTGTCTGTTCAGCACCTCGTGTGCGTTCTCATTGTAACCTGCAGGATGCCATAAATACAGATGCTTATGTTATATTTGTTTTCCTTTAGAAAGAGAGGAGAAAGGAAAGCCAGGCTGCTCAGGTTAGATAGGTACACTTATTAATCTGTGTTGGGTCTCGCAGGATGGGGGCCTCATGTGTGCAACCTGCATGGAACAGTGCCACATCTGACCTAGGTACCATGCCTCCTCATTTTAATTTGTGCAGTTTACATGATAGAATATTGAAAATTACACTACTATATTTCTGCTCTCTTGTTGACTAAACACAATGACTACATCTTGGATAATATCCAGTTTGTGATTATTATCATTTTCAGTTACTTTGCAAATGTGGCCTTTCTTTTTGACCCATTTCTCCCATGTGATTTTTGCTTTACAATACTGGAAACAGCTCTCCCCACCTGCTCAAAACTTGTTTTTTTAGAACATATTTAAAGATGCACTACATACAGTCTCCTTATATAAAATGAACATCTCACCTTCAAAAGACCAGGCTGGGTGTCAAAAGTGTGGTTTGTTTTGTCTGTCTCTGTCTGTCTGTCTGTCTGTCTGTCTCTTTCCTTAGTTCTTCCCTTCCTTACTCTCTCTTTTCTTCCACAACATGTTTTGCAACATGTTATAGTATTTCTAGGAATTGAAATTCATAGCAAGCTTCAGACATCCTAAAGTCACATTGCACAACACAGTGTCTTAATAACGATCTGCCATACTTTTGCCCCAATTAAAGACTGAAGGGAGAACAGGGCTTAGATGTCATTTCCTCACATCTCATAAATTTTGTCAAAACCAAGTCCGTAAAGGTCTGAAAAACTATTGAATGTTCATTTAGGCAATCAATATTAATTGTAAATGTTTACGTTTAAAGTTAATTGTTTATTGAAAATATATCAGTTGAATTGGTTCATTTGGAGAGCTAAAACATTTGGCAAAATTTTTTATTACTTAGCATATATTGAGAGTACACAGGTTATACTGTTTATCTGGTCCTTCTTGATAATTTATGCAGTCGTCTTACTTAAAAGAATTATTTGAGTAATTTACTTAAAGGACTAAGCTGCCCAGAGCTCAGATCCTGACATGTTTCCTTTCCATTGTAAACTTCTGCATTTAAGCAGGTGTGTGGCAGATAAGAGAAAGTTGATGAATAGATTAAGTGGGTGTGACATCCTTTGCCCTAATATAACCCATGAGACAATTTTGGCACAAATCGAGGTCAAGGACTCCTGTCTCTTATTCCTTTTAAATTCATAGTGCCTATTAGCACAGTTTTATACATAATTTGGGTAATGAATTTCTCAAAAAAGTACCCTGTAACTCAATTATGACAGCTATGTGATTCATGTATTCATTTAATCAGTCATGCAGCAAGTTTTGATTGAGCTCTTAGTGCATGCACGCCTTGTTTTAGCCACTGAGGATGTGAGGGAATAAAGCAGGTGCAATTCCTTACCTTCATAGAACTTACGTTCTAATGTATGTGGGGGGTGAGGGAAAAAAGAGCAAACAATAAACATAAAATATAACTGAAGTCTGTGGTATATTAGAAGATGATAATTAGGAAAAAAACGGGCAGGAAAAGGAGGGTCTTTAGGGCTGTTGGGGCAAGGGGTCAGGTTGCAGTTTTAATTTGGATGATTGAGATGGGCCTCTTTGAGAAGGGACTTGAGCAGTTTTGAGGGAGGTGAGCAAAGGAGCCATGTGGCTTTGTTGGGGCGATAACATAAAGATGGGTTGTGGCCTGGATCATTTCAGGGACAGGAAGGAAGCCAGATCATTTCAGTGACTGGCTTAGACCTGAGAGAGGATGGTGCACTGGGAGATAAGAGTCAGAGGTGGCAGGGAGAATGAGGTGTTGATTCTGGAGGGCTTTTTAGGCCATTCTAAGGCCCTCCCTATCTAAGAGATTTAACACTCATTGCAGATAACCTCTGCCCAGAACCTTGGGCGTGCTATTCCTATTGTTTCCGGCATGATGTCAAAATGTCAGGTATTTAAACTGTATCTTAATCTGAGGTGTGCCTCATGGGTATTCCTATTACTTATTATTCCATGCATCATATAGATATTTTAGGTATGTCATGCTAAGGAACAGGTGATTGCCTAAGGTAATCAACCTAGAGTAATATTAACAATCTGTGTAAATTATGTGTTTGTATAAATGAACATTATTTGTGACTCTTATTATAAGCTATGATTTTGAACCTCCTTCCATATTTCTCTTAGTAAGCAATATACATGTTAAGGCCTGTCATGTCAGCCTCCCTAGTACCTTTGAAGTGGTTAAGCTGGTACCAGTCACCCTAGTATCCATTAGCGCAGGGGTTGGCAAACTGCAGCTCACGACTACACTACATGTGGCTCTTGGGGTACGTACATGTGCCTCTGAAGTAAAATTGAAAATGAAAATAAAACTATCATAGTTTCATTTATAAAATTTTTAAAGGATATTATTCACATAATGGTGATTTCATTTGTTTTATGGCTCTCAAATAATTTTTAAATTGTTGTGAAGGACAGGATGGGCTCTTCTGTCTCAAAAGTTTGCTAACCCCTGCATTAGCATATGAGAAGTCAACTATGCAGTGCAAGTCACTGCTTTCTTCTTTCAAGGCAGAAACAGTCTGAAATGAAATAGGAATGGAAATAAGGCATTGGTGAAACATTCGTGTCCTCTGGGAGAACACTGGCCATAGTGTAGACTTCCCTGTGTAGCACAATCATGTCAGTTTAATTATGTGAATAATTTCCTTGGACCCACTTAAAATTTCTTACCTCCATGAGGTTGCTGCCCCATCTCAAAGTAACTGAGCCCTAGTGTCTTCGTAGGCATCATCACGAAGTATAGCTGAAGTTTAGTGGCTGCATGGTAGAGAGAATTCATTTTAATATAAAAATGTTTAGGTACTGACTCTGGGAAAGACTTTGTGCAAAGCACTGCAGTGGGTTCAGAGAGAGGAGGACGTAGTCCCAGCACTGAAGGGACTTGAAGTCTGGCAGGAGATGTAAAGTTAATGATTGCCATGGAGATTGAGAGGCAGGGAAGTGGAGATTCATTGGCAAGAAATTACAAGAGAAAGTGAGGGCCGAAATCAACATGGTAAGAATCTATAAGCTCTGAGGAGTTGCCGTCTATGAGATAGCAGTTCATTGAATGCGTGCTATTATTTAGGAGAAAGGAGGAAGCAGAATCAAGGATGCTGCTGACGATTTGAGTGTGAGTAACTGGCGGGATGGTTTTGCCTCAGTGGAAATAAGAAAGTTAGGAGGAAGAAGTGGTTGTATGGAAAGGATCATCTCACTAATATGTTGAGTGTGAGACTTGTAATAATAGCAGCCATTCTGCAGATAGTTGGAGTTGTGAGATGGTAGATTGGGTGAGGAACTCTAAGTCCTGAGATAGAAATCGAAGTGGAAAAAATTAAATTGTACATTACTACAATGAGTAGACAATTTTGAGAAAATGGAAAATACTAGATTAATGTTTATCAAAGCTTTGACATTTCATTGCATTTAAATTATGGTTTGTTGCGATCATGCATAAATTCCCATTTTGAAAATAACTTTTATGTATTTTCTATATTTTTGAAATAGTGTTTCCATTTCTTTTAGTTATCAGCAGAGCTATGTTCACGTCTCATAAATATGAATACCTTCTCCTTTCCTTTCTGAATACCCTGTCTGGGCCCTACATTTCACTACTACTTTCTGTTACTTGTAATCTGTATAGCGCTTCCTCACTGCGGAATTAGTTGACTCCTGGTATCTTTATTTGAACCAACATGGTTTCTTGATGGAGAATAATACAGGTCTTGGGCTTTACAGTTAAAAACAATGGGGTATGATTTCCTCCTCTGCCTCTTTTCACTTGCTCTGTGTGCCTCAGTTTGCTCATTTCGTTCTCTTGAGTATTAGATGAAACCGTGAAAAGTGTTTCATACATATGGGCACCCAATAAATGGTTGGTGAAGTAGTAGTAGTGGTGATAATAATAAAAATAATAATGTTTATCTAAACCTCATTAGGTTTATCCAAAGCCTGCTTTTATATTACAGACTTGGATATGTGAAATAGAATGGGGTCCTTCCATGGGACCGTGAGTTCACTGGTTGGTTACTCAGCCCACCTCTTCGTAGTATTCATTCTATTGTCTCTTGAAATGACAGCTCAAGACACAACAGATTTATGCCCTTTTGGTCCTGGTTAGCCAGTTTTCCCATGAGGCTGTTCCAGTCTGGCATTGACTTCTCCACAACTGCCTTTCTGTGAGCTCTTGCAGAAGTCACGTTGGTGTTCTCATTCACAAAATATGAAAATAGCAAACTGTCAGTTATAGCCTATTTATTCAGAGTGAATTGATTTTGACCTTTTCTCTCCTGCTGCCTTTCTTTTGCCCATATTATTAATTAATTTCTGCATAAGAGAAGGAGCAAAAACAATGAAACAAAATTAAAATTAGTTAATGTGAGTTCATGAGGATTTTTGAGAGCAAATAGAGAAGGTACATTATTTACTATGAGCTTTTTCTGAGTTTTGATCTATTTATGCCATTCCTGACTCCTGTTATCATGGGTAGTAAGAATTGGCAGTTGTATAAAACAAATAAGCATTATCTAATAAAGAATTTAGAAATTTGGGGATAAATTCCATTTTAGGTATTATGATTTTTAATATTGTCTTCTCAAAATTCTAAGGAAAATACGAGTGAAAAATTTCACATATGCTATGTTTACTATAACATTTTATGTTTGTTATAAAAATATAAACTAATCATGTTAATTTTCATTTTATTATTAAAATTTTAAAATCTATATATACTTATTAAGTTTAATGATGAAAATGAATTATAGAAGCTTTTCATAAAATTTGTTACAGTTTTGTGATAACCTAGTTTTGTTTGTTTGTTTTAGTAGATTTTTCTTAGTTGCTAATACTGAGGCTCAGAGAAGAAAGCTGTTTCTTTTTGGGATAGAAGGGATTTCACAAACTTGGTTTAGGGACATTTGAATATATTTTGGCTAATATTAGATAGTAGATGTCACTTTTCTTAAAATAACTTTTAAATTGAATAAAATTAACTTTTGGTGGAAACTTCTTTTATTTTTTTGAAGGAATGGGGTGGGGGCAGGGTGCTCTACAATCAGATAGGTTAGCAAAGATATCTGAGACATTTTCATGGATTAAGATTGCTCCTTACAAAGATTCTTCTTTCTCTGTACTCATCCATCATTTTTTATAACAAATAAGAAATATGTTTTCTTGTGCGAGAAATGAGAAATGGGAGAGATTGAAGTCTGGGTGCATTCTCTGGCTATGAGCAAGTAGGGACACTGGAGAAAGGAATAAGAAAAGATCCACAATTTTGAATGAAAATGTAGCTGTTTGCTCATTTTTTTCTAACTCACATGCTGACTTCAAAATCATAGCTCAAGGTAGTAAAATAATGAAATAGGACATAGTCTTTCTATGAGAAAGCTTTGTTTGTTTCATGAGCAGAAGCTTACCTTTTCCTTTGTGTGTGATGTATCAGTTAGGCTCTGATTCTGAGTGTTGCAGTAATAGCTGCACTAACTTGAGTATGTTCTAGGCATTGTATAAGCGCTTCACATTCATATTTTCTTATTTAGTCCTCAAAAATCACCAGTTGAAGCAGTTGCTAGGACCACCTGTATTTTAAGGTAAGGAAATGAAGGTTCGGAAAGCAAGGAATTTGCCCAGGTTAGGAGGTAGATCTAGGATTCTCTTTAAGGTCTGCTGAACTCCAACCTACACTCTTAGTTACCTGTTTGTACTCTTCCCAATGCCATCATCATGTCATAGGGAGTAGGCACTTTGTCTTCGTATAATAAAACCATAGACTTTTTACAATTCAAAGAAATCTTAAAAGAACAGCCCTTTCATTTTATTTTATTTATTTATTATATTTTTAAAGATATATTGGGGAATTGGGGAATTGGGGAAGGGGAACAGCGAAGTTGTTGTCATTCAATCTTAGTTGTGAAGGGCGCAGCTAGCTCAGCTCCAAGTCCAGTTGCCATCTGGCTGCCTATCAGCAGCTCGCAGCCGCTCAGCTCAAGGTGCCGTGTTCAATCTTGGTTGCGAGTGAGCGTAGCCCACCATCCCATGCGGGAGTTGAACCAGAAACCTTGTTGCTAAGAGCACATGCTCTAACCACTGACCCATCCAGCTGCCCGTAGGCAGCTCAGCTTAAGGTGCTATGTTCAATCTTAGCTGCAGGTGGGCATAGCCCACCATCCCATGTGGGAGTCAAACCAGCAACCTTGTTGTTGGGAGCACATGCTCTCTCCAGCTGAGTCATCCTTCCACCTATTGGCAGATCAGCGGCAGCTCAGCTCGGGCACAGTTCACGGGCCCATGTGGGAATCGAACCGGTGACCCTGTGGCTCAGAGTTTGCACTCTTAACTAACTGAGCCACTCTGCCAGCCCCTGCCCCTTCATTTTATAGAAAACAAACAACTTAGGCCCAAAGTTGTAAGCAGTCTTTCATTCAGCCAGCCAGTCAGCCAACAAATATTTACTGAGTATTTACTAGATGCCAAGTAGTGAATAAGCCATATATGGTCCATGCCTTCGTAGAGCCCTGGTGGCCTTTACTTACGTATTTGGTGGTGGATTATTCATTAGTAGTATAGTATAGCAGTTAAATCAGGATCAGGGGCCCTGAGATCATACTCCTTGGCTTTGAATCCTGTTCACTAGCTATGGGACAATGGGCAAATATGCTTAATCTTTTTAAGGCTCAGTTTTTTCACCTGTAAAATGGTAATATTTATAACAATAGTATTGGCCTGTTGTAAAGATTAAATGAGTTAACATATGTAAAGCATTTAGCCAAGTACCTGGCACTTGGGAAATGATCAATAACTATAACTATTAAGATATTTTAACAATGTTAGTAATGGTAGTGGTATATTACCCTAGCAAGGAAGGCACACACACAAAGATATCTATAATAAGATGAATGTTGTGTTATGATATGGGAAGCAACAGAGGGCTTGGGGAGTACAGTAGAGCCAAACCCCCTTAACTCTCAGTTGGTTCAGAGCAGAGTTTAATGTAGCAGTGCTGTTTTCTTTCTCACCTTCTTTGTTTTTCTTTTTAAAACTTGATAATTTTCTTTACCTTGTTGTCCTAAATCCTAGTGTTTTTTACTTATAGCAGTTTTCCAGCAAAATACTTATTCAAAACCAGCTATGTACTAAGCACTGCTCTGAATCCAGGGATTGAATAATCAACAGGACATAGGACTAGCATTTTAAGGAATGTATGTGTCTGTGTTTATGTGTACATAATAAGAACACATGGACACACACCTGCAAACACAACAATTGTAACAGATGATGCTAAGTTCTCTAATAGAGATATATGAAGTAGAGCTTAAAAGGGGAGAGATCAACACTCTCCAATTTGAATGTGCAGCAGGGGTAATTAGGGAAGACTTCATGGAAAAGGTGTCATTTGTTCTGTGTCTTGAAGGAGCACACGCTTATTGTAGTCAGAGGACATTTCAAATACAGGGAAGAACATGAAGTGGGAATACTAAGGCATGAACCAGCAGTGCTGGAGCTTACAGTATGAGAAAGTAACAGCTATAGACATCTACCTTGGAGGTGCAAATTGCAGGAAGGGAAGCCACTGGATACTTTTAAGCAGAGGAATGATATTGTTGATATTGTTGGGTTTGAATGCTAATATCATTTTAAGCAGAGGAATAATATTGTTGGGCTTGAATGTTCACATCACTCTTGGAGTAATGTGGAGGGTAAATTGAAGAAGATGAAATTGGCAGTTGGCCAGGTAAGATAGTTGGCAGTGCCAATGAGGAAGAGGGGAAGAGGAAGGCTCTAGGGTAACTAACTAAAGAGAACCAAAGGGTGCTAGTGATCAGTTGGATGTGGGGCCAAGAGAGTAGGTAGGATTGGTGTTTAGGATAACTCTGAATTCTGATTTGGGCAACTGGTTGCCATCAACCAGAATAGGGAATAATATATCAAGAGAAGATGAGTTTACTTTGAAGCATTAACTTTCAGGTTTATCTGGTATATGACTGCCAAGATAGTCCATATCCCTATTCCATAGGGAGCTGATCACAGGTTTGTTGAATAGAGATGTGTATACTGGAAATCTTGATTCTAAATCACTGGTGATAGCTAAAACCTTTGGAGTGACTCACTCAGGAGGAAAGTATATGGTGTAAAGAGAAAAAAAGCCTTGAAAAGAACACTGGGGGATACCAGGGCACCAGAAGGTCAGGTGTCATTAAAGTCAGGGGACAAAGAGTTTCACAGAGGTCTACAGTGTGAAATGCTGCAGAGGGGCCAGTAATTGGGAGGGGTCAAGTGCCTTTTAGATCTGGCCATCTGAAGGGAAAGTAGTTGTCATTAACCTCTGTTGGAGCTTGTTTGTCATGAGCTGTAAAGTGAATGGAAGAAATGATGTAGACGGAGCCACTGTAGTCTACTCTTCAGAAGTTCAGCAGTGGAAGAACGAAAGGAATGTCATCTACATGAAGGGAAGAGTTCGTTCTTAGACTTGAACATACCTAAGTTCTAGGAAGGAACAGGTAGAGTCAGACAAGCTAAGCAGAGAGTGGAATGATGGGTAGAGTGAAGCCCCTGGAGGTGCAAGTTGCCTTTTCTGAAACTCCAGACTTGGGTGCATAAGCCCTGAGGATGCGGGGATTTAAGCCTGATGACACCACTTTGTTCTCTTAAGTAGGATGTGAGGTTATCATAATTTTGCTGGAGGATTGAAGTGAGTCAAGCAGTGTCTCCAAGATTAACACAACCCCAATTTTTATCCAATGGCTTTTTTTTTAAGTTAAATTTATCAGGGTGACATTGATTAATAACATTATATAAATTTCGAATATACAGTTCTATAATACATCTTCTGTGTATTTGCATTGTGTGCTTACCATCTGTTTTCTAATCTCCCTCTGTCACTGTATATTTGACCCCCTTTATCCTCTTCATCCTCCCACACCCCTGCCCCTCTGGTAACCACCATTCTGTTGTCTATGTCTGAGTTTGTTTGTTTTGCTTGTTCATTTATTTTCTGTTTTATATCCCATGTATGAGTGAAATCATATGGTTTTGTCCTTTTCCTTCTCACTTATTTTGCTTAACATGATACTTTCAAGATCCATCTATGTTGTTGAAAATGGCAGTATTTCATCCTTTCTTGTGGCTGAGTAGTATTCCATTGTATGTATGTACCACATCTTCTTTATCCAATCATCCATCAAAGGACACTTAAGTTGTTTTTATGTCTTGGCTACCAGGAATAATGCTGCAGTGAACATAGGGGTACAGGTTTACAAATATGTAGGTAGATAACCAGAGAAGGATTGCTGGATTATATGATAGCTCTATTCTTAACTTTTTGAGGAACTTCCATATTGTTTTCCATAATTACGTTCCCACCAGCAGTGTATGAAGGATCCTTTTTTCCACATCCTTTCCAATATTTGTTATTCCTTTTTCCTTTTTTTTTTTTTAATTGAGGAATTGGGAAGGGGAACAGCATTGGGGAATCGGGGAAGAGGAACAGACAAGTTGCTGTCCTTTTGTTCTTCAGTCTAGTTGTGGAGGACGTCGCTTCAGTGGCCCATGTTGGTATTGTGATCATTGCGCTCTTCCCGGGTGAGGCAGATTGGTCGCCGGTCTCTGGACGGCCCCTCACTGTGGCTGCTGGCTGCTCATGCTAGCTGCCCGCCACTCACGGTAGCTTATGGCAGTCCACTGCAGCAGGGGCTGCAGCCTACACTGTCGCCTGCGACTCACGGCAGCCCAGCTCCAGGTTGAGCTGTTGTTCACCATCTTAGCTGTAGAGGGCAGTGTCACTGGCCCACATGTGGGATCTGAATCAGGGCCCTGCTGCTCAGAGCTGGTGTCCCAAGCCAGCTCTTAACCAACGCGCCACTCGGCCAGCCCGCCATTGAGATTTTGATGGGGATTGCATTAAATCTATATATTGCTTTGGGTAATATGGCCATTTTGACTGTGTTGATTCTTCCAATCTATGAACACAGAATATTTTTCAATTTCTGTCAATAATGTCTTACGGTTTTTAGTATATAGGTCCTTCTCTTCCTTTGTTAAGTTTATTCCTAGGTATTTTATTCTTTTTGTTGCATTTTCAAGTGGAATTGTTTTCTTCATTTCTTTTTCTGATATTTCATTGTTCGTATATAGAAGTGCAATGGACTTTTGTACATTGATTTTGTGTCCTGCAACTTTACTGTATTTGTTTATTGTTCAATGTTTTTCTTGTTGGAATCTTTAGGATTTTCTATATATAGAATCATATTTGCAAAAAGTGACAATTTTATCTCTTCATTCCCACTTTGAATGACTTTTATTTCCTTCTCTTGCCTGATTGCTCTGGCTAGGACTTTCAGTACTATGTTGAAAAAAAGTGGTGAAAGTGAACATTTTTGTCTTGTTCCTGATCTACGAGGAAAAGCTTTTAGTTTTTCACCATTGAGTATGATAATAGCTGAGAGTTTGTCATATATGATTTTTATATTGAGGTACTTTCCTTCTATACCCATTTTATTGATTGTTTAATCATAAATGGATGTTGTATCTTGTCAAATGCTTTTTTTGCATTCTATTTATATGATCATATGATTTTGACCTTTATTTTGTTAGTGTGGTGTATCACATTGATTGATTTGTGTATGTTGAACCATCCTTGCACCCCATTTGATTATGATGTATTATCTTCTTAATGTGTTGTTGTATTTGATTTGCTATTTTCTTTAGGATTTTTACATCTATAGTCATCAGAGATATTGGTTTGTAATTTTTTTTTTGTATTGTCCTTGTCAGGTTATGTTATCAAGGTAATGTTGGCCTTGTGAAATGAGTTAGGAAGTATTGCCTCTTCTTCAATTTTTTTGGAAGAGCTTGAGGATGATAATATTAAATTTTCTTTGAATGTTTGATAGAATTCACTACTGAAGTCATCTGGTCCTGGACTTTTGTTTTTTGGGAGGTTTTTTATGACTGTTTTCATGTCTTTACTTTTGAACAGTCTATTTAGATTTTCCAGGTCTTCAGAATTCAGTCTAGGAAGGTTATATATTTCTAAGAAGAACTTGTCTGTTTCTTCTAGGTTATCGAATTTGGTGGTGTATATCCTTTCATAGTGTTTTTGTATAGTCATTTGCATTTCTGTGGTGTCTGTTATAACTTCTTTCATTTTTTATTTTGTTTATTTGAGCCTTTTCTCTCTTTTTTTTGTTTTTTTAGTGAGTAGCCAGAGGTTTGTCAATTTTATTTATCTTTTCAAAGAACCAACTCTTTGTTGCATTGATTTTTTTTCTATTGTTTTTCTGTTTTGTTTAATTCTCCTCTAATTTTTATTTCCTTCCTTCTATTGATTTTGGGCTTCATTTGTTCTTCTTTTTCTAGTTCTTTAAGGTGAAATGTTAGGCTATTTGCCTGTTTCTTGAGGTGGGCCTGTAATGCTATAAAGTTCTCTCTTATTATTACTTTTGTGGCATCTAAAGATTTTTGATATGTCATTGTCATTCTCACTTATCTCCATGTGTCTTTTGATCTCCTTTTATTTCTTCTTTGACCCAGTGGTTGTTGAGTAGCATGTTGTTTAAACTCCACATATTTGTTGTTTTCTTAGCGTTCTTTTTGCAGTTGCTTTCTACTTGCAAAGTGTTGTGATCAGATAATTTGCTTGGTATGATTTCAGCCTTCTTAAATTTGTTGAGACGAGTTTTGTGCTCCAACATATGATCTATCCTTGTGAATGTTCCATGTACAATAGAGAAAAATGTATATTCTGCTGTTCTGGGTGAAAAGCTTTGTAAATGCCAATTATGTCCATTTGGACTTATGTGTCATTTAAAGCTGATATTTCCTTATTGATTTTCTGCTTGGATGATATATCCATACTTGTCCATGGGGTATATACTAAGTCCCTTACTATAACTTTACTTTTATCAGTTTCTCCCTTTACTTCTGTTATTAATTGCTTTATATAATTTGGTGCTCCCAGGCTGGGTGCATATATATTAAGTGTTATGTCTTCATGACGTGTTGTTGCTCTTATCATTATAAAGTATCCATCTTTGTCTCTTTTTACTTTTTATATCTTGAAATCTATTTTGTCTGATATAAGTATGGCTACATCTGCTCTTCTCTGGATGCCATCTACTTGGAGTATCATCTTCCACTCCTTCACTTTCAGTCTGTGTTTGTCTTTGCAGCTGAAATAGGTTTCCTGAAGGCAGCAAATAGTTGGATTTTGTTTTTTAATCTATGCCGCTACTCTGTGCTTTTTAATTGGTGTGTTCAGTCCATTTATATTTAAGGTGATTATTGATATATGAGGACTTCCTATAGCTATTTTATATTTTGTTTTCTGGTAGTTCTGTGTCTCCATTTTTCTTTTTCCTTGTGTTTCTGTTTGTTATTTTAGTTTGGTGGTATTCTATAATTTTTTCCCTCCATTTCTTCTTTTATATATGTTAGTGTTTCAGGCCTAGTATATATGCTGCTGAAGTAAGCACATATGTTTCAGTTCTAAATTTTTGTTTTGTGGTTACCATTAGGTATATGCAAAAAAAGTTTCATATGTACAGTAGTCCTTTTTCTTATGATTGCATCTTATCTCCATTCACTTGTGCAAATTCAGTTCTTACCACCCTCCCCTTTTACGTTTTTGTTGTCACGAATTATCTTTTAATACTATGCATTCATTTCTAAATTGTAGTAATTATTATGTTCTTTTGTTCAATGCCTTTACCTCCTTTAACTTTTATGTTATGTTTAAGTGTTTAATACCCTATTCTGAAAAGAGTTGCAATGCCCTGTTTCTGTCTGTGTGTTAGGCATTGTAGCTTTGTATCCTTTTGTCTTTTTGTTTCAGGTAGAAGAACACCATTCAGCATTTCTTGTAATGCAGATCTTATGGTCAATTCCATCAGTTTCTGTTTGTCTGGAAAGCCTTTGTTTTGTTTCTCCTTCATATATAAAAGATAACTTTGCTGGATATATTATTCTTGGCTGGTGAATTTTCTTTTTCAATATTTTGAATATTTGATTTCACTCTCTCCTAGCTTGTAGTGATTCTGCTGAAAAATCTGATGATAATCTAATAGAGTTTTCTTTATAGGTTACAGTGTTCTTTTCCCTGGCTGCCTTGAGAATTCTTTGTTGTTAATGTTTAACAGCTTTAAAGTAATGTGCTTTTCAGAAGGCCTTTTTGGATTGAGATAATTAGGTGTTTTATTGGCTTCTTGGATTCAAGGCTCCAGTTCTTTCCATAGGTTTGGGAAGTTCTCATCCATTGTTAGTTTGAATAGTTCTCTGCTCCCTTCTGCCTCTCTTCTCCTTCTGGTATACCCATTATTCTTATATTGCTCTTTTTTATGGAGTCAGTTTTCATAGAGTTTTTCCTTTTTTCTTTTCTTTTCCTTTTCTATTTTTTTAAAGTTGCAGAAAAGGACAGTTTATTAGAAGAAAAAATACAATTCAAAGAAGCAGAAGCGGGCCCGAGCATTAGAGAATGGCTCAAGGGCCATTAGTAGACGAGAAAGTATACTACAAAGAGTTTGGAGTGGACCAAGCAAAAGAAGTTCAAAAAGGCCCAAGGGGGCAAGGCCAAGGGCAAGGGCCAAGGCCAGGGAGTCAATATTAGGAGAAAAAGTGCACTCCAAAGAGTTTGGAGAGGGCCAAGCAAAGGAAGCTCAAAAGACCTTGACTGGCCAGGACTTGGAGTTTTTATCCCTTTTTCTCTAGAATAGGCTGTTCCTCTCTGGGTGTGGGACCACTTGATTGACACCTGTGATTGACAACAGGCTATTACCTCATCTCTGTAGACTGCACATGTTCCGTCCCAGAATTCAGTCCGTTATAATGATATTGATGAATTTCCAGGCATATGTATGATATTATAATGATGGTATGATGAGGCCCAGGTGAAATGAAGGTCGTTATGGCCTTGACTGCGCAGGTGTGAGTGACTGGTCTAATCCAGTCAGGTATTTTGTACCCATTTGTTTCCCCATAGGGGTGGATAATTACATTGAAAAAGGGAAGTTTTGGGTGGAGAGGGGAGGTCTTTTGGGTGGTGCATTCTGTGGGACATGTGGGAATGCAGAGACCCAATGTCGACCTCTAACTGCCTGTCTTGGTTTTCCCTTGAGAGATGTGATCCCCATAAAATCGCTATGGGAAGTTGAGATACAGGAGGTCTTTTCTTCTATATCTACTTCCTGCTGGGCAGGGATGTAGAGCTGTCCCTGCCTATTTGGGGGCTTTATGGAACTCTCCCCCTATCTGATCTCAGATGAGAGGAAGGGGTCTTGAGGTCCACCTGGAAGACCATGTTGGCTTCTTTGGTTGTGACTGGCAATCTTGCTGGGGTACCTTCTGTATCCCCAAGGTCCCTCAAGATGTCTTGAGACTGGCATAGAGTGTTGAGGAGGTCTCACGGGAAAGGGGCCCCAGACTAGAGTCTCAAGGGCTGAGGAGAGATAGTGTCAAGCTGAAGAAAAAGCAGTAAAGATGGAGACGGCGTTCAACCAGCACCCTGAGAGGCAGTCGGGCTGGGAAGGGGCCAGTGTGGCCTTTGGAGCCCTACCACGGAGGAACCATGGACAAAGGTCCCTCAGCTGCCTGCAAAGGCCCACAACCTGGCCACACACCAGTATCCAGCCTCCTTGCAGAAAGGAAAAGGCAACGGAGTAGCAGAGAGGAGAGGGAGAGGGAGAACCATTGGCCAGCACCCTTATGGGCATTCGGGTTGGGAGAAGACCCAGGGAGGCTTTGGAACACATCACAGAGTCGCCATGACCAGCCTTCCTCAGATGCTTCCAAAAGTAGTTCACCCTAACCTCACGCCGTCCTCGGGTTCCCTTCTTACTCCCAAGAGAGAAAAGCAGTTGGGCTAAGGCCAACATTCCTCTGACTTGGCATCGGAGGAGATTAACCAGAGCCCTTCTGCTAAGCCTCCCCTTGGAAAATGGCAGCTGCGCTTGTCACTTTTAACTGGCTGATGAAGGCCCATTGTTTGTGTGATAGGAGAAAGAGACAAAAAAATATTGATGAAGGCCCACAAGTGGGCAAGGCAAACGAAAAGCCCTGATCAGGGCCGGCCAAGTGGCTCAGTTGGTTAAGAGCTTGCCCAAGAGTGCAAGCTCTGAGCAACAGGGTCCCCGGTTCATTTCCCACATAGGCCCAAGCTGAGCTGCTGCTGAGCTGCCAACAGGTGGCAGGATGGCTCAGCTAAAAAAAAAAAAAAAAAAAAGCACAGATCTTATTTACCTCTCTTTTCAATCCCAGATGAGTCCCCAATAAATGAAGCAGGATTTTTTGATGTGTGATTTTGTGTGTGTACCGGGATCATGGTCCCGTGGAACCGAAGAATGGATACATGGACCAGAGAGGTAAAGTTGCAGAAAAGGACAGTTTATAGAAGAAAAAATACATTTCAAAGAAGCAGAAGTGGACCCGAGCAGTAGAGAATGGCTCAAGGGCCACTATTAAAAGAGAAAGTACACTCCAAAGAGTTTGGAGCAGACCGAGCAAAAGAAGCTCAAAAAGGCCCAAGGGGGCAAGGGCCAGGGTCAGGGCCAGGGTCAGGGCCAAGGTCAGGGCCAGGGTCAGGGCCAGGGAGTCATTGTTAGGAGAAAAGGTACACTCCAAAGAGTTTGGAGCGGGCCAAGCAAAGGAAGTTCAAAAGGCCTTCTTTTCCCTTTGATTTCTCTCTTCTTCTGCTTGGGTCATTTCTATATTTCTGTCTTCGATATCACTAATTATTTTCTCCATTTGGTCTGCTGTATTTCATAAGCTGGCTAGTGCATTCTTCATCTCATTTATTGAGTTCTTCAGCTCCAGAATTTCTATTTGGTTCTTTTTTTATAGTTTCAATCTGTTTAGTAAAGCACCCCTTTTGTTTGCTGATTTCATTTCTTAGCTCCTGGAACTTATCTTCTGAGTTTTCATATATCTCATTGAGTTTTTCCGAACTGCAGTATTAAATTGTTAAATTCTTTCATTTAAATCATTTTTTTATGTCTCTAAGTTTATTTTCTGGAGAGTCTTCATTTTCTGTCTGTATTTCCTTGTTATCTTGGTTGTTCATGATATTTGGTGGATTATTTCTCTTGAAATTTTGAATGAATGAAAAAAGAAAAATTTTTTTTCAGCACTTGATTTTTTTTGTTTAGCATGTTCATAAGTAGAGGTCTTTCCTTTGTCCTGAAGGTGGTGCTACAGTATAAGATTTTGTTCTGTCTTACCTGTAGTGCTGGGACTTCCAGGATCTCTGTGGGGCAATGTCACTTGGGAGTGGGACATGCTTCCTGTGTGCCACTCTTGCCGCCCTTACAGCTGCCTCTACTAGGTTCTGCCACAATGGGTGGGTGAGGGGTGGGCAAGGGTTAGGGGGAGGAGATGGGCTCTCAACATCTACCACTTCATTCATTCCAGTGTTTTTAATGCAGTGAGTGCAGACCACCCAGGCTGAAATGTTGCTTCTGCCCCTTTTACTGTCAGCCAAGTGAGGGTTGCAATGCCAGGTGGTCTACTGGAAGGCAAGGTGGGGTGGATTCCTGCCTCCATGGCTTTGTCTACCTGGTGATGGTGACTGGTCGATTACCACCACCCTCTGCACCACTCCCCTATTTCTGATCTTGGCTTAAGCCTCAGTGTATCAGGCCAGTCAGTGTGGATTGCTGCCTCTCCCCTTCAGGCCCTGCCCAGTGCAGCTTGCAGCCTGACCCTTCGTTGCTGTTGCTTCCCCTGGGACCAAGGTGTGTTTGGGCTCCCATCTTTGTTCTTGCTACCTCTTCTTCCCCACTCCCTACCTGTCTTCCCTGTTCTCCAAGATGCCCACGTTCATATATTTCAATGTGTGGATCTCTCAGACATGTTTATGTGTTAAGCAGGGAGTCCTTTGTTGAATTAAAGCTGTCCAACTTGCTGTGACTTCAAAGGGAGAGACCTGCAGGTTTTCTTACACTACCATGACATTGACGTCACTCTCTTCAGTGACTTTCTTGCTTCACGTTGTCATGGGGCCCTACCCAGCTGGAGGTCCTTGGGCTCATTGAACCGGGAAGCATTCTGTATTTTCTCTGCCCTGTTCAAGCTTTTCTTCTTTGCTTGATCACACCACACATCCTCCAACCTTGACCTCAGCATGAACTCATGGTTATTAACCCTCCCTTTGTGTTTGTGGTTCATGACACCTCCCTGTTTCTTTCTGACTGGGTTTATAACCAGTTCACATTCTGTTGTTGTCCTGTTGAAAATTAGAATTCCATTTTCCTTATTTGTTTCAATAGAACTTTTAGACTACCTCCATGCCAGACTCTATACTGGGATTGGGATATAGCAGTGTTCTGGAGTGGGAGCCCACCAAACTCCAAGGAGAAGGATGTAAAAGAATTTCAAGTTTTCCAAGTATTATGAAGGAAACAAACAAAGGGGTGGAAAAACCTACTTGACATTGAATGGCCAAGGAAGAAGGACTGTTGCCCTGAGGAGGTGATGTTGATGATGAAACAGAAAAGATAAAAATGAACTGACCACTTATAGAAGGCATAAGGAACAGAGTTATTTTTTCTAGTATTTATCATTTTCATACATAGACATTTTGTAGGCATTGGATTGTATCTATGAGTAGGTAACTGCCCGAAACTATCATACTAGCATGTCTTTCCCACTGATACCGTCTTCACTCCTAAAGGCCCTATATAAGGTCTATAACAAATTATTTTTCAAGTTAAGACAAAGGAGGACCATGTGTGTTTGTTAAAGAATATAACCTGGAAATGCAGCTGTTACCTGAGCACCTAGTACTGTATTCAGGGTTGGACAAAAGGGAGGAACAAGATAAAACTATATTCCCTTCAAACATTGGGTGGTGTTTTCCTCTGCATTTCCTCTACTCTTCCCCTGCCCCTCAATTTAGGTAATTCTGATTCATTAGTTCATGAGGAAAAGAGAGGGTGTGTGTGTGTGTGTGTGTGTGTGTGTGTGTGTGTGTGTGTGTGTGTAGCTACCATTGTTAGTCACCACCGTTATATGAATTAGTTTAAATTATTACTGCAACTTTAGTCCCAGAAGTAGACATTTGAGACAGATCTGAAGTTTTGGACTTTGGGCCTAAGTGGGTGTTATGATTTGATATCTTTAGCTAAGGGTCAGGATAAAAGTTCCAGAGTTCTTGGAAGTGAGAGGAATAGAGGGAGGTACTGAAAGGAAGCTAAACCAAGGAGGACAAGGATACACTAAAGATAAATTTTGCTGACTTCATAATTTTGCCTATAGTAAGCTCAGTAGACGTAAAACATTATCTACCAGGACAAAATCTAGTGTTTTCATGCAAGTCTAAGCTTATAGTTATAACTTGTACTGAAATGAGTTACTGTTTTTCAGAGAAAGACAGTGAAGATAAGAGTACGTGAAATGGTTTATAAGGCTTCAGTAACTTTCTTGAGGTATCTTGGCCAGTGCTTCTGAGAAAGGAAAGGCACTTAATGTGCTGGTTTGACCCCTCAAAACAGAGGTTCCCAGCATTTTTTCTTGCTGCCACTCAAGGAATGTCAACATTTATAATCACAGAGGACTTCTGTGGTGGTGTTTGCCATGTTTTAAAAATTCTACCACTTTGCTTTTTAAGGAAGTAGTAGTGATATTATCATAAGGATGATTTTGGATATACCCTAATCCTGAGTTATTGTTGGTAACAAGTTAATAATAATGTGGTAAACCTTGATTGAGAACATCTTCCTTTGTATTTAGACATTTATTACTTTTGTGATTAATTTACCTGACAGATAGTGTCAATAAGGTTGTGTTTTTGAAAATGACCTTATAGATCTCTAGCAAGCAGCATTTTTATCTGTACATGGGATGTTGTTTGCAGTTGTCCATCAATATTTGGTTTGACTTCCTCCCATTATAATTCTTCATAAGCTCAGAGAAGACATCTCTAGTGCTATATGAAATATAAATGATTCCTAGTAAATGGATGGGGATTTAGACTGTCAATTTAATAACATTTACCCACATGTAAAGTATATATACAGATGAGGCTACATTAAGAACTTATTAACTTGAAATTAATTTATGTGTTCACTTGAGACACATCTCTGGAACTTAAGGTGGTGTGTGAATTGTAAAAATGTGTCACTCAAACTGTAGCTAGCCAGAGTTTTATAGTTCTAGGTTCCCCAGTGGTCCTCCTGAAGTTAAAGGTATGCCTACTTTTAAAATGTCTTATAATAAGGGTGAAAATAGACTTAGATGCATTTGAATATATTTCTTTGGTAAGTGGAACTTGAGCTTCTGTCCTTAGGAAATATTTATTAGCAATTAATTAATTAGGGCACCTTCTCTGAATTACTCTAGTAATTTCAATAAGGGCATGGGCCTCCATGATAAATTTTGTCATGCAAAATATTAATTGAGGCAGCCTATTAAGGAATGATGAATGTGAAACGCAGACAATTGTGTAGAATTTTCAGACTTGTATATTGACTGTATTAAGCCAAGGAGAAATGTCCATTTAAATATATAGCTTGAGTTCAATTGGCGTGTAAATATTATTATATGTAAAGAATTTGCTAATATAATTCATAGGCATCCAAACGTGTCTTTATAACCCTTCTAGATAACTTAAGTTTTTAGTGAAACAGCTCCTTGAATGCTTTATAAAGAATTTGATCATTTACTTGAGGATTTCACTCTCATAGTGCTCTAGTATACTTGTGGATTTTTCCCTCCCAGGTGATCTGTAGGTCTTACTTTCTGCTATTGTGTGCAGACTTCCTTATACTAAAATAGCATTCATTACTTTATTCAATAAATATTTATGCCAAGAACTGTTAGATGATTAGGTTACTGAAGTGAATAAGATACTTTTTCTACCTTTGTGATGTGTTTTTATGTGATCCAGTCCCTGTAGAGAACCCCACCTCCTGGGTCTGTCCCTGCTCCCTTTTGGTTGACTTCAATCCCAGTTTTTTATTCCTTCAGTCTGAAACTGAACAGCCTTGGTAGAGTTCCAAATTAAAAAAGAAAAGAAAAAGTACATTTTTCCTTTTATTTCCTTTTCACTGATGATTTTATTCCTAGAAAAATCTAGGTATGCTATATTTTACCTAAATTGATTTTAAGGCATACGGTTCTTTTGTGAATCACTCACCAAGAAAAAAGTGCTGGCACTAAGCATAACAACAGTGCTTTGATTCTATGGTTTTGTTACTGAACTCAAGGAGTTTGCCTCTTACAGTGTTCTGCTCAAAATGAGACATGGTCATCGTTAGGTAGTTTCACTTACTTGCAACAAGGGGATGGGATTCACATCCAAGCCTCTGTCTCCCCAAAGGGAAGCTTAGCCATTGCTTATATCCACAGTTTGGTTAAGTACATGTTGAAGGATCCTGGGGAGTTCAAACGTCAGTATTATTTCTGTAAGCAGCCTTTACAACGTCATTACTTCTTTTGGTTCAGCATGGGAATGCTTCAACCCATCCAGTAAAGATATCTACTAACACTAATAAGTATTTGAATCCTCCAGGAACAGGGGGCATTACTATGAAGTCTACCTGCCAGTCTTTTCCAGGCAACAGTCCCTGGGCCTGGACTGCTTGACTTAAAGGTGGTACTAGATGTCTAGTGTATGCGTTATTCTTTGTGCATTGCATGTAGCTAGCCGTAACACTATTAATGACTCTTCTCATGGCCGGGGTCACTATTACCTGAATGAACTATTCGTGTATTGCGTCCTTTTCATAATGTATGGAATCATGGGCTTCTCTTACTATTCTCCAAATTAGCTCTTGAGGAACAAATATCTTTACATGTTCGTTTATCAGCCACCCCGTAGAGGAGTCTCCTTAAAGCCCCTTCCTGGCCAATTTTTAGATCATTTTTGGTATACACAGGAGTGCACTGATTTAAAGTCAAGCTGGGGAGGAGAGCCTTGTTTTGTTTAGAGCTGTTCTTTTTGCTGTGGCATCTGCAAGGTTATTCCCTTTACCACCTCTGAATCTCCTTTCTGGGGGCCCCTGTAGTGCACCACTACAATTTCTGTAGGCTTTGTAATGGCCTGCAATAATCTCAGGATCAGGCATCCATCTCTTATCTGTTCATTCCCAGCCATCAGCAACTTTGCAGTACTCATCCCAGTTTCGAAGAAGTTATGAGGAGAAAATACAGGGGTCTTAAATACAGTGTTAAAACCGAGCAAAAAAATTACCGTGTTAAAACAGCAAAAAAATGAAAAGAAAATGGCCTTTTCACAGCCTGACTGTATATTTGAAAACTGCTACATTGTAAACCAATGACTTAGGAGATAGCTACTCTTAATATTCTGATATAATCCTTTGTATACATTTCCTTCTGGACTTTTACTCACACACACAAACACATACTCGTATACATCCATCCATCTATACCTGTCTTAATTTTTTTTTAATAAACAAACAACATCTTGTTAAGCACCTAGCTTTGTAGCTTCCCCCCACTTAGTATATTTTAAGATCTAGATCTTTCCATGTAAATATACATGTCATTATGTTCCACTGTATGGTTCTATTTACAAAAGTGTATGAGTTAAAGTGCCAGTTTGTACTGTAACTAATAGCATATTATCATATAAAATGTCTGTTAGGTGAAAAATAGTACTTTGTTTCAATAAAAAAATACTAGCGAAGTTAAACTTTTTCCCCCACAGGATTATAGGTTGTTTATATTTCTTTTGTACATTTCCTACCTACTCTTTTACAACTTTTGTTTTGGTGTGCTTTTCAACTGTTAATTACTGATTTGATGTAGTTCTTTATATATAAAGGGTATCAATCCACTGTGGTCACATAACAAATATTTGCTTCCTTGGTGTTCCTTTCCTTTTACTTTGTTTATGGTATTGTTGTCTGTACTCAAATTTATTAAGTACTATTATTGGTTCTGCCTTTCTTATATCAAGGTTAGAATCTTCTTTCTAACCCTAAGATTAAATAAATATGTACATATATGTTTAGTTTTTTTCATTTTATATTAAAGTTTTTATTCATATGAAAATGAATGATTTTGGATATATGGTATGAGATAGGAGCTTATTTTCTTAATTGCTGTCTAGTAGTTCCTAAGAAAGTTTATTGAATTGCTCTTTTTCTTACTAATATTGGAAGTCATCTTTATCATATCCTCAATTCTTAGATAAATGGGTATCCGTTTCTGAGCTTTATATTTTTCTGCTTTTTAATTTTTATTCTGCTGTGTTGGCTATTTCTGTATTAGTAGTATTTTGTTTAAATTATTTTAGTTTTATGGTCCATTTCAATAAATGTTAGGCTAAATACCCTCAAAGTTTTCCTAGTTATTTTAATTTTTATTTCAAATTAACTTTTGAAATATTTGTAAAATTCTGGAAAAAATCTATTGGTATCTTGGTTGGGATTACATTATATCTAATGATTACAGTGTATACTAAATAGGGGTAGAACGGACAATTTGATAATTTAATTTTTTTTCAATGGTTTAGTTAGTACAACAAACTACTTTAGGACCTACTGTGTACAAGAACCGTGTTTAGACACCAGAGATGCAGAGTTGAAAAGATAAGGACCTTCATCCTTTATACTGACTAGCTTTATAATAGTAGAAGGATTTTAAGTAGGTTGTATATTGTGAAGGATTATAAGATTTTGTCATATTTATATTTTAGAAATATTTCTCTGGAAGCAAGGAGGTGAAGATTTGAGCAGAGAAGAACTGGAGGTAGAGAAAATCCTTTAGAGGCTCTGTAGATTCTGAAGCCCAGGCCAGAGGTGAACTAAGGGTGGATCATAAAAGTATTAAGAAGTAGGAATGGATAGGCTACAGGAATGGATTTTAGACAGAAGGAGAATAGTGGAGAGGGAGGAGGCTTGTGATGATGAGTGCAGTGGTTTAAGCTTTGTCTGGGTGGAAAGTGATGCTGTCCCAGAGATTGAAATACAAGAGGAGGCACAGATTTCCCAAGGAAGATGTTATATTTGGTTCTAAATACAGCTGTCAATGGTGTATCTGGAGAGAATTGTTTAGCAAGTAGTTAGATAACTTGTCTGGTTTTCAGGAGAGAGCCCTTTCTCTGGAGATATAGAGCACTGGCAAAATTTGTTGCATGAGATAAGAAGGCATGCATCAGAGACCAGACGGGATGAAGCCAGCTCAGAAGAGGCAGAGTTGAGGCCCTGCTGGAGAGGAGAGGCCAGGGTCCAAGAAAATTCACTTAAACTTATAGCAATAACTAGAAGAATGATACCACAAGAGAAAAGGAGTAAGAAGAGGCTGAACAGATCACATGCTGCTGAGAGCTACAAGGTGTGATCAAAAGGTACAATGAATGTTTACATTTAAAACAATTAGGGTCGGCCGAGTGGCTCAGTTGGTTAAGAGCGCGAGCTCTGAGCAACAGGGTCCCCAGTTCGATTCCCACATGGTCCAGTGAGCTGCGCCCAACCTGAGCTGCAGCGACAGGTGGCAGGATGGCTCAGCTGGTGAGCATGTGCTCCTAACAACAAAGTTGCCAGTTCGACTCTCACATGGGATGGTGGGCTACGCCTACCTGCCACTAAGATAGAATCAGGGCACCTTGAGCTGAGCTGCCCTGAGCTGCTGATGGGTGGCTGGATGACTCAGTGGTTGGAGCATGCGCTCTTAGCAACAAGGTTTCCGGTTGGACTCCTGCATGGGATGGTGGGCTACGCCCACCCACAACTCAGAGTGAACACTGTACCTTGACCAGAGCAGCTGCAAGCTGCTGATGGGCGGCCAGATGGTGACTGGACTTGGAGCTGAGCTAACTGCGCCCTCCACAACTAAGATTGAAGGACAGCAACTTGGCTGTTCCCCTTCCCCAATTCCCCAACACTGTTCCCCTTCCCCAATTCCCCAATAAAATCTTTTTTTTCTTTTTTTTTAGAAAGCATTCCCAATAAAATCTTTTAAAAAATAAATTATTATAGTAAAAGACACATTGCCCTTAGGCCTCCTGAAAACACTCCCCCTGACTTTGAACACACTTATTTCATCGTTCTTGCCACTTTCTGAAGCAGTTCTAGAAGTTCTCTTTTGTAAGTGTCTTTAGTTGTGCTATCGTGACTTCCTCGATGTCCTGAATTGATTAAAAATGTTTTCCTTTCATGGTCATTTTGACTTTGGGGAAGAGCCAGAAGTTGCACAGTGCCAGATCTGGTGAATAAGGTGGATGAGGACACACCATAATGTTTTTATTTGACAGAAATTGCCATATACCAGAAGCGATGCGTGACACAGAGCGTTGTCATGATGGAGGATGAAGTAAAGACACTCATGAAAGAGGACTTCCAGAACTGCTTCAGAAAGTGGCAAGAACAATGGGATAAGTGTGTTTAAAGCAAGGGGTAGTATTTTGAGGGGGATTAATGGCAATGTGTCTTTTACTGTATTAAATTATTTTATTTAAACAGTCACCGAATTTTTTGATCACACCTCATCATAAGTAAGATGAAGATTGAACAATATCTTTTGGATTAACCACAAATGAGTTTGTACCTTTGCTGGGGTGATTTGAGTGGAATGGTGTCGGTTGAAGCCCCATATTGTGGGAATAAAGTATAAATATGAGAGTAGTTTCATTATTATCACCATTACTTTATTATTTCTATCACTGAAGAAAATTTGAAATCCTTATTTTTAAGGGGAATAAGGAATACAATTGCTTTACTTGTACCTCTAAATGTACATTTTTTAAATAGAAAATCCCTTTACCCACTATTTACTGGTACTAGGTTCTTGGCAGTGTGGTAATTCTGGGACTGAGTTGATATATGCTATGATATATGATATATGATATGATATGCTCCTTACCATTATGGAGAATTTTGCTGTCTGGTAGGGGGTGTCAGACTAACCAGTAATTATACAATTATTTATAACAGTTTCGGTAAGCCCTATCAAGAAAAATTAGGTAATACAATAGAGCTTATAGCACAGGGGGACAGGGGAGGGATCAAGGACACCTTCATGGAGTAAAGTGAATTTGAACTAACATGGGTTTTCCAGACTGCGTGTAAGACCCTGAAGTGAGATGAAGCTTACAACTGATTAAAACAACTCATTAAACAAATGAGATATGAGATGAGGTGGGAGAGGTAAACAGGTACTAAATCTGTCTAGGTTGTAGGTAACTTAAAGCGTTTTGGATTTTATCCTAAGAGTGATGGTAAACCATTGAAACACTTTAAATAGGGGAGTAACTTGATTTGTTCTTTAGAATGTAAAGTTTTTGAGGGCAGTTTCACTGTCTTGTCCCTCATGTCTAAAATAGTACCTGGTACTTTATAGATGGCTCAGATATTTTTTAATAAATGCTTTATTTTAAATGAGCGAATACAATTGTGTTTCACAAGATTGTTCCATCTGTTGTGTAAACAGATTGCAGTGTGAGGATAGCTATTGTGAAGATTATCTCCTGAAAATGTCCAAGTGAAAGACAGTGGTGCCTAAGGGTGGTGATGGGAATGGAGAAGCACATTTAGGAGGAAGAAAAATGTGTTGGTGGCACATGTGGGACAGGAAGATACTCAGGATGTTTTATGTATGAACAGCAGAGTGACACCTGTTAAGTCACTGTGATTTAACTGAGCTTATCCTGCCTTTTTTCCAAATGATTCTTCCTGCTGTCTTTTGGTTTTGCTTTTTGACATCACCATGCACTTCTAGATTCCTACTTACTCAAAGTCTGCCTTATTTTGTTACCCAGCTCTGTGAATTTAACATAAACTTCTAAAATGTCTCTTGAAGTTCTCCATTTTTCGAGCCACTTCCATGCTGGACGCCTGCATCATTTCTTGCGTAGGCTATTACTATTCAGTACTTCTGCCCTCTTGCCTTTCCAGCTCTATTTGTTCTCTGTTCCATATATATCCATAATATAGAAAAGAGCATATAATTCAGCTGCCTAAAAACTCTCAGTGTTTTCCCATTGCCTATAATATGAAATCTAAACTAATAGTACTGGTTGGTGGTTTTTTAAGAGTACGTTCAATTAAATTCAGTATTCACTCGAGCTCCTGCTATTTGCTTATCTGTGACTTAGCCACGTGTACTTACTCTGTGAACCTTCCTATTTTTCTGCCTTGATTTACTGACTCATCTAGATGATCATAACTGACTGCACTAGATATGTATGCTACTATTTTTCTGCAGCAGCTCTTTCAGCCTTCTCTGTAGCTTTCTTTAAATTGGCAAATAAATATTATTGGAGTAAAAATTGTCTGTACTTAAAGACTATCAATGCTTTAGATCACTTTTTTTTTTTAATCTTCTGGAATCCTCTGCCACTTGGCAGCAGGGTGTTATATAGATGCTTATGTTCAATTTATGGGCCCTTGGTGATGCCTGTGTCTTTTTCTGCTCTTCACACAAGCAGAAGTTACTTTTCTGTGTATTTGGGTGGTTCAGTTTTTCTTAGTATTTTTTCCTTTTTTTTTTTTTCTTAAAGATTTTATTCGGGAGTTGGGGGAGGGAGCAGCACTGGGGAATTGGAGAAAGGGAACAGACAAGTTGCTGTCCTTTTGTTCTTCAGTCTGGTTGTGGAGGACATAGCTTCACTGGTCCATGTTGGTGTTGTGATCATTGCGCTCTTCCTGACTGAGGCAGATTGGTTGCCGGCCATTGGACGGCCGCTCACAGCTGCTCACGGCAGCTCACACCGGCTGCCAGCCACTCATGGTAGCTTTACGGCAGCCCACTGCAGCCCCACTGCAGCCTATGCCATCACCAGCAACTCACAGCAGCCCAGCTCCAGGTTGAGCTGTTGTTCACCATCTTAGCTGTAGAGGGCGCAGCATCACAGGCCCATCCGAACCAGCAACCCTGCTCCTCAGAGTTCGTGCTCCCAAGCCAACTCTTAACCAATGAGCCACTCGGCCGGCCCTTCCTTAGTGTTTTTATCACAGCCATTCAGTTAACATTTGTTGATTGCTTGTGCCAGGGCTTTCAAACTTTTCTTTCTTAAACAGTGAAACAGGGTTTTTTTGATGTGTGTGATTGTGTGTGTGCTGGGATCGTGGTCTCGTGGAACCAAAGAATGGAGACACGGACCAGAGAGGTAAAGTTGCAGAAAAGGACAGTTTATTAGAAGAAAAAATACATTTCAAAGAAGCAGAAGCGGGCCCGAGCAGTAGAGAATGGCTCAAGGGCCATTAGTAGAAGAGAATGTACACTCCAAAGAGTTTGGAGAGGGCCAAGCAAAGGAAGCTCAAAAGACCTTGACTGGCCAGGACTTGGAGATTTTCTCCCTTCTTTCTCTAGAATGGGCTGTTCCTCTCTGGGCTTGGGACCACTTGATTGACACCTGTGATTGACAATAGGCTATTACCTCATCTCTTTAGACTGCACATGTTCCTTCCCAGAATTCAGTCTGTTATAATTAATATTAATGAATTTCCAGGCATATGTATATTATAATGATGGTATGATGAGGCCCAGGTGAAATGGAGGTCATTATGGCCTTTACTGCGCAGGAGTGAGTGACTGGTCTAATCCAGTCAGGTATTTTGTACCCATTTGTTTCCCCATAGGGGTAGACAATTACAATGAAAAGAAGTTTTGGGTGGAGACGGGAGGTCTTTGGGGCATTCACGTTCTGTGGAATGTGCAGGAATGCAGAGACCCAATGTCGGCCTCTAACTACCTGCCTTGTTTTTCCCTTGAGAGACGTGATCCCCATAAAATCTCTATGGGCAGTTGAGGGACAGGAGGTCTTTTCTTCTGTATCTGCTTCCTGCTGGACAGGGGCATAGAGCTGCCCCTGCCTATTTGAGGGATTCACAAAATTCTCACCCTGTCTGATCTCAGATGAGAGGAAGGGGTCTCGAGGTCCACCTGGAAGACCATGTTGGCTTCTTTGGTTGTGACTGGCAATCTTGCTGGGGTATCCTCTGTGTCTCCAAGGCCCCTGAATGAGGAAAAATAGATTTTAATTAATAAATTTCTTAATGAGCAGAGCTCAAAGCTATTGATGTAGGGTGGCTATGGGTTTGGAAAGAACATTAACCTTTAATGTTTGCAGTCGACAAGTATACTGGCCTGGGGAAATGTTAAAATATATTTAGTCTCTGGGATGGGATTATCCAAGAGTTAGGTCTGAAATGGCTTGGGGAATGTTGGGAAGTCACAGGTTTTAAGTAGTTATCTAAAGCAGGGGTGGGTGAGAGATATTCTGTGATTCAGTCTAGGGGCAATCTTTAATCTAGGATTCGGAAACTGATTAGAAGAGTAATCAAAGCCAAGGGCTAAGAAACTAGGGAAGGGGAGACTTAAATTTTCTATAGGGAAGAAAACTTAAATGTCTTTCAGTGAGGGGCTACTCACTTGGCCCGTATCAACCGGAGACCCCTGTTTTTCAAAGAAAATCTTAAGCAGAACACCAGTGCATAAAGCAGATAAACGTGGAACTGTGCTGGTTAAAGTGGGGTAATTAGACCCCACTGAATACATTTGTGTTTGACAAGATTATTCCATCTGTTGTATGGTAAACAGATTGCAGTGTGAGGAAAGAGGCCTCTCAACACCCGCTTGGTGGCTTTCAAGAGCCATCTCTAGGAGGTGGCTTTTAGACTCAGAAGCAGGAGTCACTGGAGTACAAGTGATAACCACAGTGGGAGAGATGACATTTCTAAGGAACTGGCACATACAATTAATGCCTGGAGTGCACCAGTATTCATATGACCAGCTGTCCTCTGCAAACTTTATGAAGTTAGTAATTGATTTTTCTAGCTAGAACCACCATTTTGGTACGTGTTAATGTTTATAGTGCTTTCTCTTGGTGGTCTACAGGTCATCTTTGTGAAAAAATGAGAAGATTGGTTTAGATTATTTCCTACTTCTACTTCTTAGCATTTTTCTCTCAATTTAAGTGAGTGTGTGCTTTTCAGCATTTATCCTGTCTGCCTTATTCATCCATTGTCCCCCTCTAGGTAATAAACATAGAGTTCCCAGTATGTCTTTGGCTGTTTTGTCAGAATCTAGCTTTGCTTTCTTCCTTGCTCACTTTCTTCATTCACTCATTCAATGAATCTTTATAAGATGCCTGCTATTTCAAGTACTCTTCTAAAATGCTGGAAGCTGGAGTAATGAAACAGGTAGAAATTTCTGTCTTCATGAAGCTGACATTATGGTTGGGGGGACATTCAAAAGCAAGAGAAATGTGTCAAGTACTAGCTGATAAGTACTATAGAAGGGAAGGAAAATTCCTATTATTGACCCTATATGGAGATGACCCTACCATTTTTTAAAAAAATTTTTTATTTTTATTTTTTATTGGGGAATTGGTGAGATGGGAACAGTGCTGGGGAATTGGGGAAAGGGGAACAGACAAGTTGCTGTCGTTTTGTTCTTCAGTCTAGTTGTGGAGGACGTTGC
>NW_017731961.1:786322-804112 GCF_001890085.2 Hipposideros armiger | reverse complement strand
TCACTGGCCCTCATATGTGGGATCCGAACCGGGGCCCTCTGGCGTCCCAAGCCAGTTCTTAACCATCGCGCCACTCGGCCGGCCTGACCCAAACATTTTTGAAGTCATTTTTCTAGAAATAGTAATAAATTAATATGAACTTGCCTCATTCTTTTGCCCAAATCTTAACCCAAGTTCATGTTTTTTAAGGCGTGAAGTTATGCTTCAGGCTGTCATCTCTGATTGTGGACCAGCTGCTGACCTAGCTGCTGACTGGCTCCTTCCAGGACTAAGCCCTTGGCTTTGTTCTCATTAGCGTAGTTACCTCATGTTCACTAATTACCTAGACTGAGCATGTCCTATTCTCCTGCTTCCTCAGTGCTCACTTATCTTAGTCATTGGGTTTCAAACTTTTATTTTTCCTACCTCTTTAACTATCAAATGAAATTGTATGCAGAAGCCCAATCTAGTGAAAGATCTAAATGGGATTGGAAGGGATTCAGGATGAGGCCAAAGGCATTTACACCCCCTTATCCCCACCCTTTCAGGGTACATTGTCATCTTCATGGACTCCTGCCATGGAGTCATCATTTCTAGTACAGTATAGCATTTCAGAGCCATTTATGTATGGTGTCCTTTTATGATGACGGAAACGTTCTGTAACTGAGCTTTCTGATACTGTAGCCATCAGCTACAACTCTGTACCCATGCAGCCATAGCTGTTGAGCACTTGAATGTGGCTAGTGTGACTGAGGAATATGAATTTAAGTTTAATTAATTAAAATGTGAATGTTCACATGTGGCTAGTACAGTAGTATTGGAAGGTGCAGTTCTAGTATAATGCTAACTCTAGATTTAACATTTACTGAATTTGCTTTATTTTAGTTTTCCAGATCATGTATAAAATAACATTAGTTTCAGATGATAATAAACTCTCAGAAGGCCTGGAATAAGTTCTGGCTTATAACCTTGGACAAATTATTCAACCTCTCTGGGCTTCAGTTTTTTTATATAAGATGGGAAAAGTAGTACCTTTTCATAGTGAGATTTAAAATGAGATAAAGCATGCAGAGCATTTGATACAGTGCTTAATGATTGATTTTAGGTGATTTATCCTGTTTATTTTTTGGGGGATTGGGGGATGGGAACAGCGCTGGGGAAATGAGGAAGGGGAAATGAGGAATAGACAAGTTGCTCTCCTTTTGTTCTTCAGTCTAGTTGTGGAGGACGTTGCTTCACTGGCCCAAGTTGGCACCATCATTGCGCTCTTCCCTGGTGAGGCAGATCAGTCACCGGCTTCTGGACGGCTGCTCACTGCGGCTGCTGTCTGCTCACGCTGGCTGCTGGCCACTCACGCTGGCTGCTGGCTACACACGGTAGCCCATGGCAACCCACTGCAGCAGGGGCTGCAGTCTACGCCATCGCTGGCGACTCACAGCAGCCCAGTTCCAGGTTGAGCTATTGTTCAGCATCTTAGCTGTAGAGGGCAGGGTCACAGGCCCTCATATGTGGGATCCGAACTGGGGCCCTCTGGCATCCCAAGCCAGTTCTTAACCATCTCGCCACTCGGCCGGCCCTATCCTGTTTCTTTCGGTATGTTTTTGAGTGTAAAAATAAAACATGGTCATTGTAGAACATTTACATAAAAGAGAAAAATAACAAGAATAAACTACAAAAATAACCTGTAATGCCACCATCCGTAGACAAGTAACAAAAAAATTTTATGTGGAAGAAATTGTGTGTTTTGGTTCATATGCTTTTCTCTTTGTTTTGAATGTGCATATTTATGACTACTCTGATACTATTGTAAAAAAGGGTGCTTTAAGTCATATGTGTATAAATTGCCTTATAAAGCTCTTTTTCCTAATATTATAAAAGGTCTTAGGAAATACATTTTGATTACTGAAAGGTATTTTAAAACTGATGAAATCTATAATTTACTAGTGTTTTTCTAGATTTATCTTTGGGTACTTAATGTTTTCAGAATGTAGAAATTATTTTTAGGGTTTTTTTAGGATGATAGTAAAAAGATATAGTAGATGATTTTATCTTAAGTTAAAATCTGTCATGTTTCTTAAAGTTCTAGAGTCTCAAAGTTGTGACCATAGACATGATTTATGACATTATAGTAATATCTATTTATTTAAAATACTAAATTTATTAAGCACCTTCTATGTGTCAGGCACTGGGAAAAGTTCTGGGAATATAAAAACAAATAAGATGTCACCATTGCCCTTACGTAAATTATGATCTAGTGGAGGGGCTGACCTTCATTCTAAATACAGCGTGATCAGTGCTGTAAGAGGGATCTCAACAGTGTAACAGGGGAATATGGGACAGTCTGGGCCAGCTGGGGATGGAAGGGTTGTCAGCAAAAGATTTCTGGCTGAAGTGTTACCTGAATGGAGTTTTAAAGGAATGATGGACTTAACCAGGCATTTGTTGGGTAAAGAGTATTCTAGGGAAAGGATGCAATGTGGTGGAACCGGAGAGTGACCCAGGGGCATTTGGAGAGCTACAGTAGTTCAGTATGGAGTTCAGAGGTGGAGATGGCAGTGGATGGGAGAAATGAAGATGGGTCTGGAGCAGTTGCAGGAGCCAGATGGGTCACGAAAGTCTTTCTCTGCTCTATTAAGGCACCAGGACTGTATGCTTAACATTATAAAAGGTCTTTGAGGATTACTAAGAGGAAAGGGGTAAGATCTCTGGTGGCATCTTTGACATATGTAGTAAAATGACTAGATGTGATTTTGAGATGGATAGAGAAAAATGGTACTGGACAGTGAGTCATTTAATGGGTTGGTGAATAGGCCAGGTGAGAAATGATAGATGATGAGGGTTTGAATTTAAGCTGTTGAAATGAGTAGACCTCTGGATGTTTGGGTCTAGAACTTGGAAAGGATGTTAGATCTTGAGTTATAGGTAAAGTCATCCACATAATAATGACCATGGTGTGACTATCACAACACAAATAAAGTCACTAAGGAAAAAATGTAGAATAAAAATTTAGGGACTGGCCAAGTGGCTTAGTTGGTTAAGAGCACGAGCTCTGAGCAACACGGTCGCCCATTCGATTCCCACATGGGCCAGTGAGCTGTGCCCAAGCTGAACTGCCAACAGGATGGCTCAGCTGGTGAGAGCACATGCTCCTAACAGCAATGTTGCTAGTTCGACTCCTGCATGGGATGGTGGGCTATGCCCACCCACAATTAAGATTGAACATGACACCTTGAGCTGAGCTGCCCTGAGCTGCTGCTGGCCGGCCAGATGGCTCAGTGGTTAGAGCGTGCGGTCTTAGCAACAAGGTTTCCGGTTGGACTCCTCAATGGGATGGTGGGCTGCGCCCCCTGCAACTAAGATTGAATACGGCACCTTGAGCTGAGCAGCCATGAGCTGCCCACAGACAGCTGGATGGTGACTGGACTTGGAGCTGAGCTAGCTGGGCCCTCCACAACTAAGATTGAAGGACAACAACTTCGCTGTTCCCTTTCCTCAATTCCCCAATAAAATCTTTAAAAAAAAAAATTTAGAGAGGAATTATCAAGGAATGTTGGGGGGAAATACCTGTAGTTATCACAGGTGGAGAAAGGTGAACCATTAAGAGAGATGAGAAGTAGAAGTCAGAGAGGCCTGAGAAAAATGAGAGTGTTTGAATGATGGAATCCTGAGGATAGTAATGTTTCAAGAAGGAAGAAGTGGTAAACGATATCGGATGCTACAAACACGCCAGATAAAGGCCGCAAGTGTTTTTGGATTAATAATAAAGAGACAAGAAGAATTTCAGTGGGAATTACATTCCCATGATGCTACATTTAAGGGTTATTTTAGTCTGGATTCTTTGGTTTCAAGTGAAAAGTCAACTCAAACTAGGTTTTAGGCAAAGGAGGGATTGATTAGGATCTGTATATGGTTTGGAAGATACAAATCGTAGGAATTTTAGAAATGCAAGTAGCTCCTAGGATCCAGTAGAATGAGAAACAGTTCTGTCAGGATAATGTCTTGCCATTTTTCTTCTTTGTTTCTTTCTGCCTATTGGTTGCCTTCTTTTTCACTACAGACGTGCTTGCTAGACTGGAGGAGGATAATAGACAGTCCAGTCTTATACCCCTGGAGTAGGATTGTTTTCTTTCTTCAATTCTGAAGATAAAAATCTGGGGAATGGCTGAGATCACTCATCTTAGACTAGATGTTGTGCATGGGTCAGTCACCAAGGTTCTGAAAGAGCATGGTGACTCCCAAGATATTCATGAGATTAGAGGGTATGGCAGGTCCTAGTATGGGAGGGAAACTCTTTAGGCAGTCTCATAGGTGTCTACTACAAGTATGTGTAAGATGGAATGGGAAATGAGGAAGCAGAGAAAGTGAATGTAGATTACTCTTTCGAGAACCTGGACTATGAAAGTGAGGCTTTTGATAACTAAACAGGGACAATTGGACATTGGTAGGGTTATTCTATAAGTAAATCGTTGATGATGATTTAGTAATGAGGATTGGAAATGTATTTGAAAGTAAGAGATGCATGTTAATTTTAAATTTATTGGAAAAAAAATCTATGTAAACATATACTTGTGAACATAGTAATTTATGTGACCAGAGAAAGTCTGGTTGTAATCACCAATTTCAAAACAATTTTATTTATGGTCACTTTATTGTCAGATATATGTTGTCTGGCTAGTCTTCTTTATGTTTGAGATGATCATAAACCACACCGGCAGAAAGAAACCAGAGAATATTAGTTTTTGCAAAAGATACTTGAGGTCATGTAATCCAAGATGCTTAATTTTATGGATAAGAAAACTAGACTCCAAAGAAATGAAATGAAGGAATCATTTATAGATGCAAAAGACCCTATTAGAAGAAGAGGGACTATTTCCTTCCTGGGTTTCTGTTTAGAAAGTGAGGAAGTTTTCTCTGGAACCTCTTCCATAGACTTCCTTTCATGACCCATTGTCCAGAATTAGAGCCCAGCACTCACCTCTGAAACCTGTTGCTGACAAGGGGAACTTATGTAATAACCTGATTAATGTAATAAACAAAGAGAATCTGACCCCCCAAAATTGTGTACCTTAACAAGATCAGGGCTCTCCAGCAAGGAAGAGAGGAGAAGGGCTATTGAGTAGGAACTCAACAGTGTCAGTGCATAACTAAGCTACAGAGCTTATATTTTATTCTATATTTTATTCTGGAGACAATGGGACACTCTGAAAGGTTTTAAATCAGAGGATAGATATGATCAGATTTGTGTTTCAGCAATAACAATCTTCATAAAATACCTATAAGACATGAGGTAACAACAGGCCATTCTTACACTTGCTTAAAACCATGTAATAAATTAGTTGCAGAGTTGAACTGAATTTCAGGTCTCCAGTATTTTCCCACATTACCTACATTCCATTCTCTCATTATATACTTATACGCTATTGATGACTGTGTGTCTTTTGCCATGAAATTATGGTTGATGTCACTAAATTGACTATGATACAGTGAATGAATTTGTAAAAGTTAGGAATGTAACTATCCTTATGATTATATTTATTTTTAAATGTCTTCTTAAGGAGGCATTTTTTAAAAATGCCATCAAGTTGCTTAAAATTTTCATTGATTGGTGTGTTTGGGTGTATAATACACATTCACATACACATATGTAACTATCGTACAGATAGGCTGTGATAAATGATAAAAGAGAGGCAGAGGAAGCATGATGTGGTTGGTGCCTGGGGCACTGGGGAAAGCTATAAGAGGATGTGGTAGTGAAGAATGTACATGATGAGACAGGTCCTTTTAGATGAAGGGAACAACAGCACACAAAGAAAGGCAGGAAATACCAAGCTTCCCTATATAGATACAGCATAGACTGGGGAAAGACATTGGAAATAAAGCTGTGAATGGATCATGGAGAGGAAGACACAAGAGAATGGAGCTCACTTGTGTTGGTGCACGATATGACTATTCACTGAGTTAGGATCCTGATAAGGTAGCAAGGATTGTATCCCCACTCTTTTCGTGAGGGACTGAGGCTCAGGATAACTACCTTGTCTAAGGGCTCAGTACTAATTGTTGAGAGAATCTACATTTGAAACCAAAAAAATCTCCTATTATGCCAAATACCCTTTCACTGTATAATTTCATTGTGTTTAAAATGTTAGTATTTGACTTTTATTCTCATGCATTGTCAAAGGGTTCTGAGTAGGAATGAACATTACCATACGTGGTCATCAGGGAAATGAGATGGTAGCACAATGGAAGCTGGATGACCACCATTCTAGTCTTCAACAATCTCCTGTAACATCTGACACCCAGACTTTGGAGCCACTAAATGACTCTCTTGTCAGAGCTATATTTGCCATATTTAACAGAGAAATAAAAATAAAATTCTGTACCCAGTTTTGTTCCTCCCTAACTGCCTTCTCCTTTTCACTAGTAGTATCTCCATCCCACTTGGGCTTAATCCTCTTCAGTGCGTACCTTCTAGCTTCCTTACCTAACTAACTCTTATTCAAATAAGACTAATTCTTGGCTAACTACTAATTGACCCAGAAGCTCCTCAATCCATACCCCTCTGAGACATAGATATTTCTTCCATTATAATTGACATGATCAACTCTGATAGAAGACTTACAATACTTTTTGTCTTTTTACACTAATCAGATCTAGAATGTTATGTAAACAATGAAAATGTAGACTGCCTAGTCTTCATATCTTACAAACATGTCTGGAACTATTTCAACCAACTAAAAGTAAAATAAGTGCCATGGCAGATTATACCATACCTTTTTTTTACTTAAAAAGAAAAAGAAAGAAAAGGAAATGGAAAACATGCCACTTCTAGAAGGCCCTGACGCTGAATTGGATATTGAAATGGCATCAATAATGTATCTATAACTGTCACACTTTCTTCTATCCATCAGCCTTCTTTGATACATATGTGTTGGATATTTGCCATATGAGTTGAAATGTCACCACATACGGAATATCTTGTTCAGAAGTGGTGTGAATCATTAAGGTAGAGGTAAAGGCATTCCTTTTAGTTATACATACCTTCCTGTCGAATAGGAATTGTTTTTCTTTGTTTTATCATTTTGTGTCAATCTTTTAATAAGTATCAGCATTCTCCTACAGCAACTAAAAATGGAAATTATGTACAAGGACAGTATAATTTTCATGAACTTAAAAATTACATAAAGAGTATTATTATTTAATATTGGTTTTACTATATCCTCTAATTTGAAATGGAGAGAAATGCTCTGTGGTTAAATCAACTCTCCTGTTGTTTGCTATAAAATTTTCAAGAATATATATTTCAAAAAAATATTTTAATAATTCAGAACAAATGCAACAGAACTCAGCATACTTGAAACACATTTTCTGAATTTATTTGAAATCTTTCTACTCCAGAGACTTTGTGTGTGTGTAAGGGCTAGACTTGGCTGGTTATTTCACTGTCTATCTCCATCCTGGATTGATTGTACTGAACCGCACAGAATGAGTTACATATGGTCCCACTTTGTCTAAGTTTGTAAGATCTCTGGGTTGGAACTCCATTTGATCAGAGTAAAGCTAACCGTCTCAGAAATTTGGCTAATGTCAAAATCCTAAATATCTATATTTATTCCGGTTAGAATGTATATATTCCTGTTAGAAGTTGTGGTGGTTTGCTATGCATTGGCTCAACTGTTATTGTTCCTAAAATATAGATGACATTTCAAGAATTTAAAACCATTTATCTAATAATAATAACAATTATTATTATTATTAATTATTTTCTTCCGGATAGGAATTATGTTACAAATGCAGACCAAGACATATTCAAATGTTTTCAAGTGAAAACTATGATGTATCAAAAATCTTTCTAAAATTGGACAGATGAAGACAGAAATACAAAGATTATCTGAAGTTTGAAAAGGAAACCTATTGTCAGCTTTATACTTTATTCCTTTTTTCTTAGTGTAGGCTATTTTTAAAAAATAAAGAAAAATAGGTTTAAGATATATGGTTTCAAGTTCAGGTATTGCTCAAGAACTACATCAAGGTAAGTAAGGTGAGGGCTGTGTCCTCTGGAGCTCAGCTTTTTAAGCTCCTGTGGTAAAGGAAGCCGTCCAGGGTAAATTTCTCTCCCTTCAGGCTATTTTTTCCCTCTTTTGGTCTTTCCTCCCTTTCTTCTCTTTTCCTTCTGCTACTTTATTTATTTTTTCATTATTCCCACTTCTCCACCCCCCTCCTGCTCTTCCTTTTCTCTGTCTGTGCAACCACGTGCTTCAATCTGTATATCTGGATTGGCTTCTCTAACAGTTTCTTGTGAGTGTTAGCAGAATGAAAACAGATGGACCAGCAGTTCTCACTGTTATCTCCCAGCCGACTCTGGCAAGCTTCCCTTTATCCCTCCTTCCTTGGCATGACAGAAATATTTGCCTTTATTTAGGGAGGCTTGTATTTGCTGCTGTACCTCTTCCCTCAGCTGCAACATAAGCGGAAAGCTATTTAGTCCCTTGTTGCTGAGGTTGGTTGAGGTGAGTAGACTGTGCAATGAATTTAACTGTTGAAGAAGTGGTTTTAAACCTACCTAACTTCTGTATTTTAGAATAAGTGATTTACTGATACTGATTTTTAATGATCTGGTTTTTAAATGATCTGGAATAGCAATATGAAGACAATTTTTAGCAATAAGATAAAGGTCGAAATGTCCTCCACTTGTGTCTTTACCATCATCTTACTCAAAACACTTATTCACTACAGGGACATTCATTGTTGTTCAACTACCAGTTAGAGATTAACAAATAGAGACCCTGATACTGTTAACTAGATCATCTTTCAAAATGCTCTTATTAGAATGATGATAATTTTCATTCTTTTGTTACAACTTCCCTAATATGGTATCCACATTCTTTCATCTTATAAATGCTGTATTCTATTACAATCCAAGTCTTATGAAACTGCTTTGAATAAAGGTGAGGTGGATTTGGAATTATCATAGTAGTACTTTTGGCTTTTCATTTTCTTTTAATAATGGACTTTCAAGTAATTTTGAATAATGAACTCTGTACCTATATGGTTATTATAATGTTTTAAAAGATCAATTCTTTATTAATAGTCTGTTACTTTATTTTTCAAAAAGTCCAAGTGTAAAATACCTGTGTCTAAGGCTGCAAGAGGCACCTCAGACATGTTTGGGGTGTGTGTATGTGTGTACGTATGCACATGTGTACGTGAGTATAGAAAATTGGATCTAAGTAATGAACAAAAACTATTTTTTAACTGGAGACTTGATAAAGAGATTAGATTGATAAAAAAAGTTGAAAATTTCAAAGGAAAAGTATACTTAGTAGAGAACAGTGCTGAAATGCAAATGTTCATTATTGGGTAATAAGGAAATTTCTCCACATCTATCACCTTACTCATGAAAAATATAAGGAGGGTTTTTACTTCTTTTTAGGTCTCAGTTGGTACTTTTCCATTCTTACTTTGCCTGAAATTATTAATTGAAATATTAGTCTCATGTGTTTAAAGCGGTTGGTCCTAAACTCACAAATTCTAAGTAAATAATAGCTTAACGTCATTGTGTGACATACGGCATTTACAAAGCGGTGATTTTTCAAACATGGCACACAAAAAAATTAAAGTGAAAGGTATGTTCTGGAAACATAACCTGCTTCATCTAACAGGCCAGAAAACTAAGCATGGACAGAGAATGATGGCAGGTGTTACAAAAACCACCAAACGGTGTCTCTTAACGGTATCTTACCTGCATAACAGAGCTTCAGATTTGTGTTATTTCTGAGCTGTCTGAGGGGTTTGTTAGCATCTTACTTCCTAATCTATTTTTTACCTCTTGTTCATGTTGGCTTCAGCTTTGAGTGAAGTTGTGCTCTTGCATGTAACACTACCAAGGTAACATCTGCCCAAGCCAGAAATAACAATAGGATGTAAAATAACCCAGTTACAAATAAGGTCCTGCCATCTGTGCTACACCTTCTTAAATAGGGTTTGGATGATAAAGTCCTGATTTAAACTTTAGTAGATAAGCCTTTTTTATCGATAGAAGATGTTAGATTTCTTCTGTTTACTTTTAAAATAGATGAACCCCACTTAAAAAACTGAGGTGCTTAAGGAGGAAAGTAACATGTTCATGGTGGCATCTTCCAGATCGGACTGAGAAGCACTCCACGATGCCAGACTCACCTGTGGATGTGAAGACTCCATCTAGGCTGACTCCTCCTACGATGCCACCTCCCCCAACCACTCAAGGAGCCCCGAGAACTAGTTCATTCACACCGACAACATGTGAGTAGGCATTTCTGTCTTTCCTGTTTTTGTTTTGAAATTCAAATTAATTTTTTTTGCAAACAAAAATTAAGGGAAAAGAAGATCCAGCATTATGCAGAAATGAAGCAAAATAATAATAATGATTTGTTTGCCAGTGAGTTGTTATTGAGCACAGATGGGTCTGTCCTCTCTTAGGTATAATTTGTATGACTACCGATACCCGCTTCCCTTGTGATTGCTTCAAAGTTGTAGTTTGTTATGATGTCAGCGAATGAAGAACACGACATTTGATCCTAACTCCAGTTGTTACCACTATAACTTCTAATTAGACTTATGTGGATCTCTTTATTTTAGTTCATTTTGACTTGGAACATGTTAATGTGCTGTAATTATTTCTAGGTTACTTCTGATCTTCTAATACTTCTATTATTTCCAAATCATGTTAAAATGTAACATTTTTAAGTTAAAATGATAAAAATCTAATGTCTGGACACAAAATAAGACTTTATACAACAGTTGCATAGAAAACTTTCTGAAATGAGGAGCATCATTATTGTCTTTAACCTTTTATAAAACCTTTACTCCATTCCATCTTGGCTCAGGCCTTGTGTTCTGAATCAATGGAGTATATTGCTTTCCGTGTCATCCAAGAAAAGGACAGAATACTCTGACAGAATAGCAACTTTCTTTCCTGTATGTTCTAGTAAGGATAGCAGATAGCTTTGTTTTCATCAATCTCAAAGTCCTGGTTAAAACTGTCATCAAAGATTTATGAAACAAATAGCATTATGCTATTTGTTGCAAATAAGACAATTTATAGACCATGTGCCATGGAATCTATATGAATAAAAAATAACAGACAAAAATAGATTCATGGGATTAAAAGAGATTGACAAAATACACATCCCAGACTGCTTGTCCAGTGTCGCACTGCCATTTAAAAGACAGTTCCAAACGTGTAAGGAGCAGGAGGCTGCAACAGTGCCAAGTTGTAACCCTGTCATCGTGTATTTTTTTGTTGTTACCCAAAGTCACAGTGATAGGCATATGACTCCTATGAGAGGCCCTAGTGAGCTGTAATTTCTTGACAGGATGCTTTCGTACTCATTTAGGACAAGAGACCATTTATTACTATCCTGAAACTTTAAGAATAATAGAGCACTTAAAATATCTTCAAACTATTGTTGGAGATAGTTTATCAAAATTATATTTAGAAATGAATTTGGTAAATTTCAATTTGTTAAATTAATTAATTTAACATTATAAAATCAACATTTTCTTTAGTGAAAAATGTGCAAATTTTTCTAGCCTATTTCTTATGGATTATCATTTTGATTTTCACATAAATTTTATTGGAAATGAATTTACTGAATTACCACTAACCATTCTATTATTTGGGTAAATGTACCCTTTCAATTTCTTGAAATAGCTCCTTGATAATTACCATATCCATTTTGGCTTCTTACATGAAATTTGCATTTCCCCTAAAGAAGTGGTTAAGAAATGTGAGGAAGAGAAAATAGCCTTCTAATTGGGTGGTATAAGGTTAACACTTGAAAGTCCAATTTCTATAAACACAGCTGTCAGTTGTGTGTACAAAACATGATTAAAAATGTTCAGTGATAAATTTAGTCTCCACCAAATGTACACTTTCTCTAGAGTAGCAGTTTAGAAAGAAATAGTCCTGTTATACTGATGTAAGCCGGTGACAAAAGGCTGACATCCAAACACTATTTGTTCTATGTTTGAAACATTTCAGGTGGTTGGCATATGTGCACATGGGAGGCAGGGCTGTCTCTGTGTTACAGCCATCTCCATTTATAATCAGCTTCTGTGAAGAATGCACCCATGCAGTGTGAGGAGTAGACCCATTTAATTATAGAGTACCTGAGCCTGTGGTAATCCTGTGAAGCCAAAGAAAGCATTTTACAAAAAAGCCCCAACAGTTTTTAAATTACAAAATCTACCAGATTTAAAGGGAAGGAAACTTGGTTGTAATTTCCATGTGGATTTCTCTGTAAGTTTATTTTTTCTTTCTAATTTTGTGATCTTGACAGTAACTAATGGCACAAGCCATTCACCCACAGCCTTGAATGGTGCCCCCTCGCCGCCCAATGGCTTTAGCAATGGGCCTTCCTCTTCTTCCTCTTCTTCTCTGGCTAATCAACAGCTGCCCCCAGCCTGTGGCGCCAGGCAACTCAGTAAGCTGAAACGATTCCTTACTACCCTGCAGCAGTTTGGCAATGACATTTCACCAGAGATAGGAGAAAGAGTCCGCACCCTCGTACTAGGACTGGTGGTAAGTAAACAGAAATCAGCCCAATTTTCTGGGGTAAGGGAGTGTGTATGGGGGAGATTCAAAATATAGACTCCTCACAGCTATTTTGTTCCAGTAGTTTCTACCCCTGGGGATTGCGGCAAGTCTGATAATTCTATAGTAACAAGGCTTTTAAGTCTGTATTTTGTATTGACTCCTACCATGGTTTCTTTTGCTATTTGACTAATAAAGATATGGTTATACAAATGTATTGTTATCTTGGCCATAAATGTGTATAAAATTTAATAAGGGTATTCTCCTGGTATGGCTAGTGCCTTTCAACAACTGATGTCAGAGAGTGGGCCCTTCTCGGCGCAGAGTCCAAGTCCTTGGCAACTAGAGCAAAGAATTGAACGAAGTGCCGGAGTAAAGTACTGAAAAAGTAGTTTATACGAAGAGATAGTACATTTCAAAGAAGTAGAAGTGGGCCCGAGCAGTAGAGAATGGCTCAAGGGCCCATTATTAGAAGAGAAATGACATTCCAAAGAGTTTGAAGCGGGCCACGTGCAAAGGCGAGGCTCAAAAGGCTCAAAAAAGGGAGGAAAGGGTTCAAAAAGGGGGAAGGCCTCCAAAAAGGGCGGACTTCCCAGAACTTGAAGTTTTTATCCCTTCTCTAGAATGGGCTGTTCCCCTAAGAGCATGGGACCACTTGATTGGTACCTGTGATTGACAACAGGTACTGTGCAGGTGCAAGTGACTGGTCAGATCTAGTTGGGTATTTTGTGCCCTTTTGTTTTCCCACAGGAGTAGGTAATTACCAAAGGGGCAATTTTGGGTGGAGAGGGGATGTCCCCTTGGCGGTCGCACTCTGTGGGATGTGCAGGAATGCAGAGACCCAATGCCTGCCTCTAACTGCCTGCCTTGTTTTCCCCTTGAGAGACGTGACCCCCATAAAATCTCTATGGGAAATTGAGGGACAGGCGATCTCTTCTTCTGTATCTGCTTCCTGCTGGGCAGGGGCGTAAACTTGTCCCTTCCTACTGGGGGATTCACGGAACTCTCACCCTATCTGATCTCAGATGAGAGGAAGGGGTCTCGAGATCCACCTGGAAGACCATGTTGGCATCTTTGGTTGTGACTGGCAATCTTGCTGGGGTATCCTCTGTGTCCCCAAGGTCCCTGAATGAGGAAAAATAGATTTTAATTAATAAATCTGTTAGCTCTCATGAAGCTTATGGCCATTCAGCCTGTCACTCAGGTGGTGTCAGTTGTCTGGGCCCAGAATGGGTTTGGCATTTAGCTTACTGGCCTGGAGGATATTAGTAAGTTACAGGCTTTCAAGTAGCTATCTGAAGCAGGGGTAGGAGACTTCTATTGTTTAGGATTCAGAAACTGATTTACAAAGCAATCAAGAAGCAGGGGGATAAGGAGAATTCTAGGATGCAGGCTAGGAGCAATCTTTAGCCTAGGATTCACAGACTGATGAGAAGAGCCAGGAGCTAAGCAACTAAAAAACTAGGGAGCAGACTTAACATTTCCATAGGAAAGAAAACTTAAGTTTGGGGGGGGGGTAACACAACCACAGAAAGTTTTTGTTATGTTAATTATTCAGTTAATCTAATTGGGTGCTCATTTTAACTTAGTTGCCTTGGGGGATTTTTATTATCAGCCTAGATGAACAACAATTTATAACAAGTAACACATTCTTTTATGTGTTTTCATTTTTAAGACTAATAGTATTTTTTAAATTTTTTATTGTGGTAAATATATAGAAAATAAAATTTACCATTTTAACTGTTTCTCAGTGGCATTAAATATATCCACGTGGTTGAGTAACCATCACCACCATCCACCTCCAGAACTTTCTTATCACGCCAAACTGAAACTGTACCCATAAAACAAAAACACCCCAGGGCTGGACAAGTGGCGCGATGGTTAAGAACTGGCTTGGGACGCCAGAGGGCCCCAGTTCGGATCCCACATATGAGGGCCAGTGACACTGCCCTCCACAGCTAAGATGCTGAACAACAGCTCAACCTGGAGCTGGGCTGCCGTGAGTCACCGGCAATGGCGTAGGCTACAGCCCCTGTGGCAGTGGGTTGCCATGAGCTACGGTGTGTAGCCAGCAGCCAGCGTGAGCAGCCAGCAGCTGCAGTGAGCGGCCGTCCAGAAGCCGCTGACTGCTCTGCCTCACCCAGGAAGAGCGCAATGATGATGCCAATTTGGGCCAGTGAAGCAACGTCCTCCACAACTAGATTGAAGAACAAAAGGACAGCAACTTGTCTGTTCCCCTTCCCCCAATTCCCCAGCGCTGTTCCTATCCCCCCAATTTCCCAATTTAAAAAAATATCTTAAAAAAAATAAACAAACAAAAACACCCCAATCTTCTCTTCCCTCAACCCCTGGTAACCACTAATTGATTTTTGAAAAAAAAAAGAAACAAAACAAAACAATTTTTTGTTATAGGTAGAATTACTTAAATGATTACTTTAAGAATGGAAGTGTTGATTTGGGCACATTATAGTACATTCTATACATCGTCACACAGAAAATCAGAACATACATCATTTTTTAGCATCCTAAATCACTTTTACATTTACTGTGATTTCCTATATAAGTAGAGGATTGTCATATAGGAAGGTGGTTTTCCCATAGCAAACTGAGTCCTGGAGAAGCTATGAGTCACATATTCAATCCTTTTATCATCTGGGCTTATGGTGGAACAGATTCAGATGATAGGCAACAGTTTCCTTTTTCTTGAAATAAATCATTTATTTTTATTACATGGATTTATCATGGGCAAAGACATACCAGTTCTGTTTTGCCAAAGAAATCCCAGTATTAGAAGTCTGGGTGAGAGTCTAGTGTAGGAGACATGCATGCTTTAAATCACAGTATCTCACATTGACAGAAATTTTGCAATTCAGTTTTTAAACATTGCCTCTCTCTCCTATGCACTTAAGAACAAAAAGCTTTCACGTTTGCTACAATCCATCAGCTTCACCTTGTACTCCTCCAGTACAGGAAGGTGATTTTAACAGAAGAATTTTAGCATACTGCAGATACTTTTGTCATTCACTTATCTTTTCCTTTTTACTCATTCTTGAGTTTTGCATAATAGGCTTTTCAATACCTAAGTAAGTTAGACCAAAGAACCACAAAGTAAATCCAAAATAGTAATTGTATCAAGAAAATGGTGAATGTGTTGTTAGTAGTAAAAAATGTTTTTTTGATAACTGCTTTATAAATTTGATATGTTCTTTAACAGTGGTTTCCATAACTTCAAATATAGAAAAATTTAGTAGCTTTCAGTAGATTTTCCCATGTATCAGGTGGCATAACTTTGATAGCAATACTTTTTTTTTTTTTTAAAGATTTTATTGGGGAATTGGGGGAGGAGAAAAGACAAGTTGCTGTCTTTTTGCTCTTCAGGCTAGTTGTGGAGGACGTTGCTTCACTGGCCCATGTTGGTATTATCATTGCGCTCTTCCCGGGTGAGGCAGTCGGTCACCGGCCACTGGACTGCTGCTCACAGTGGTTCACAGCAGCTCACAGCAGCTCTCGCCAGCTGCCTGATGCTCACGCTGGCTGCCGGCGACTCCCGGTTACTCACGACAGCCCAGTGCAGCAGGAGCTGCAGCCTACACCATCGCCGGCCACTCACGGCAGCCCAGTTCCAGGTCGAAATGTTGTTCACAATCTCAGCTATAGAGGGCGCAGCGTCACTGGTCCATGTGGGAACCGAACCGGCGGCCCTGCTGCTCAGAGCTTGCGCTCCCAAGCCAACTCTTAACCAACCGTGCCACGCGGCCAGCCCAGAAATACGTTTTTTGTTTGTTTGTTTGTTTGTTTGTTTGTTTGTTTTAAGATTTTATTGGGGAATTGGGGGAGGGGAACAGCACTGGGGAATCGGGGTAAGGGGAACAGACAAGTTGCTATCCTTTTGTTCTTCAGTCTAGTTGTGGAGGACCTCACTTCACTGGCCCAAGTTGGTATTATCATTGTGCTCTTCCTGGGCAAGGCAGATCAGTTGCCAACCTCTGGATGGCTGCTCACTGCGGTTCTTGGCAGCTCACACTGGCTGCCGACCACTCCCACTGGCTGCTGGACACACAGTAGCTTATGGCAGTCCACTGCAGCAAAGGCTGCAGCTTACGCCATCGCCGGCGACCCATGGCAGCCAGGCTCCACGTCGAGCCACCGTTCACCATCCTAGCTGTAGAGGGCAGTGTCACTGGCCCCTGATCCGAACAGGGGCCCTGCTGCTCAGAGCTGGAATCCCAAGCCAGCTCTTAACCAATGTGCCACTCTGCTGGCCCAGCAATACTTTTTTAAAATGTATTTATTTATCTACAAACCTTATGGAGGTTAAGTTAGAAGATATTAGTTAATAGTGCTTTGCACCTAATAGGCAGGCAGTGAACATTTGTTAAACGAGTGAATGAGTAGATAACAGATTTTGTTTTGAGCATTGACTGCAAGCTTTTACACATGTCTTTTTATTTAAATCTTCAGACCACCCTTTAATTTAAGGTAATGATTTTTATACACATTTTATATATGGGGAAGCTGAGGTTTAGAGAAGTAAAATATATAAGACCTCCGAACTGGTAGTGACAGACCTGTGAACTCAGGCAGTAAATCATAATGAATCTCATTATGTTGTTATTTTGACAGAGTTAAAACCAATATGGCTTTAGAAAATGAGCCATAGAAACAAATATGAAAGATTAAAAAATAAAAGGGCTCACTAACCTCTATTGTTACAGATAGTTTATTCTAGTTTCATGTTAAGATGGTTTGAATTTGGGAGTATAAAAAGCTTAGAACTTGGTGCCTCTCATCCATACTTTATTTTAAAAAGAAAAGAAACTGCATAAAAAGTGTGTGGAACAATATTCTGGGTGTTAAGTCACAAATACCACAATTTTGTCAGGCATGAGGATAATTGAAGGGTTGAAGTTGAGACTGAAGTTTCCAGTTGTGATTCTGCTGAGGGACTAAGGAAAATAAACCATAATATAGTTAATTCACTCAACACTTTTATAATAGGTCAGTTGTGTGTTAAGTAGATACTTTATCAGTATACAAGGTGTGATAAAAAACTACGATGAATGTTTAAATTTTAAAAAATTTATTATAGTGAAAGACACATTGCCATCAATCTCCCCCAAAAGACTCCCTTGCTTTGAACACACTTATTCCATCATTCTTGCCACTTTCTGAAGCAGTTCTGGAAGTCCTCTTTCATGAGTGTCTTTAGTTGCTCTGTCATGGCTGCCTCGATGTCCTGA
>NW_017731961.1:723822-781322 GCF_001890085.2 Hipposideros armiger | reverse complement strand
TATTGGGAATGAGTGCTGTTCACTCTCCCATACTATCCAATCCACTCTATTCCCCTCCCCTCCAAGAGTAAAAACTAAAAATAAAATAGAATGAGAGAAGAGAAAACAACAACTACGTGGATTTCTAATGTCAGAGTAAGTTTACTTTTCAGAGTAAAATTTCATTTTTATTTTCATGCTTTACTATGTGTGAAATTGTCTTCTTTCCTTTCATTACATTTGAGATTGTCAGAATTATCTATCAACAGCACGTTTTGAGAGTCATTTTCAAAGTGTTGGGCTTGGAGAGGACTGAGAGTGATGGGTACACAGGATTTCTTCTAATGTTATAATAGATGTATTTCTTAGAATAAGGATGATATAAAGAAAGTAGATTATTTTTTGTAGACTAGTCATATATGCTATAAATAAAGATTATTTTTATAGATTAGTCATATATGCTGCTTTATACATGAATTCCACCTGGGATATCTGACTCAGGGCATTACTTACATATTGTATGAATCTGATGATTACTACAAGTAATCCCTATGTTCATCTCTATGCTTTTTTATTCAAATTTAGTGGTTGACCAAAGATATTTCATAGGATGAGCCTGTTTTACCTAGGTAACTGACTAGATACAAAACTGAATGTGTCAAGGAGCCTATTTTTAAATTAATTGAAGTGTGTATATATTTCCTATACCCTTTATCTTCCTTGGGGAAAAAACAAAATTTGCTCATGGATGGAACTGGAATCTTATATCCCGTAGAGCTTATTATAATCATGTCATGTTCAAGCACGAGGGACCTTAAAAATAAATAAGTGCCAATCCCAATGTTATCAGTGGCCATGGAAGCCGGAGAGGTGGGGTGGCTTACCAAGGTCAGACACCTTCTGCTTGGGGCAATCCAGGCCCAGAAGAAGACTCACATTGCAGCCTAGTCCTGAAATCTGTGCCTGGGAATCAAACCTGCTGCGTATATTCAATGCCTTTTTTGTTTAGTCGAGTTGCGTGCTCTGTCAGTGTTTCAAAAGTGGACTAAGCCCGTCCTTTTATCCCTGTCATGCTCCTGCAGGCCAACTTGCCCCTGCTGCAGCGTGAGCTCCTCCACTGCGCACGGCTGGCCAAACAGAACCCTGCCCAGTACCTCGCCCAGCATGAACAGCTGCTTCTGGATGCCAGCACCACCTCACCTGTTGACTCCTCAGAGCTGCTTCTCGATGTGAACGAAAACGGGAAGAGGCGAACTCCAGACAGGTGAGAGGGGGGAGGACCCTGGACTAGCCATGGCCTTTTCTTATACCTGTGGTAATAGGACGTTTCATGTCACATCTAGACTGCTGACCTACACCTCTTGCAAACTAGCAATAAGTTCAAGTGGCCATCTTGGAGACTTCACTCTGGCCTGGGATGTTACAGAGCGATAAGTCTCTGGCCTGTATCAGTTAGGCTTTTGGGCAGGTTAATCTTTGCTGCTTATAATATTAAAATAAAAGGTGAACATGAATGATATTCAAATGTGCTAAATGCCACTGATGGGTTTTAGACATACAGTGTTAAAATTGTCATTTATTATATAATTCAACCCCATATTTTACCCTTCAATGTTAGGAACTTTGTTGTTCCAAGTTTTCTGAAAATATGGTTTTGAATGCTGGCCTTTATGTAATACTCAATAAACACAATGCAGTAGGTATTTAATTTGGATTTTATATGAAATAAGAGAAAACTTCTGGGAAGATAGAAGAACTGAGTGAAGAGTTAAATAATAGAGCTAATAGATAGCAATTTTGCTGAAAATTTGTACTTATCAGTCAATATGTATTCTATCAGGCACTCTGCTCTTATAGGGAGAATTCTAAGAAATATGAAATGAAGTCCTCTATTAAGCCTTACAAAGTACTTGTTGAATGAAGCATATACATGAAATTTCCCATGTATCTTATTAAAATAATCTTCCTTGATACCTTACACTCTTATAATTATTTTCCTAATACAGGAATGCAAAGTTTTATTAGCAGTATTTTGCATAGCATTTGTGAAATATGGAGAATCTTAAAATGAAACTGTATTCAAAAATTTGTTATAAACTTTGTTTGCTTTCTCCACTTATACATTCCCTCCTTATACATTTAATCAGGCATGAGTATAACAGATTTTGAAAGGTTAACACTTGGGCACAATTATGTTCCAGATTCATAGGAGCCTATGTTTTTTTTGGTTTTTAAAAAAGATTTTACTGGGGAATTGGGAGAGGGGAACAGTGCTGGGGAATCGGGGGAAGGGGAACAGACAAGTTGCTGTCCTTTTGTTTTTCAGTCTAGTTGCGGAGGACATTGCTTCACTGGCCCATGTTGGTATTATCATTGTGCTCTTCCCAGTTGAGGCAGATCGGTCGCTGGTCTCTGGACGGCTGCTCATTGCGGCTCTTGGCAGCTCACTCTGGCTGCTGGCCACACACAGTAGCTTATGGCAGCCCATTGCAGCAGGGGCTGCAGCCTACGCCGTCGCCGGCTACTCATGGCAGCCGAGCTCCAGGTCGAGCTGCTGCTTGCCATCTTAGCTGTAGAGGGCAGGGTCACTGGCCCTCATGTGGGATCCGAACCAGGGCCCTGCTGCTCAGAGCTGGCATCCCAAGCCAGCTCTTAACCAACGGGCCACTCGGCCGGCCCGGAGCCTATAGTCTTTGGAGCTGCTCAGAGACATCTCAATCTGTGACTGACTTAGCTGCCCTTAAATGTATTTAGCTGCTTTGCAATCAGAATGTTATTGAAAGCAAGCCAGTTTACAACGCAGTTATTACAATTTTTATGTTACAATCTCTGGAATTTTTTTCCTGACATAAGACCTCTTAATAGTTTAAATTCCTAAAGCAAATGTTAAACATTAGTTTATTTCTGATGTACTATAGACCCACCTTACATATATGACCTACCAATAGTGCTTTCTTCTTTTTGCAAGTCATATTTCCTTGGCCATATATAAGCATTTTGTACTTTAGCTTTTAAAGGGGACCGCATAATCCAGGTGCCTGAGTGCTGTGTCCATATGATCCTGAAAACCAAGAAGCAGCCAAGGATAGATGACTCACATGTGCCTTCTTGTCTGACCCTACCCATTTACACTGCAGGAAATCAGTACTGGGTGTAGGTATTGAGATGTTCCAGCTCCATTTTTCCAGGACAATGTAGTAAAAGAATTATGGAAAGACTGGATGGAGAATTGGGAAGAACATTTATTCAAGTGGAGGAGAGGGTAACAGAGAAAGGTTTAGATAGCTGTGATAAATGTAAAGATAATCCTATCAGCAAAACTGGAAATGGACACAATGTATTCTAGAAACCCTACCTGGTAAGTAACCATAACAGGCAGAAAGAAAACTTCTTTCATTCATTTCTCTATATTCCCAACCGTTTCCTGACTGGTTCTTTTCCAGAGTTTTTTATTTGAATACATCATGCCTTTAGACTTTCCTTGGTCAGTGCTGAGACAAGCCCTGAACAGTGTGCTTAACATCAAGATGGAAACTTCATGTAAATTACACAGAAAATCACCATTTTTGTTTTGATGATCTGTATCTGTGTGTGTGTGCATGTTTGCATTCAATCAGGTAGTGCTCTCTTAGAGCCTTCAGTCTTATTTTCTCTGTGGTTATTCAGAGACAGTTGCTTGAATCAGAATTAACAAGGTTGCTCTTTGGCTGGAACATTGTTTTTCAAGTGGAACCCTGAAATGTGTGTAATAACGGAAAGATGGCAAATGGATTTCCTTAGAGCTAGGAGAAAGGGTAATGAGAAGATGTTGTATAAATACATTTGTATCTTGTGGGAATTTGATCAGAGCCAGAAAATATGGTCCTCTACAGAATTCTTTTGCATATATTATCTGCATCTTGTTTGCATATGCATTTTCCTCTTCTCTGGTTATTTATCTGTATATCCAGACCTACTATATGAAATTTTATAGAGTATGGAGTTGTCTGACAGCAGAGCTTTTTTTGTTTTACCGAGTGTTTTGTTGGTACATATGGTCTGACATGGATGAGCAGCCATGGTGAGATTTTGGAGTCTATTAAACTGGCTCATTAAAAAGATCAATCTGTTTCTGTAATAACACTGGGAACCATCAGTCACTAAAAGGGAAAAACTGACACCTGAGGAGAAAACACATTTTGGTAATTTGTTCATGACATGTCATGAACAAAAGAGCACTCTGTATTTTGTTTACAACTTTGGGGGCTTAAATTCTGTGATGACTACTGATTTAATCTGCTAAACAGTTGTCTCATGTTTCAGGGATGGGTTTTGGCAAATTTAACTTCTCATCCTTAATATGATTGTCACTAGTTATATTTTTTTCTTTTTTAAGCATTATTATTATTTACAGAGAGATGAATACTCTGGGGAGGCCTATGAAATCCTTTTTTTTTCCTCTGTATGTAACAATGAAATTTATTCTACTGTCTTTTAAAAATAGCTCTGTGGTGAGTCCCTGAACAACTCTACTGGATTTGTAGGTCTGTGATAGAGAGAATATTGTAGAACTCAAATTAGAAAAATACAATTTTCATTTAAAAGTCATGCTGTTTTTCTAAAATATTAGGGAAAGTAAATAGAAAATTCTGATTTCTACTCTGTTAATATGTAAAAGTTTATTATTTATAGTAGACCTTCATTTTGCCATTCTGTGATGGGAGAAATTTAAGAAGGGGATATGAACCCTTTTTGGAACTGCTTAAATGAAGTGACCACTTTCAAAGATAGAAACTTGAAGTTAAGAGCACTCTTTAAAACTGTGAGCCATGACAGTTCTTGAAAACTCTTACACTTTCATATGGAGTGAGGACAGAGAGAGCAGTTAGAAAAGGCTGTGTTTCTTGAGACTGAAGATGCATAAAAAATTATTAACATTTAAAAAATACTTGTGTTATGTTAATTATCAGTTTCATTCTTTTTTCACAGCTCTGATATTGCAGCTTTTTGTTATAATGTGTCTTTAATATTGTGTTCTCACCTGTTATGCTAATATTCTGACTCAGAAAATCTTTCTTTAATTTCAAACCAAATGATCATTAGTTTTTTTTATGGGTAACACTTCCGCCACCCCCACATACACTATTTCAAATGGTTGGTGTTAAGTACTAATTCCCTTCATATACATATACACACACACACACACATACACGGGGTGTTGGATCCTAAGGTGTCTATCAGGGAACGTCTGGGTAGTAAGATGCCCAGCTGATAGAAGGCACGAGGCGGACTGTGTGCCATAAAGCAGCAACAGCTCTTTATTTGACTGAGGCTGGGGCCAGAGAGAGAGCCAAAATGGAAGCGGGATTTTATACCCTCATACAAACAACAGGTGCATGGTGCCAGCACACATGCGCAGGAAGGAAACTTACATCAACGTCCTGAAATGTACATCAACAAGTTGTTGTTTTTCTCCCTGTCCCACCCAAGGGGGAGGGGCACGCTGGTCTTCAAAGCCTGTAAACATTTCCTAACTGAAAGGCCCAAACACCTGGGCCCCACACTCCACCCCTACAGGGTTTGGCCCGGCTTGCACCTGCTCTGTGCAATGAGGGGCCTTTTTTTCGTGGCTGCTCATTTAGCAGACGTAATGCTAGTGGTACCCGGGATGCCCATTGTTTCCATGGGCTGGTCCCTCCTAGAGCCCGGAGCGTTTCCTTCAGCAGCCCGTTGAAACGTTCTATCTACCCGCAGCCTGTGGGTGATAGGGGACGTGCAGCTGCCACTCGATGTCCTACTCCTTCACCCACTGCTGAGCTCACTGCCCTGGAAAGTGGGTCCCTCAGTCACTCGAGATGGTGAGCGGCCGCCCATGCTCAGCCCTCAGCTGCTCCAGGGTATGTATGGTGTCCTATTGTGAAGCTGTGGGAGTAGGCCACGCAAATCCCAAGCCAGTGGCGGTGTCAACTGCCATAAGGTACCCCTTACCCGCAGCCTGGGGAAGCAGCCCCACATAATCCACCTGTTACACCTGTAGTGGGCATAGCCCCCACTCAACCTTTCCAGGCTGAGTAGGCAATTGTCACCTATGGGGGTGGTTGCTGGCGCACTGGGGACATGATGGAATAGCCTCTGTGGCTCCGCCACTGTCAGAAGCATGCCCCAGTGCTGGGCCACTTGCACATGGCTCAAGGGCCTACATGCCCTAGTTTCCTGTGTAACCAAGGGCCCCTAGTGGCATCCTTCATCACCAAATGCGAGAGGATAGGCAGGGCAGATCTGTGCCAGCGCATCTGCCGTGTCATTTCCAGGGTTGAGGGATGGCTTGTGGCCCAGGATGTGGTAAATCGTAGCTGCCTGGCTTTTACCCTGTGACTAAAGGTCCTCCCAAAGGGCATGACCCCACAGGGGGCACTGTCCTATCATCCTCCCCTGGGCAGCCCAACAGGGCAGCCACAGGGTGAGACCCAGGAACACTGCCCAGCTGTCAGTGCAGACATGCACGTCTCCTGCCTTGTGCATGAGCACCAGCCAGACAGCCCTGAGCTCGGCCCATTGGCTGCTCTGGCCTGGGCCAGTGTCATACCAGAATTCCTCTGATTCTGGCTCTAACCCAACTGCAGTCCAAGTGGGGTGCTGGTCCCGACAGGAGCCATCTGTGTATCATGCCCCACCAGGGACACGTGGCTTTTCCTTCTCTGTATGGGCTGGCCACATCTACAGGGTGGTCCGGAAGTACCTTTTCCTTGTATGCCCAGAAGACCACTGGGCCCAGCAGCTCATGCAGCTGTTGGGACAGCAGACTGGAGCTAAACATAGGCCGTTGCTCCAAATATGCTCCCCATTTGGTCAGTGTGGGAGTTTGGGCCACTCCTGCTCTGAGCACCCTGAGCCATGACTGCAGCCAAACCTCAACCAGGTATGTGGACTGCACTGTCACAGGTGCAAGACCTGTGATGACCTCACAGGCCACTAGGGCTGTGTAAATGGCTGCTAACTAATTCTCATTAACGAGTACCTCTGCTCAGCTCCTTTCCAGAGCTGAGACCAGAAACCCAAGGGCACCTTCCTGGTCCCATGGGTCTGCCACAGACCCAAACCAAAGCCTTCCTGCACCTGAACCATCAGCAGGTATGGAAGGGCGGGGTCATCAACCCACAAGGTCTGGGCTTGAGCCACAGCCCATTTGGCAGCCGTAAAGGCTTCCTCCATCCCGGAGGTCCAATCCCACATCACACCCCACTTCATCAGACCATGAAGGGGGTGTGTTATGATCACCAAGTGGGATATGAACACCTGCCAATACCCCAGGAGGCCCAAAAAGGTTTGAAGCTGTTTCACCATCTCCGGGCACGGATAGGCCTGGATCTTGTCAATGACAGGATTTGGCATAACCTTGGTCTTACCCGACCAGATAACTCCTAAGAATTTGACAGACAATCCAGGCCCTTGGACCTTGGTCTTGTTGACAGCCCATCCCCAGTCGTTAAGTGCCACTCTGAGGGCCCTCGCCTCATTCTCTAGATCTGCAAGAGAATCAGAGGTTAACATTATATCATCAATATAATGAAACGAGACGGCTGGGGCATGCTTCCAGGTGGCCAAGTCTTGGACCACAAGTCCATGGCAGATTTTTGTGCAGGTAGCCCTGCGGCAGGACCACAAATGCCCATTGTCGTCCTTCCCAAGTGAAGGCAAACTGCTCCTGACTCTCCGGCACAATGTTGATGGAGAAAAAGGCATTTGCCAAGTCCGCAATGTAATGGTACCTCCCCAGTGTCAAGGACAGACAGTCCATGAGGTCCATTACGGAGGGGACAGCAGCATGTAGGGGTAGCGTTCACCCTGCTCAGTTCCCGGTAGTCCGCAGTCATGCGCCAAGTGTCATCCGGCTTGCGAATCGGCCACACAGGGGAATTGAATGAGCTGTGAGTGGGGCGTATAATGTCCGCCTCCTCCAACTTCAGGATCATCTGGCTGATCTCCTCATGTCCTCCTGGGAGGTGGTACTGGTGCACACGAACTGTCCCGGCAGGGCTTGGCAGGACAATGGGCTTGTGGTGCGGTTGCCCTCATACCACTGTTTTCACAACTCGCATCCGCAAGTGGAATTCGCCCTGTGTAGTCTGCACTGCAAGGCCCTGCAACACATCCACCCCTAATATGTATTCCACAACAGGAGAGATGTACACCATGTAGGCCCGTGGGGCAAGGCGTCCAATGCCCCAAACCACAGTTGCCCGCCGCGCCTGTGTAGGACGACCTCCATACCCTCTATGTACGCTAGGGGGCCTCCAAACTGGTCTGAATTGCCCTAAAACAGGGTGCTGTTGGCACCCGTGTCCACCAGGGCCAACACATGCTGCACATTACAGGAGGACCAATGAATGGTCAGTTCCACATGAGGTCTCCAGCCTCCCGGTTTCCCCACCAACTGGCTCTCTAGGCCTCATCCCTAGTCAAAGAAGTCCTGTAGCCACACTTCACGAGCGGCGCCCTTTGGCAGCTTGGGGAACTTCTGTTCCAGGCTCAGCTGGGTCCAGAGGGCCAGCAGCACCTCGTTGGGCTGCCGTTCGATCTTAACCTGCAACATGCCTTCTGCCAAGAGATCGAACCACATTTGCCTCTGGCTCGCTTTGACAGGACCCGCTGCCACTGGGCAGGGGCTCCACCTTCCGCCCTGCGGGTGAGCCGTGGGAGGGGTTTTGATGGGCCTAACCGCTCCCCCTACTTTGTCCTTCGCCAGATCTCCACGTCATCCAACCTAGCCATAGCCATAGTGACTTCATGAATGTGCCGGTCCACAAAGGGAGTCAAAATGGCAGCCACCAAGCAAAGGAGCCTGCCAGGCCAGACGTGAGGATTAAGTCCTTCATCCGTGTGGTGAACACTTCCTCATAGCACTCCTGAAAGGTCATCTCGCGCATGCCCATCTCCCTGATGATTTATACCAGTTTCATGTATGTGGACCATTTGCTGACCACCTCCGGCAGCTCCCTGGGTCTGTCCAAACTGTATGGGCTGCCGACATGAGCCAGTTGATCAGGGCGTGATCACCCTGGTCATTTCCCACCGAGCACTGAACGTTCTGCAGGCCCTGGAGAGGGAGGGTATCACCGTGATGGAGATGAGTCGGGCCATCTCATCAGGGGACAGCTCCATGCTCTCGACCACAGTCACAGCAGCCAACCGGGTATAGTCTCTCCGACCCGCTGGTGAACCTGCTTAGCTAACTCACGGAGCTCAGCCGATGTATATGCCATATACATCATGTGCTGCTTGACCTCCGGTGCCTCGGCAGGGCCTCCTCCCAGGGCTATGGGCTGGTCGTAGTCTATCTGCCACTTGATTACTGGGCGGCCCTGGAGCACCACTTGCGTTGGGCTCTCAGGCCATGATGCAGGGTGGGAGGAAAACGGGAAGCCTACCTGGCCTTCCAATGCCTTTTCCAGGGCATGGACCTGTTGTTCCAGTGCCTCCTGAGCTTGCTTCAGCTGCTCTTGCTGTGTCTGGTCACGTAAGGTGACCGCTTGCTTCCACAAGATAGAGAAAAGCAACCATACTACCTGCCCCGCTGACTTGCGGTGGGCCATAGGTATACTTGTCTCCATATGGTCTAACACCCCCTGTACAGCCTCCAGTATGGGCTCCACTGCCTCCCAGTCCTCAGGGGGGGCCCACACTGTGAGGAATTCAGCGACTGGGTGCCACAACGTGGTTGGACACCACATAGTGGAATTATCCCCCGAGCGCATTGGGGCAGTCACTCACCGTATCCTGCCAAGTACGCCAAATGTCGGTCCAAGGGTGTCAATCAGGGACCGTCTGGGTGCTGAGATGCCCAGCTGAAAGAAGGCATGAGGCAGACTGTGTGCCATAAACGCAGCAACAGCTCTTTATTCATCCAAGGCTGGGGCCAGAGAGAGAGCGACCCAGAATGGAAGCAGGGTTTTATACCCTCATACAAACAACAGGTGCATGGTGCCGGCACACGCGCAGGAAGGAAACGTACATCAACTTCCTGAAATATACATCAACTAGTTGTTTTTTTTCCCCCTGTCCCACCCAAGGGGGAGGGGCAGGCCCATCTTCAAAGCCTGTGAACATTTCTTAACTGAGAGGCCCAAACACCTGGGCCCCACATTGGGGGTGCCAAAAAAAATGTATATAAGTGGACACTTTGGTCAACGTTGCTCAAGCAGTAGTTCACCATAATCAGAAGTGTCTGGATGCTGATGGTAGTAACTGCTTTGAGCATCTCTTGTAATTGCAGAAGTCAGACGTGACTTGTGTTCACCTGTTGTTATAGATATATATTGAGTATTACAATTTTAATACAGTTTTTCCCTTTCTTAAAATGTGTGTACATTTCTTTGGCACCCACTGTATATATAAATCTTAATGTAATTATGCTGTAAATTACTCACAGTTTAACACATTTAGACTTTATTTTCAAGGCCATGTAGTTGCATTGATATAGGTGTATTTCCTCGTCCTCCTATAGTTAAACATTTTTTTTAAAAGAGACTTGCTTAAACTTGAGAATTTAAAATTTTTTCAGCTGGGAAGGATCTTACGGAACCAACAGGCCAACCCCTTCTCCTTATGCTTGAGGAAAAACTCGGGCCCAAAGAATTTGCCTAAAATCACAAAGCTTCTTATGGAGAAACCAGCATATTTACATACCTGAAAACTTGCAGTTGCACAAAATATGTTCTAATGTGCAGAGAGTATAAATAAGGAAAGCTCAACTAAGAATTGTGTTGTTGGTTTTTTTCTCCTTTTCTTTCCCTCATTTACTTCTTTTCTATAAGTGCTCAACATGGTAAATGTTATAGTATAATTCTGAGGTTTTATAAACCTTTTTAATGATAGAAGAGCTGCAATGCAGTCAGCCAGGTTTCTTGACTTAATGAGCAAGTTAGAAAACACTGAAGGTTGGAGGGTCAGAAGTCAGTCATTTTGAAACCATGTTCATTGAAAATGTAGTATTTGTCAACACAGTACACAACAGCTGAAACTATTAGGTCCGGTTTTTTTCCTTTTCTGTAAAATGAATGAGGTTTCAATCTGTCTTTCTAAAAAGAAAAGGTGGGAGCACTTTACAAGGAATTGTAAGATTAATTGACTTTATAAATAAGAATTAAATTTATAATATCTACAGCATTCAGTTTTCTATGAAAAATGTAAGGAATTTATATTATATTCATACATTCTTGTTTTGTGTTCCTTTTTAATGTATTCTTCACTTTTAAGAAATGAGTAATTGTCCCTGAAATGATTTTTTTAAAATTTTTCAATTGTGAAGGCTACTAGTGAAATATTATTAAGTTGAATTTACATGATGAGAAAGCATGGTCGTATAGGACAGTTTGGTCTCTTCACACTCTAGCCTCAACATGAACTTGCTAGCCTCATTTCTTGTCACTCTCCTATAGTCTTGTCCTGCTGAATAGTCTTCATGTGTAGTCTATATTCAAATTGATGGTTTCTGCTCTGTTCTCTACTTCTAAAATGTTATAATTCTATTCGTACTTCACAGGCTAACTCAGACAGTACCTACTATTTAATAAAAGATTCCTAATCATAAATATTATAATGATTACTATTTACTGAGCACTTAAGATGTGCCAGGCCCTATGCTAAATACTTTACTTACTAACATATAACACTTACTTCCTAACAGTCCTATTGCTTAGATTTAGGCATGCTGGATAATGTGTTTGAGGTCAAATAGCTTGTAAGAGGCACCAATGGGATTCTTTTTTTTAAATTTTAATTTTTATTTATTTATCTATTTGTAAAGATATTATTAAGGAATTGGGGAGGAAACAACACTGGGGAATCAGGAAAGGGGAACAGACAAGTTGCTGTCCTTTTGTTGTTCAGTCTAGTTGTGGAGGACATCGCTTCACTGGTCCAAGTTGGTATTATCATTGCCCTCTTCCCGGGTAAGGCAGATAGGTTGCCAGTCCTTGGACGGCAGCTCACGGCATCTCTCGGCTGCTCACACTGGCTGCCGGCCACTCACAGTAGTTTATGGCAGCCCCACTGCAGCCTGCACCGTCACCAGCGACTCATGGCAGCCCAGCTCCAGGTCGAGCTATTGTTCACCATCTTAGCTGTAGAGAGTGCAGCGTCACTGGTCTATGTAGGATCCAAACCAGTAGCCCTGCTGCTCAGAGCTCACGCTGCCAAGCCAACTCTTAACCGACAAGCCACTCAGCTGGCCCACCAATGGGATTCTAACCTTAAATTCTCTGACTTGAATGCCCATGCTCTTGTAACTATGATTCTACACCAAGAACCTCTGAATGTCCCACCTTGATAACAAAGTGCTTTAAGCTATTAATGCCAAATATATGTTAGGCTCAGATAGTCCTCTCAGTAGCTCCTGAGATAATTACCCTCATTTTGTAGATGGAAACACCGAGTCTTATAGAGGTTAAGTTCATATGTCCAACAAATAGCAGAGCCAAAATTTGAACCAACTCCGTAGCCCCTGCTCTTTCACGTGTACATTCTGGAGTGATCTTTTTTTAACTCTGATCTTCTATACCACTTTTGTACTATTTGTATGGTACCTGCTGAATTCAGGTCCTATAGGAAAATATAGGAGTCTTACATCTCCAATTAAATTGTGTTTTTATGGTAAAAGATTTCTTGCCAGTACACGTCTACAAAGAATATTATTAAATGATAATCTTATGGAGGATGTTGGGGAATTATGTGTTGCTCATCTTTGTATGCCCACTAAAGCTCAGGGTAATGTGTTACACATAGTAGATATCTAAAACAATACACCTCACACACTCGCAAAACAACGAGAAACACTACTTGAACAAATAAATCATTAAAGTTAAACTTAATGTAGTCATTTTCAGCATTATACAATACCAAATTGTCTCTCCCCTAAGAGTCTTCCTTTCTTCTTCCCTTTCTTCCTTCCTTCCTTCCTTTCTTCCTTCCTTCCTTCCTTCCTTCCTCCCGTCCTTCCTTCCATCTTGCTTTCTACTATTTTAAAAGATGCATCTCTTAGATACCCAAAACAATGCAAATAGCCATGATTTGTTCACTCACCAAAAAAACTGGAGAGCTTCACTCAAAATGTAGAGATGACGGGTTAGAATAAGAAGCACAGTTCCAGGCAGGAGGAGCGGCAGAAGATGAATACGTCAGTTGCGGTCAGAAATTAAGAAAGGCAAGGGACGGCCAGTAACAGGCAGCCTATCTGTTGAGCAGACGGTGAGCTCCAGGAGACACATGACAGAAACATTCCACTTTCTTGTTGGGAGAGGGAAGGTTCAGATGGCTCTGAACCTACCATGTAATCCTTGAAGGTCTAGGTATCATGTTTATATGAGGTGTGATCAAGAAAAACAGTGAATGCTGTTGCCGAGTGCCATCCAAGAGAAAGGCAGGGATCTTCAAAACAGGAAGCAGTGCATTGAACCTTAGTAACAGTGTGTGACAAGTTTCAACTTTTTTGGTGCAGTCAGTTGAGTGCGAGCTACAGTTGAGAGAAGGTGTGTTTTAAAGTGTGCTGTAAATCACGAATCACAAACAACGCATTAACATGAAATGGGCAACCAGTTTCATCCTCCATCATGACAATGCTCTGTGTCAAACGTTGCTTCTGGTACAGCAATTTCTGTCAAATAAAATCATTATGGTGTGTCCTCATTCACCTTATTCACCAGACCTGGCACCATGAGACTTCTGGCTCTTCTCCAAAGTCAAAATGACCATGAAAGGTAAACATTCTGAATTGATTCAGGACATCGAGGCAGCCAGGACAACTCAACTAAAGACACTCACGAAAGACGACTTCCAGAACTGCTTCAGAAAGTAGCAAGAATGATGGTAAAAGTGTGTGTGAAGTGAGGGGCAGTATTTTGAGGGGGATTAATGACTTCCTCCAGAATAATAACAAAACACAGAAACCACCATGGGTTGTCATGAAGATTTAGGTTTGACTTTCTGTTTAATGAGGCAGGGGAATTTGTAATATATTTTGTTTCAGATACATTATTCAGTACCCGTAGAAAAGTATTAAATAAAATTCTTATCTAAACTCACCTAGTTCCTAACAATTGGTGAAGAGAACTTTTACTGAATTATTTTGAAAATACGAGGTCTGACAATTAAGTTTGCGAACTCATCCTAGAAAAAGTGCTACATACCTCACTGCTGAATATCATTATGGTCATTTTTGAAGTACACCCCTTGGGAAGCTATGCACCAATGCAAGCACCTAGTCCACTCTTCAAAGCAATTTTGGAACTCTTTCTGGAATGGCCATCAGAGCTGTTGTCATATTGCCATCAATGTCCTGAATGTCATCAAAATATCTTTCTTTCAACATTTCCTTGAACTTCGGGTAAAGAAAGAAGTCTTTGGGGGCCAGATCAGGTGAGTAGGGAGGGTGTTCCAATACAGCTATTTGTTTACTGGCTAAAAACTTCCTAACAGACAGTGCTGTGTGAGCTGGTGCGTTGTCATGATGCAAGAGCCATGAATTGTTGGTGAAAAGTTCAAGTCGTCTAACTTTTTCACGCAGCCTTTTCAGCATTTCCAAATAGTAAACTTGGTTAACTCTTTGTCTGGTTGGTACAAATTCATAATGAATAATCCCTATGATATCAAAAAGGTTAGCAACATCGTTGCAACAAGTTCACGAACTTAATTGTCTGACCTCGTATGACAAGAATGATTTTCCTCCCTTTTGATTCAATATCTAATCCTTCTGTGGAAATCTTAACAAATTGCATGTGTTAAAAAAAGGAAAGGAAGATTTGCTTAATACTAACATACTAATGTTTTTGTGATTTTAAAAAATAGAATTGTTACTTCCTGACCCATATCCTTTAGACATAGACTTCTAAAATACAAAACAAAACAAAACAAAACAAAAAGAATATTTAAAAATTTTGAGACCCTGCCTACATCTCAGTCACAGTTCTGGCTGAGATACTGACAGAGTGGGACAGTGGTATGATCAGGCCAAGATAAGGAGTCCTGGGGCAAGGCAGAGGCACCTATGCCAGAGATGCTTAAGAGACCAGCAGCAGGACTTGATTTGGAAAAGAAAGTTGTGAGTGACCTCCAAGTTTCTACTTTGACTGACTATGGCATAACTGACTGGTATAAGAAGTACCAGAGAAAGATGAAGTCACGTAGGACATGTTCTGTTTGAAATACCGGTGCTAAGTTGGAGACGTGAGCTCCTAAGACATGTATTTATTTATAACACGACTAAGATTAGAAGTTGAATTTTTTTTTAATTGGGGAATTGGGGGAGGGGAACAGTGTTGGGTAATTGGGGGAGGGGAACAGCCAAATTGTTGTCCTTAAATTCTAGTTGTGGTGGGTGCAGCAAGCTCAGCTCCAAGTCCAGTTGCACTGCTCAGCTCAAGGTGCTGTGTTCAATTAGTTGCGGGTAGATGTAACCACCATCCTATGTGGGAGTCGAACCGGCAGCCTTATTGTTGTTAAGAGTGTGTGCTCTATCCCCTGAGCCACCTGGGTGGCAGCTCAGCTCAGGGTGCCGAGTTCAGTCTTTAGTTGCAGGCGGGCATAGCCCACCATCCCATGCAGGAGTCGAACAGGCAGTCTTGTTAGGAGCACGTGTTCTCACCAGCTGAGCCATCCTGCCACCTTTTGGCAGCCCAGCTTGGGCACAGCTCACTGGCCCATGTGGGAATCGAACCCGTGACTCTGTTGCTCAGAGCTCACATTCTTAAGCAAGCTCTTAACCAACTGAGCCACTCGGCTGGCCCTGAATTTTCTTTCTTGCCATTCTGTTTATTATGCTGTACCAGTTTGCCTCCCCTTAGAACAATCTTTATAATGATATTCCGCACTCCCACTTAAAAAACATTTTAATCTAGGAAAAAAAAGTATGCCTGCTCCTGTCATGTAGGAGGTTGATTGGTCCTCTTATTCTATTTATTGCCATGATCTTATAATAATTTTTTCATTCTTCCCCATTTTTAATGTTTTATTTTATGTTAATGTTTCTAAGGGATTATCAGTGCATAGTAGCCAATCATGACATTTAAAATATTTTAAGGAAAGAGTTTTTGTTTGTTTTTTAAAGATTTTATTGGGGGAAATGGAGGGGAACAGCGTTGGGGAATTGGGGAAGGAGAACAGACAGGTAGACAAATTGCTGTTTTGTTCTTCAGTCTAGTTGTGGAGGACATCGCTTCACTGGCCCATGTTGGTATGATCATTGCGCTCTTCCCGGGTGAGGCAATTGGTCGCCCGTCATTGGTCTGCCACTCACGATGGCTCACCGCAACTCTCGCTGGCTGCCTGCCACTAATGCTGGCTGCCAGCCACTCATGTAGCTCATGGCAGCCCACTGCAGCAGGGGCTGCAGCCTACGCCGTTGCTGGGACTCACAGCAGCCCAGCTCCAGGTTGAGCTGTTGTTCATCATCTTAGCTGTAGAGGGCGCAGCGTCACTGGCCCTTAATGTGGGATCCAAACCGTGTTCCTGCTGCTCAGAGCTGGTGCTCCCAAGCAAGGTGTTAACAAACTGAGCCACTCGGGCAGCCCAGGAAAATTTTTTAATGTTTGTTTTTTTCACAAATAGTTTACAGCCTCTGTTACTGAGGAACTGGGGATAAAACAGCCCAACATGGGGTAAATTGTGAATTAGATTGCCTTTTAAGGTTGTTTTCTTTTTTTTATGCATATTGCTTCCTATTAATCCTATTAATTCCACTTTACGGGCTGGAAACCAAATCCCAAATATTAACTTTCCCAGGTTATCTCAACGTCACACAGTTGATTCCTGAGTGGTCCCTATTTTTAGGACCATGAGACCCTGAGAGAGAAGTGATTGGAATCTAAATGTTAATGTAGTTAGATTACGTTCAGGAAAATTTCTCCTGGTAGGGGGATACAATATCCTCAAGTTGATTTAAAAAACAAACAAATGCCTTCCAGAAATCCATGAGACATGATGGACTTCCCACTAAAATTTGAGATATTTCAAGAGTATGCTGGTATGGGACAATGAATAGTATTTGTTGGATTTGCCTAATACACTTTGAAAGGGCAACAAATAAACATACATATTTGAAATTTGCCAAAGCAAATGAGGTATAAATAGTTTTAGGTATTTCTAAGGTGCAAATAGCAATTAAGTTGTTTTAGTTACCTTCCTGGATATACACCCTTTGAATAGGGTTGACCTTTTAGTAGATGTGAGTGATTTGAGGAAGCACCAGTGATACCCTTCCATAGCTTTATTTCTGTGGGCCATGAATGTTTTGCTGTTACTATATCACTACCTCTGTGGGGTGATGAGTTTTATTGCTTCAATAGCTAGCTGAGTGATGGGACCCAGGATAGGACAGTGGGACCTGATAGAAATGATAGGATAGACTCAGGACCTACCGCAGCTTAGGATATTACTGTCCTCTTTTTTTTTTAAGATTTTATTGGGGAATTGGGGAAGGGGAACAGTGTTGGGGAATTGGGGAAGGGGAACAGCCAAGTTGTTGTCCTTCAATCTTAGTTGTGGAGGGCGCAGCTAGCTCAGCTCCAAGTCCAATCACCATCCGGCTGCCTGTCGGCAGCTCTCGGCCACTCAGCTCAAGGTGCCGTGTTCAATCTTAGTTGCTGGCGGGCATAGCCCACCATCCCATGCAGGAGGTGAACCGGCAACTTTGTTGTTAGCATATGCTCTTACCAACTGAGTCATCCTGCCACCTGTTGGCAGCTCAGCGGCAGCTCAGCCTGGGCGCAGCTCACTGGCCCATGTGGGAATCGAATCAGTGACCCTGTTGCTCAGAGCTCGTGCTCTTAACCAACTGAGCCACTTGGCCAGCCCTCTTTTTTGGGGGGAGGGAAGGTTTTTTTTTTCTCATAGTAATGGGTCATTGGAGTACTGGCACTGATCTGAGGGTAAAGATAAAGAACATATGTAACCACTTTGAAAATTGTAAGAATTCTTCCAATGCTATATGTTGTTATCTTTGAAGAAGGAGAGACAAAACCAGTAAGTTGAGGTGGTTTTTGACGCAACTAGGCCTAAGATGTTTTGATGTGTAAAAGTACAACAGGGGGGCTGGCTGAGTGGCACGTTGGTTAGGAGCTGGCTTGGAATGCCAGAGGGCCCCGGTTCGGATCCCACATGTGAGGGCCAGTGACACTGCCGTCTACAGCTAAGATACTGAACAACAGCTCAATCTGGAGCTGGGCTGCCATGAGTCGCCAGCGACGGCATAGGCTGCAACTCCTGCTGCAGTGGGTTGCCATGGGCTACCGTGTGTAGCCAGCAGCCAGCGTGAGCGGCCGTCAGCCACGGTGAGTGGCCGTTCAGAAGCCAGTGACTGATCTGCCTCTCCCAGGAAGAGCGCAATGATGGTGCCAACTTGGGCCAGTGAAGTGAAATCCTCCACAGCTAGACTGAAGAACAAAACGACAGCAGCTTGTCTGTTGCCCTTCCCTCAATTCCCCAGCGCTGTTCCCATCCCCCAATTCCCCAATAAAAATCTTAAAAAAAAAAAAAAGTACCACAGTGGCTGCTATAAGATATTTACAGGATATTTTCTATATTTGCACAAAGAATTAGTTATAAATAATAAATTGTTCAGAGCTAATAACAGAGATATTCTCTCTTGGCTAAAGTGATTGACATAAACACAGTTTGGCCAGAGGACCATCAGCCCTGTATGTTTCAAACTGCAGAAACTGCAGAACCATGACATTTAGATGTAAATACAGGGAAATTGGTTACAGAGTTTTCAATCAAAAGGGACCTCAGAAATCATCTAGTCCAGTGGTTTTCAAACTTGATTTTAGCAGCAGACTTTTTCCTTTAAAATGAAACTTTAGGTGGAACCCCAATTTGTTAAACAGATGAGAATAATAAGTGGGTTCCTTTGGCCCTTTAAATATGACTGTTTGGGGGAAAAGTTCATCATTGCCTGCAGAATCCCTTACGCACCTCAGGTGGCACAGTTTGAAAACCACTGATCTAGTCCAAATCTTTCATTTTACAGATGAGCAAACTGAGGTCCAGAGAGGTTAAGTGGCTTGCCCAAGGTCACACAGCTAGTCATGGAAGAGCCAGGACTAGATCTCAGGTCTCTTGATTCCCAGTCCAGAGCTCTTTCCACTACACCACACTGCCAGTAAGGTAGGTGCTGTGTTAGCATTGTGTTCATAGCTGCTAATAGTCTTCAGTATTTTCCAATTGATTTATGCTGGTAATGTGCATTGAATGTTTGAAGTATATTATTCAGAAGTGTATAGGATGTAGAAATACAAATTAGAATCACATAGATAAACTCTTAGAAGATAAATTGATATCTAGAATGTTTCCTTTTACTTAAAAAAATAATTTTAAAGCAATGCATTTAGGTAATGTCTGAGATACAGTGGACATTTTAGTCTGATATCAATGATCAATATATATAGGGTGAGTATACTTTGAAACGAGCAGCATTGAGACTTCTAGCCACCACTCCTGCAGGCACCATGTCCTGCTGTCATTTCCAGTGTTGGCCACTCTGCTGTCTCCAAGGACAGCGCATCTTTTTTTCAGGATGTAGTGGGCATGTATTCATTTCACATGAACTCTGCAGTTTCCCTCAGTTCTTTGTGTGCTATACCTTCTGTCTCTAACTCCTTTATCCGTCTCAATCTTGTGTGTGTAAATTGTCACTGGGGATCTACCCTAGGGGACATAAAGAATGGCTCATTGTAGGATCCTGTGACTCTAATGATCTCTGTTAAGTCCGTTGCCACTCCAGTCCCTCCAGTATTATTAGACAGAGACCATCCTGGAAGCCAGGGAAGTAGGACAAAATGCCTTAAGGTCTCTTTGCTATTGGTACCAATCTAAAAGTGAAAGAGGCATGCAGAAATCTGCAGCTCTTGTGAGTTGGTAGAATTTGTATGGGAAAATTTTGTAGGGAAAATAGATATTACCACTGGTCTAACAATCGAGTGCTGGTCTTATGAGGAGAGGCAGCTATTACATAAAAAATTAGTTTGGGAGCTATGATTCCATTTAAAGTTGGATATGGTTTGTTCCTATCTTACTGAGTATATTAAGTTAGTCTCTAAAAATAGAGATCTATTCAGCCAGAAAATATTTCTTTAGGCCTACTTCTTTTTGAAAATATAGGAGCAGTGATTTGTTATGAGGCCTCATTTATAGAATGTATTCCTTCTGAAAGCCAAGTCCTGAGTTTTGTGTATCACACGATCAAGTGCAGTCAGGGGTATGCCCATCCTGACCCGAGACCTGATGACTCAGACCTCCAGAGAGGTCACACATGCTCTCTGGGCATGTGTTTTCTCAAATTTAAAATAAGGGAGTGCACCTAAATCATCTTTTAGTCCCAGCTAGTTCTAAATGACTGCTGATTGATATTATGGTGACTCAAGGTAATGTCAGAATCACAGGTATTGCATTGCTTTATTATATTAGCTCATTTGATGAGCACTTTCCAATAGAACTTTCTGTTGTGATGGCTATGTTCTGTATCTGTGCAGTGCATTACTGTAGCCACTAGCCCCAGGTGGTAACTGAGCACCTGAAATGTGGCTACTGCTATTGAAGAATTGAATTTTAAACTTTATTTCATTTTAATTAACTTACAGTTAAACAGCCACATGTGGCTACTTACTGTATTGGACAACACAGCTCTTAGATGTTCTATGACATGAAAGTCAGATATCAGGTTGGGTGAATGTACCTTAAAAATTCATCTAGCGAGAGATGCTGTTCTACCTTGAATCTTCACCAAATACAATTGGTCTTAGGGTAATTTATTAGAAAGCAGGTACTCACTTTTGAATGAAAATGTTATCTACAGAGTGAAATTGGGTTCCTCTTATTTTATGACCTAAACACATGAGCCTCAACTGAAAAGATGTTTGCTAATTTGATGAGAAGTGAACCATTTTCCCCTGTGTGCAGTCCTGTGATCATTTAGGCCTCAGCATGGGTTTCGCTGAATTCCCATAGGTCTTCTGAGAAGCTGAGTTTACAAAGTTTCTGGCCAGTAAAGGAATAGTATGTTTATATTACAAGTTCAAATGTGACTGTCTAAATTATGCTGGTATCTGAGTACATTATGAAACAAACTTTTTTTTCTACCCTACTCCTTAGAACCAAAGAAAATGGCTTTGACAGAGAGCCTTTGCACTCAGAACATCCAAGCAAGCGACCATGCACTATTAGTCCAGGCCAGCGGTACAGTCCAAATAACGGCTTATCCTACCAGCCCAATGGCCTGCCTCACCCCACCCCACCTCCACCTCAGCATTACCGTTTGGATGATATGGCCATTGCCCACCACTACAGGGACTCGTATCGACACCCCAGCCACAGGGACCTCAGGGACAGAAACAGACCTATGGGTAAGATGAAAGATATATTCGCTTTTTATGGGATTCGTTGCTTAAAGACTTGCATCATTACTTCTCAGTTGAACTTGAGGTTTGAAACCTGTGATAGGGGTAAAAATTCTCTTTCTTTATATTGTCTCCTTTATTAGAAACTTGGTTAGTAGTTACATGTTCTTTAACAACTGTGCTTTCTTTCTCTTATTTACTTGTACTCTTTATGACAACAGGTTAATTTGTTTTGGAAGGGACTTCTAAATTAATATAAATCTTCAACTGTGTTCACAAATGCAAAGTGAAGTTTTAGTTTAATTTTTGTAATATGAGAGATTTCAATTGCAGTCCACCTGCCACGCATATTTTTAGATATCAATTTTTTCTTTTGTTGTATCTTTTATCTCAGATAAGCTTAAAGTTCATTTTGATTTTTCCAGTCCTTATATTTCATATTTGAAAAATATGACATAGCATGATGTCTGTGGCTTACCTCAACAGATGTTTTTTGAAGAATGATTGGGTACTTTTTTAAACCTGAAACTGTTAGTGATTAAATTAAGTATTGAAATTTTGTGTCAAAGATCACAGTTCCAAAGAAGGAACGAGTTTGGGTAAATATGTGTTCCATTTGCCTGTATTCGTTTTTTCTTTGCACAAAACTATTGGAAGTGAAGCATTTAGGAGACATCACCTTCTAAAGAACAAGTGAACACCATGAAAAAGGAGAGAGAAAATGAACAAGGTAGGTTTTGATACATGATCAATGGCTGAGCTGAAGGTATCAGAGCACTGTTCCCGGAACTCCTTTAATTCTTAAGTTTTGGTGAGTCTAGCTATTTATAAACTGACAGGAACAGTCAACCCTCTCTTTTCCTATCTTCTGTGTCCATGCCACCTACCATCAGGACTTCCCTTTACCTTGTAGCTAGTTGTGGACAGACTTTCCTGATATGGGTGATTTGTTCGGCAAGGATGCTGTAAACAGTAAGGGACAAAGTCCAAGTGGAAAATCAGGACATAGAGCTGAGGATGCAGAACTCTGAAAAGCATGGCCAGCCAATTATTCACTGCCTGAATATAGAGACAGTGTTTTTTAGCCACAGTTAGAGGTAGCGTGGTGAACAGAAGTTTATACTAGATTTCTAACTAGGTTACTAGCAAATAGGGGCTTCCATATATAAGCTGTTTTTCCCTTCTACACACAACCCTCTAAATGTTTAGAAAGCAGAAAGGGAGAGGTGAGTGAGGTGAGGGGTGATTGAGGCACTGGTTGTGAGATAGCAAAATAGTAGTTCTGGTTCCCCACAATTGTCATTTCTACATTTACATAGTGTGTCAGAGAAATGGCTAAGCATATCATTTGTGCTTGCTGAATAGCCAGTCTGTCTAAGAGCCAGTTACTCTCTCAGGTAACATTGCAGAAGAATTCTCAAAAGTGGTTGTGTTATTTCTCAGGCTGGGTTGATATTTTGATTGCCAGATCAAATGTGATAACAACCCCCTTCCAGACAAAAGCCTTGCCATTTGTTTATAACATAATTCCCCAAAACTATGATTGCTCATTTTCAAGTAGAATTGTAGTCACCAGTTCATTGTAAGACCAGTTCAAGATACCCCACCTTGTAGGTGTTAGGACATGGACTATTTCTTAGATAACAAATGCCATTTTATGAAATATTAGTTCAATAAAGTAATCATCAAGGAAGTAATTACACTTATGTGCAATGATTAAGTTTTCATCTAGTAATGAAAAATACCCCTTTATGAATTATATCTGTACCCACTGGTTTTACCTGATATTTTTTCAGACCATGCTCCTTACCTTTTAATTATATTAGCTTATAAAACTATTGGGTTGTCGGAAAAGTCATGATGCATTTTTGCAACAAAAAACATAGAAAAAATACGTCATGACTTTTCCGACAACCCAATAATAGCGCCAATTTCTATAAATATGTGCAACTACTTAATTATTCCTAAAGTCTGGCAGAGCTTAGTATATGTTAATATAAAATAAAATGTTGATGGACGAGTAACAAATTAGTGTTGATTAGGCTGCCATTCTGAAAATATAAAATTATCATAAAGATATACTCAGTCTGGTCTGATTTATAAATGCCTATTATATGTAGAGACATATACTCACCGAAGCACTTTAATAAAATACTTTACAAGCAACATTGGTTTATAAATAAGCTTAGAGTTTTAGCCTAGTTAGCTAAAATTTTCTAAAGCATAACAACCAGTTAAGACTCAACATCAATTTTAAACTTCCCAGAAACGAAAATGTGCTTTTTAATGATTATGAGCTACTTTCTCCTAGTACATACCCTGGTATTATGAATATAAATAAAAATTGTGTGGTGACAAATATTTAAGCATCTGAAATAGAGAAATTAATAAATGTAAAGTTTAGAGTTGTTTTACTTTTTTTTTTTTTTTAGATTTTTATTGGGGCATTGAGGGGATGGGAACAGACAAGTTGCTGTCCTTTTGTTCTTCAGTCTAGTTGGGGAGGACGTTGCTTCACTGGCCCCAGCTGGCACCATCATTGCGCTCTTCCCGGGCGAGGCAGATCAGTCGCCTGCTTCTGGATAGCCACTCACTGCAGCTGCTGGCAGCTCACGCTGGCTGCTGGCTACACACGGTAGCCCATGGCAACCCACTGCCACAGGGGCTGCAGCCTACGCCGTCGCCGGCGACTCCCGGCAGCCCAGCTCCAGGTTGAGCTGTTGTTCCACATCTTAGCGGTGGAGGGCAGTGTCACTGGCCCTCATATGTGGGATCCGAACCGGGGCCCTCTGGCGTCTCAAGCCAGTTCTTAACCATCGCGCCACTCAGCCGGTCCTACTTTTTCTTTTTAAAGATTTGATTCTAACAAATGACCTTTAGAGTTCAAAAGCAGCAAATGAATCCTATAGTTTTCACCAAGTACTTGAGCTCAAACATGTTTGTAGTGTACTTGTTATTTTTTTTAAAATGAGATGAAGCTTAGTACTATTTCACAAATGTTGGAATCGCACTAGCCACAGACATCCTGTTGCTCATTAATATTATTTCATGTGTTAGAGCTTGTATCATTATTGATTCATGAGTAGTCTGCTGAATTTTGAAATTCTGAAATCTCTGGAGTTCTTTCTTCTTAAAGGCAAACAGTAAGATGCCTTCATGAAAGTTAGTGCCACATTTATATCTTCATCACTCTCAGTTATCTTCTGTGATGACTCATTTCAATTGTAGTGCTTTTTCTTTAAAACAGGCAAAAAATAAGTGAACAAAAATTACATATTTGCAAACATTTCATCTTGAAATAATCACAACAAACAGCAATAACTAGATATTACATTTCCCCAATGTCTTTTCTATTAGGCATACAAGGTCTGACAATTAAGTTCGCGAACTTGTTGCAATGATGTTGCTAACCTTTTTTTGATATCAGGGAGATTATTCATTATGAATTTGTACCAACTGGACACAGTTAACCAAGTTTACTATTTGGAAGTGCTAAAAAGTCTGCGTGAAAAAGTTAGACAAAAACAGCCTGAACTTTTCGCCAACAATTCAAGGCTCTTGAGTCACGACAATGCACCAGCTCACACGGCACTGTCTGTGAGGGATTCTTTTAGTCAGTAAACAAATACCTGTATTGGAACACCCTCCCTACTCACCTGATCTGGCCCCCAATGACTTCTTTCTTTACCTGAAGATAAAGGAAATATAGAAAGGAAAACATTTTGATGACATTCAGGACATCAAGGGTAATACGACAACAGCTCTGATGGCCATTCCAGAAAAAGAGTTCCAAAATTGCTTTGAAGGATGGACTAGGTGCCAGCATCGATGCATAACTTCCCAAGAGGAGTACTTCGAAGGTGACTGTAGTGATATTCAGCAATAAGGTATGTAGCATTTTTTTCTAGGATGAGTTCGCAAACTTAATTGTCAGACCTGGTATTATTAAAACATATTTGCAATTCCACTTTTTTACCAATAGGTGGCATTGACAATTTTAACTTTTAAAATGTATCTCAGAGTATGTTCTAATTGGGCAGGAATTATGCAAAGTGTTTTTTATTTAGTATTTAGTTTTTTATTTAGTCTGAGAAAAAGCTGCCATATATTTGTTTATTTTTCATGTTTGATATTTGTTCATATTTCATGGTTGGCTGAAAAGAGGCATGTGACTCACCATCTTTATTTCTCCAAATTAGCTGAAAGAAGGGATTTTTAACAACTCAGATTTCACAAAAAGTGTAATGCACTGTCTCATAACTCTTACTGTCATTTAACTCTTACATAATGCCCTCAGAGAAGAACCCTAGGTGTCAAGAATCCCAGACAATGCCAATCTTTAATTTGCTATTCAGAGTACCCAAACCAAAAAGAATAGTTTTAATTGTTAAAAATGGACAGCAGTGCCATAGCCCAATGCCTTTCCTTTACAGTAGAACCTAAGATGTTTTATGCATAATGGCTTTGTAAGAACAGCAACCAGTTTGCAGGTATCTTAGAGCCTTCTACCCTATCCTTTTAATGAGATACATTTTATTTTCTGTTTTAATGAGTATCCTCAATAATTGCTCATGTTCATTATTGTTGCCCACTTGGCAAGCATTTATGTGTTATTTTTTTGTGGTACTATTTTTCACTGTGATGCTAAAGAGCATGTATACTGCTTTGGACTACAAATTAGGTACTAAACTAAAAGTTTTTTGGTTTGGATTTATTATATTTGTCCAAAATTATATCTGGTATGTTGATTTTTTTCATAGAGGATGTCAAACTTCTTTTTTTCTTTCTTTGTGTTTTTTGGTGGTTTTTTTTTGTAAATTGAATGGGTATATTCAGCTTTTATGTTATTTTAAGTCCTTTCTTCATGACCTCTTTATCATGGAGGTATATGTAATAGGATTGTGTTCACTTATACTATGTTGAAATGTAGAAATATTTTACCATGCTGTTTTAGGAAAGCATATTTCTGCCCATGTAAAATAATTTATGCTGTCTTTATTTGTAATGCAGGAAAGCTACACTTTGAAACCACTTAATGTCTACTTGTGGTTTCTTTTTTTTTTTTTAAAGATTTTATTAGGGAATTGGGGGAGGGGAACAGTCAAGTTGCTGTCCTTGTCTAGTTGTGGTACTTGTGGTTTCTGGTTTCTTGTATTTATTAAAAGAATTAGAATTTATTTATATTTTTACTTACAGAATGTCACATGGAAAACTAGCCCAGGGGTTGTTGTCACTTTACTCCCCACTTTTTCATTTGTAAAAGAAAGGGTTCTGACCCAGATGACCTCTAAACTTCCTTCTAGTTCTAACAGTTAATCATTCTATGAGGAGCCCATTAGGTAATTCTGAATCTGAGTCTGACTCATTTCAATATTGTTTCATATTGTTTAGTTTGCCCACATAGTCTTTGCTAAGTATCTGTGTGCATATGAATTATGTTCTGAATGCTTTAGGATGATTCAACCTTTTCTACATTTGTAGGGTTGCATGGCACACGTCAAGAAGAAATGATTGATCACAGACTAACAGACAGAGAATGGGCTGAGGAATGGAAACATCTTGACCATGTAAGATGTCAGTAATTGTTTAGGTTAAAAATGTTTTGAAAACAACTGGAGTGAGGTGACACAATAAAATAAAAGTGTAGGGATGCTTTGAAGGTATGTTTTGTGCTATCCTTGAAAAAGCTAATGAATGAGAATGTTTGATGTAGAATATAGGGTTTGGTTTCTAAATTGATATCAAAGTCACTTACATAAGAGAAGCATTTAGATCATGGAAAGGAGTCCTTAAAACCAGTCCAATGGGCTACTGCTTTATTATGAAAGGTTTATTAAATTTATTCAGTAATGAGATTAGTATTTGGAAAGATGGCTGTATCCTGCATGATGTATGCTCTGTCATGACTCATGTTTATGCCTCCCACTTTGTATTCTCATTCCCATTGAGTTTACTCATCTATTGGGTCTCAATTTCAAATCTAACCTTTAAAAATATTAGACTGAAGCTTTCAGGAATTAAACAACATCCTTCATTGTCCTAAAATAGTTTGTTTCACTACCCGCCAAAGTCTTTAAGTTGTGGTGATTGATATGGTCTTCCCTTTCCCCCTGTTTCTTGAATAGCTGTTAAACTGCATAATGGACATGGTAGAGAAAACAAGGCGATCTCTCACTGTACTAAGGAGATGTCAAGAAGCCGACCGGGAGGAACTGAATTACTGGATCCGACGGTATAGCGATGCTGAGGACTTAAAAAAGGGCGGCAGCAGTAGCAGCAGCCATTCCAGGCAGCAGAGTCCTGTTAACCCAGACCCAGTGGCATTAGGTATCTTTTCTTCAGGTGGACATATTGAACAGATATTTTTTTATGCTATTAATGCTGATTTTATTTTTAACGTGTCTTTTCAAAAATAAAGGATATGCAGGGAATTTTAGAACAATTAACACTTTATATATTGGGTTGTCGGAAAAGTCATGACACATTTTTGCAACAAAAAACATAGAAAAAAATACTTCATGACTTTTCTCACAACCCAATATTTTCAAATATGTCTTGTCTATGTGTTAGGAAAGCTGGCAGATTGACTTACACAGAAGCAGTCACAAAATGTAACCTCCTTTTTCAGGTTTAGGTGTTGGGCTCGTGGTCAAGTTTCAAAACTAAACCATAATTTCACATGCATCACTAAAACTTCTGCTGCTTCATAATATAGCTCTTCGGTCCCTGCCCCCAACTTGCAAAAACAGAATCTCAGGGAGTGCGCCTGGCCTTCTGTACTTCCAGCAAGCTCTTTGGGGGACTGCGTTGCTGCACACCAGCATTTGAGAGCACTGTATACAGAGATGTGTATTGTCTGATTTTTAAAGACACAATCTCAAAGACGATCTTGATTTTTAGTTGTATCTTACATTAAAACACACACACACACACACACACACACCACACACACACACACACACACTCCCCCTCAACACTCCTCCAGGAAGAGACACTTAAGGACTATGTAGTTTTCCTACTGCCACTTGAAAATTAGTGATAAAGATATAGCTCTTGTCCTGTGATTGAACCCTAACTTAGGTTACTTAACCATGATTTTATTAATTCTAGTTATATGTAGGACTATTAATGTAGCTGTGCTTTAGAAATTGAATGCTAATATGTAGCCATATTTAATATTGATATTTTGGGATCATTGGTGTTGTAAATATACACATACAGGCATACCTCATATTTTTTTGCATTTCACCTTATTGCATTTTGCAGATACTGTTTTTTTGTTTGTTTGTTTGGTTGGTTGGTTGGTTTTTTTTAACAAATTGAATGTTTGTGGCAACCCTGTGTTGAGTAAGTCTATGGGCACCGTTTTCCAGCAGTCTCAGATGATAGCATTTTTTTAGCAATAAAATATTTTTAATTAAGGTATATATATTGTTTCTTAGACATAATGCTATTGCATACTTATTAAACTACAGTATAGTGTAAACATAACTTCTATATGCACTGGGAAATCAGAAAATTCATGTGACTCACTTTATTGTGATATTCACCTTATTGCTGTGATCTGGAACTATGCCTATATTTCTGAGCTATGCCTGAATATGGAAAGAAACCTTGAACCTGAAAGAATGTCCGAGTGGCCTGCAAACTTTTTCTGAAATTAATAATAAGCTGTCATCACTTTTGTTGCTGGCCATTATATGTATATACCGTTTGAGTAAACTTAGTGGAGATGGATTTGTGTTGATCCCTGGTCTCTCCTCCTATTTTCTTTTGTTTAGCCCCATACCTGTCAGGTAACTCAGGTTAGGGTACAGTCCATATTGTAAAGCAAAAGTAATTACAATGTGTAGATTAAGCTCATGATGTATGTTGGCCTAATTATCACTCATGGCTGATTATTAAAAATTGAAAACTTGATTTATATTATCTGGCTATTGATTCCATGATCTTTTTTCATTAAAATTATTCCTGGCCAATAAAGTTTCCTTTACACTTAAGGTTTGTGATTCCAGCTAATCCCTGAATGCTAAATGCCTATTGCCATAATAAGTATTAAATAAAGGAAGATTCTAAGTCATTTAATTTACCTAGAAGGCATTATTCTAAAGCATATTTTAAAGACAAATGTGTATTTGGTAGGTTGTGTTAAAGCAAGCAATGAAAATAGGTTTAACTTTGATTTGTACCCATATTGGTCCAAATAAAACTATCTAGAGCAGGGTAGAATAAACATGTTATTTTTTATTTCCTTATTGTGAACAAAAATTGGTTAATCATGACAGATTTGCTCAGAATAAATAATTAAGGGTATTTGTAACCACCCAGTATAGGCAAAATTGAGAGCCTTAAAGCAAATAAAACTTTGGGAGTAAAAATATCCAGTTTAGCCTACTGTATTAAGTACTTTCTAAGTTTCTACATTAAGTGTTTTCTAAGGTTCTCTTTTAGGTTTTGGAGTTGAACATATTGATGTGTAATGAAAGGATTGGAGATTATTGGTTGGTAAACCTATTTTTTGCCTCTGGAAATTGTATAATGGAGTATTTGTGTACAGATGGAGCTATAGCATGTATCTATATCTATGATATGTCTATATTGAACAAATTGATTAACTACATATTTATCGAGCGCTTGCTTTGTGCATACAGTGTGCTGTGCACTGTACTAAAGGAAGAAGATTCTTCATTCCTTCCCTTGAGGAACTTTTGATGCATAGAGGAGATAGGAGAGGGGATAGCTAGTGGTATGGCACTAGCCACTTCAGTGCCCAGAACTGATAGCATTAGTATTATCTACCTACTGTCCATTGTAAAAGGAAATTTTCAGAAATTGATAGGACTTCATATCTAAATGAGTTATTTTCAGCACACAGAATATAGTCACCACAATGGCATACAGATTCTGGTGATGCAGAAGTTTATCATCCCCAGGAAGATATGTTTAGTTTTGCTGTTATATGACCAAAAGAGTAAACTTGCTTTTAAAAACTCCTTAAGAGTACACAAATTATATTACTTTTAATGATGCTTAATGAATTCATATTTTTGGTAAAACTGAGGTTGCTTTGGCTTTAAGCTTTTGTAGATTGCATTATTCAAAGGCGACAAGTATTTCGTTTCTTCATTTGGACTCTGATAAAAACAGTTATGTTCCTTAGGAACATAAAACCCTAGATTACGTTTTAAGAAACTGTCGCAACTGTAGAGGGAACCTCTCAAGAGCCACACAACATGCAAATTTTAGCATCCAGCACTTACTTTATTCTGTGTCCTTACTAGCAGATTCTTGAAGCCTTTAAGTTCCATCTTGTGGTGTTGGGCTGTGGCTATAAATACTATAAATACAAGACAGGTGGTTTGTAATCATGGATTATATCACTTACATTAAGTGATTTCTAAGGTTCTCTTCTAAGTTTTGGAGTTGAATGTATTGATGTGTAATGAAAGGATTCGAGATTATTGGCTGATAAAACTATTTGTGCCTCTGGAAAGTGTGTATTGGGGTATTTATGTACAGATAGAGCTACAATATGTCTATAACTTTATGCACATGTAGATCTCTATATCCTACACTTATGTTGTTTCTTTTAGCCTGATTCTCTCAATTCTTAAGCTGCTGTCTGATCTCAAATGAGATCTTAAGAACTTCAGAATAACATTATATATGATATCTTTAGTTCAAAATATCACCCTAGTTATATCCTTAGCTTGGAAACTCTGGAAATATATAGTCATGCATACATTCTTAGCATTTTAAAATTGTATTTGGGAATTGTAACTTCAGAGGAGAATGTAACCTCCATGACTGCTGAGTTGTACTTGTTAAACTCATTCCCATTCTTACTTTTGAACTATATCCATAGTATTGAGTCAGTGTGAGGGGTTAGTAAGATAACATGATTAATCTATTCCTAATTGAATTTTGGGGGTTTCCCAGATATTAAAAAAAGGCTATTTTGAATAACCTCTTAAACAGTTTTAAAATTGAGTACACACTGAACCCATGATGTTATTTCTACTCTTTGAGTCAAAACTAGGTTGATATCTTGATTCAAAATAATAGATTAATCCTTGAAATCATAGATTTTTAAATTATTTTTATTGTTATTCACTTGCTTTTCAGGAAGAACTCCAGACATCAAAGTCTTAACAAAATTAGAAAAGCTAATTTTTTTTTTTTTTTTGCTGAGCCATCCTGCTACCTGTTGGCAGCTCAGCGGCTGCTCAGCTCGGGCCGGGACTCGAACCGCTGTTGCTCAGAGCTCAAACCCTTGAGCGAGCTCTTAACCAACTGAGCCACTCGGCCGGCCCTTAGAAAGCTAATTTTTAAAACATTTTTTTCTATTTTCAAAGTATGACTTATTTATACATTTAAGTTGTTTTACATTGTACTTTACTGAAGAGTAAGTTAATGCCATCAGAATTGACATTGGATTGCTTCAGTAGAATTATTTTTATACATATAGATAGGTAGCTGCTGGTTAGCACCTGATGTGCCCTCAGAGTGTTTATCTCGGTCACTGGGGTTCTTCTTTCTCCTCCTTTGGGTTCGTTTCCTTTTCTCTTGCTATGCTGTTCACATCACTCTCTTGTCTCCTGACATTTTAGTTCCTTAAATTACTTTTTACTGCTTTTAAACTATTACAGAACCTTTCTACAGCTCATCTTGTATTTGTGTGCCCTCTTGCTGAGCTTCTCAAGAAGTTTTCTGCATCATTAGAGAGAGTTAAAAGAATTATGTAATGATGGATTTAAGACTAGTGTTAGATACTGAAGGATAAAACTCTGAAATATGATCATATTTTTCCTTTTTTAAAAAATATTTGAATAGTGTGATGATAGGGTAGGAAATTTAGAAAATTATGTTTTTGTAAAGGTTGAACTCCTGCCCAAATGAGAAAAAATGTCCAATAGAGGTTTTCTGTTTGTTTTAAATGGAATAAAAAATCAATTTTTCATGAAAAGCTTAGAAAGTCATAAATTTGTTGAATTAATACCACCCCTTGCCCCAAGTAGATTGGTAGAGGAATTAGTATTTAAAAATTTCTCTGGCTGGCAAGCACTATGACTGTCATAGAATTTCTCAGCACTGTCTAAATGCTCAGGCTATTTAGCATGAACGTTGAAAGCACAGATCCCGAGTAGAATGTTTGGATTTGAATCCCGGGATCCTCTCCTTACTAGTTTTGTGACCTTTGGTAAGGAGCTCTCTGCCCCAGTTTCCTCATCTTAAAATGGGGGTAATAATAATACATATCTCATAGATGTTTCTATATTAAATGATTAATAGGTATAAAGCATATTGGACAGTTCCTGATACATAGTAGATGTGATGTAAGTAATTGCTATTATTATTGTTTCTAATATGCAATCTCAAAAGGAACTTTAAAAAATAGTGGTACATGAAACTAGAGTTTTTGCTTGGCAACCAACATTATGAAATTATAGTAGATTCTCAGGTATTTTTTATCTAGAAAGTATTCCAGGCAGTAATTTTTAGGTGACAACTTTATTTAATAGGCAGAGAAACTAGAAAAGGGGGATTCTGTCTTAAATACAGTTGATCTTTTGTACTTTTGGGACCCTAATTCATAATGCAAAGCTATAGAAAAATAGTTTGCTCCCAACCCAAGAAATATATCTTTCAACTTCTGTCAGATTATAAAAACCACAAACAAGTTCTTCAGAGTATATCTTCATATAAATGTTTAGAGGTTTATACATTTGTATTGATTCCTTTAAATCAAATCATGAAACTCATTTTGAGACCATTCAGCTGAGCTCCTAATGCAAAGTGCCTAAGTATACTGTGTTTAAAATGATGTGACTATTAATTAAATATGTCCATCTTTTAAAAACAAGAAGAGATGATTACCTCCTGGTGCATTAGGTATTTTTATTGTTAAAGATAGAAATCCTAATGCAGTTAGTTGCTGGCTTCTAGATTGTGTTTGGGCTTCTGAAACATATTGAAATATATGAATTTATTATCCTTAAAATAAAAAATAAGTGGCATTTTCAAAGATGAACTCTCTTAACCCTTCCTGTCTTTTGATGGTTTTGTAATAGATAGTATCATGATCACAGCCTCATTCTGCCCACTACAGGATGAAGGCCATACCTAGGCGCTGCCAAGCTTTGAGCATTGCTGTCCTGGGTCATGTGAGGTCACAATGGTTTTCCAAAGGCTATCAGCTCATCCCTTCATGTATATTGATGGCGGCCTTCGCTGCATCTAGTATCCAGTGGTCTCCATTCTGTCGTAAGTGTAGTGTATTCTCCATCTTTTTTCATACATCTTCTATTGCTCTTCCTGTTCTTTCACATTTCTTATAACATTTTTCCCACTTTGACTGGGTCTCCTCTCTTCATAGATGTGTGTAATCTTCGGGAGGTTCTCCTCCTCCTCTCCTCTTGCCCCCAGGCAGTTTTCATCCTAAAGCAAGCAAAATTTGGTTTAGAAGGACTTTTCTGTAATTTTTCCATCTTTCTGTAGATACATCTGTATATGTTTCACATTGTAAACCATCTCATATAGTCTCTTTTGTCTTTGTTTCTACCACTACATTTTAGTAAACTATCCACCTATATTTTTATCTAAACAGATATTTTATGGGTGTTCCAGAGTTAATGGTTTAAAATTAGCTTATTTAGAATACGAGCCTTTGAAACATAAGGTCTTTTGCATAGGTTTGTCTAAATTAGCTAATATTCTAAAATAAAAAAGAGAGAAGTTCTCTTGTGATATTGGTCAACTTCAGGATTTTTTTTAACTCAATTTTTTTAACTCAATTAGTTATTGCTACTACTTAATCAGAAGAGACATATTAAATGTGTTAGTCATTTGTTTTCTGTAGCTATTATAGTATTCATTAGTGTATCAAAATAAATTCTGAGGAGTGTACCTATTATCAGCTACTCCATTCTTTCCTTTGGTAGACCTGATGTTTAGCTAGGACACACTTAGAACCAGAGAGGATATATATATATATATATATATATATATATATATATATATATATATATGAAAATGTATGTATACTTTATAAAAATAATTTTCCCTCAGATTCTGCTACTGTTAAAAACATTATTTTAGAAATTAGGAAAGGATTAAGAAAACTGTTTTGCTTGATTGGCTTTGGTACTTCTATCAGGTTTCTAAGCGGGGTGGAGTTTGAGTCTATGTGTGTCATTGAGGATTTTCAGGAGATGTAGCCAGGAAGGTGACGTACTGCACAGTTTTCCAGTGTGTGGTGTGGACGCTCATGATCTCTATTATACAGCACATGGGAAGATGGGTGGACAGTTGCACTACATACATTATCTTTGAGTAAATTTGGGGGCTATAGACATTCATAAGATTTTTATAAAATTTATAAAAGTATCATCTAAGAAATTTGAGGACTTTCCACCAAGGGCTAAGACAGTGAATTGTTAACTATAAAAATAACATCTATCCTCAAGTGACAATATACTCAGGGAATAAAAAATTACTGATGTATATTGCTTAATCAAAACCTCTCCAATGGTTTTGTTCTCTTTAAAATTTTGTACTGTTTGGACTTAAGTGCTAGGAGATAAAACCTTTAAGGTGTTCTTTTCACCTTAGTTATTTATAAGAAAATGAGTATATATCTATTCTTACTAGACAACCTACTTACTAAACAATAATGACAGCAATAATGAGGGTAATGACACTGACATCTAATGAGAGATTAGGATGTGCAATGCCAAGCATCTAATAGGAAGTACCTCATTCACTTCTCACAGCAGTGCTCTCAACTATAGAAGTAATGTCCCTACTTTATAGATGTGGTGACTAAGACATGTAGAAACGAATTTGCCAGTGTGACATGGCTAGTAATGGGAAAGCCAAGATTCAACTTCACTAGGCTCTAGAATTAACTCTCTTCTGCCTATACTCTATGGGGCTGGTAATTAGTATCTTTCATGAATGGACATTGGATACCTTAACATCACCTTTCCTGTTCCCTATAAAAATGATTGGTCATTTATAAAACAAAAAGTTTTATTTATAAAGTTATTGATCTTTCCTTATCCTAATAAGTGAAAAACAAAAACAAACCAACTTTTTTTGTTTTGTTTTGCTACCTTGGAGAGGCGTATTTTTTTTTCTGTTTGTCTTCAGACTTTACAGAACTATTCTTAATCCAAAAAACTATTCTTAAGTCAAAGCCTTTTCTTAAAAAAAATGCCTTTGAAAGTTTTTGTAAGTAAATCTGTTTCACTGTGTCATATGGCTAAATGTGAACTTCATTGCACTTTATTTCTTCTGGAAAGTTATAGTGGTGTGGAAGGTAATTTTGACAAATTTAATTAGCCATATCACATTTTCTTGAAGTCATATATGCACCAGTTTTATCTAGCCTTCCTTGTTTTATGAATGAAAATTACTTAAATAAAAACATTTTGGTTTTCGTCATTTACTTTTGTAGAAATGAATGTGCACATGAGAATGCATGGGTGTTTCCAGTCCATCCAATTATCAAGTAGTCATAAAAATTATAATGTAAACTTTTAAAAATAAACTTATTATATTTGGAATAGTTTTAGACTTAAAGAAACATTGCAAAGATAGTATAGAGAGTTTTCATATACCCTTCACCAAACTATAATAAGCCTTTTCCAATTCAGAATAGTTGGGGAAATCTTGTGTGCTGCTCAACTGATAATCTATGTACCTGACAGGATTCAAAACATTCAAATGCATTTAAGGCATTCAAATGTAAAATGATATATACTTAGAGAAATATGTTGTGTTTTTCTCTATTCTTGATATTCTGTAGCTTTACAAAATATAGACAACTGGACTGAATTTTTTTGACCTTCAGCTTACCATTAGATAAATTATTATTTAAAAACTCAGCTTGCTACTTAACATACACATATAGAGAAAAAAATCAGTTACTTGAAATTTATCAAGAATTGAATGATTGTTATATTTATAAAAGTTAAAATTATTTTTTTCTTCCTCAAAACTTGTAAGTACATACGCTTACATTGGAAATCCAATATGGAAGACATGTTGTGTATATTTTAGCTATGGAAGACTGTATACACTTGAAGTTTATTTTCATGCATATATAAAAAATATAAACAGTTGCATGTCATTTCCATGGACATGTTATTTGGAGGTTAGCATTCCTGTGTCAACTTTATTATTATATTATAATCTGTTTGCTGAAACTTTTAAAATTTGGCAAGCATAATCAACATAGTATTTCATTTAAAGTGGGACCTTCATTTTCTTTTTTGGAAAGCATGTACTAATTTTATTTGGTCAGCTGGATATCTGTAAATCCATTCTAATGATTCTTTCTTGTTTCTACCCACATCAAATCCGTATAATCTAATTTGTGTGAAAATTTTTAAGGCTAAACTGTATTTTTAAAAACTAATTAGATGTGAGAACTGGTTAGCCACATAGTAAGGCTCACTATTTATTGAAAGGTGGTAGAATCAGAGCTATGTGAAAATTATATTACCCTAACACTTGATGTTTTAAAATACCAATTTGACTCTCGAAAGAAAAACTACTAATTTATTTTTTTTAAATAAAATATACCAATGGTGACCCATGCTGGGAACAGTGTTCCCATACATCATATGGTATAATGAAATCATTAAAATTATTTCAAACTTTGATCGTACAAGGCATTTAGACGAATGACCTGTTATCCTTGAGCTCTGATGACTGGTCTTGCTAATTTTGTTTATTTTCTAGAAGTGAAATGCTTAGCCTTTTAAAATTGTGTTTTTGTAAAGTAGCCAAGAGAATGGGCATAGTTTACCTCTACTTGGTGTAATAATGGCATAACAGTGCTTATGTGCTTTCTTCCTCCCTCCACTGCTTTTTATCTTTTTCATAGATGCACATCGGGAATTCCTTCACAGGCCTGCTTCTGGATACGTGCCAGAAGAGATCTGGAAGAAAGCTGGTAAGAATTGTTTAAAAACACCAGTTTAGTGTTCTGGCAGCTGTGTGCAGTTGTTATATGCAGTGATGTGAAGAATGACAGGAAAGGACTTTACTGCTAACAACAACAACAACAACAAAACAATACAAAACAACTCCCCCCAAAAAACTGTAAAAATCCTGATTAATATTCTTAAACCAGGCCTAATTAGAACATGAAATAGTTTTTATTTTAGTAACATCTGCCAGTGCTTCTATAATTGAGAAGATGGCAATATTTCCATCATAAACCCTATTTGTCAGGGGCAATAATGGTTTCATTGCATGTAATTTTTCTTTTGTAAAGAAGAAAAAATCTGTTGTTTTATAAATTAAATTGCATACTACATAGGCTTTTCCTCTTAATTCTTTTTTGGGTTTTTTTTTTTAAGATTTTATTGGGGAATTGGGGAAGGGGAACAGTGTTGGGGAATTGGGGAAGGGGAACAGCCAAGTTGTTATCCTTCAGTCTTAGTTGTGGAGGGCGCAGCTAGCTCAGCTCCAAGTCCAGTCGCCATCTGGCTGCCTATCAGCAGTTTGCGGCTGCTCAGCTCAAGGTGCCATGTTCAATCTTGGTTGCAAGTGAACCAGCACACCATCCCATGCAGGAGGCGAACCAGAAACCTTGTTGTGAAGAGCACACGCTCTTAACTACTAAGCCATCTGGCTGCCCTTGGGCAACTCAGGGCAGCTCAGCTCAAGGTGCTGTGTTCAATCTTAGTTGCGGGTGGGCGTAGCCCACCATCCCATGTGGGAGTCAAACCAGCAACCTTGTTGTTAGGAGCATGTGCTCTCACCAGCTGAGCCATCCTGCCATCTGTTGGCAGCTCAGTGGCAGCTCAGCTTGACACAGCTTGACACTGGCCCATGTGGGAATCGAACCGGTGACCCTGTTGCTCAGAGCTCACTCTCTTAACCAACTGAGCCACTCGGCCGGCTCCTCCTCTTAATTCTTAAAAAAAAAAATCACATCAAATCTAACTGACTTGTTGAGGCACTCAGAAATTTTATGGTTACAGTGAATATTTAAAATTTATCTGAGCTAATTAATATTCAATGATCAGAGCTAAATTATTAAGTTAAATGATAAAGCTGCTAAACTACATTTCTTTTCCATGTACACTATTTGTTTTTCATTAGGAGATAGTTCTCTATGTTTTAAAGTCGATTTAAAGTTTCTGATGACATCAATTTATTGGGCTTAAAGAAGTTCAGATCTGGCTGAACCATGGTGGAACACCAGCACTATAGAAGTTAAGCAAAAACCTTATAAAAACCAATTCAGGAGATAAAACATAAACATGTTTCAATGGTTCAAGATGACATGACAAAGCAGCTTTGAGCTGCTGTAACGCCAACTGTTAAAATAGCTTTTCTGAGCTGAGAAACTGAAAAATGCTATTTCTGCAAGTCATCAGATGGATGTATGGCAAGGAACCATAATCAAGGAGCAAGAGTCAAGGGAAAGGGTCTTTTCTACAAAAGATTTCTCTTTGGGTTTTGATTTGACCCAGCTGTGTCTGTAGTTCTATGCAATTTGATGACTCTTTGGCCACTTGGCTCTTATCCAAGTGTTTTTATATATTTTTCTAATACGTGTTATTGTAAAAATATTAGGAGTTTTAAAATCTGATAGTAGTCTAGGCTTAGTAACTTAGACTGAGAACCAGAAAGCTCTCTTGCATGTCCAACATGCAAATCTAATAGATTCATTCAGCTTAAGGGTTAAAGGTTAAATATATCTGTTGCTCAGCTGCATAGTCTTACGAGATTTACAGCATCACTTTTAAGATTTTCTGTGTAGGTAATAGTCTTGGGATAGTCCTAAGCTGTTAAAATGTGCTGAGTGCCACTTACCTAGAAAAAGAATTGCTACATCTTACTTCTGACCATTTTTCTCCCTCATTTTTAAGGTATCAGAGCAACTTATTCCAATGAGAGGTACAAAGAATTCCCATTTTGGACAGTAGAAGGACGACTTTTCATATTGAGGGAGAGAGTCTTTCTCTGCTTTTCAACTTAAATCCTTGATAGCTCATAAAGAAAATTGACAGTATTGTATAATCCAAATTCCTTCTGTACTGTTACCTGCTCAGTTCTTTGCTTGACTGCTATAAAGTGAGAACAGGTTCTTCTGACTGTACCACCTTTGTTGGAAAGGCAAATTGAATAACTATGTACAAATGAAGTCCTACCATAAGTGGTAAGCAATTGGAAGCATATTCAAAACTGCACTATGTATTTTCCACTTAATCAATTTTTTTAACTTGATATGTTGTAATCTACTGAGTCCACTATTATTTTTCTCTACTATCTGTTTTGTGGATTTCTGTAGCCAATTCTGGGTACACTTTACATGGTGGGGACTTCAAGAGCATAGAAGGATCAATATTTGTTTCTATTGTGCCCATGCAGTCTCTAAGAAGAATTAAACTTTATTAAGTAAATGTTTGGAATATTTTTTAGATGTGCCTATCATGTATATTAGGTCTACAATCTAAAATGTGACTTGGTCGTGGTGTTGCTTAAATTTGTGTTTTTCTAACAGTGATATCCCTAATCTACATAGAAACAGTTTGGGAATAGTTTTCTATGGATGGATGCTAAATTTTAAGTAGTATATTAAATCCCTAAAGTATGGATAACAGTTTCATCTGGAATCTCAAACAACTGCTTATAATATTTATTTTTATCAGTTTCTTAAAAGGCATTTCTAGTGTTAGCTGTGTGGAGGCAGCCAACACAATGAAAACAACAAAGGCAGAATGTGACATCTGTATTCAGCTTGTTACAATTTGAAAGCTTTTCCAAGATTCTGGTTTGTTGTGGGCAAATTTTTTTCAGAAAGAAAACCTACTAGGTGTGTCTTTACAATGAAAATATATGTTACCTTTGTGGTGAAAGATAAGTAAATTAAAAAGTTTAAAGCATTTGAAAAATATCAGGAAAGAGCTCTCAAAAGGCAATGTAGTATGTAATCAGTGCATCTTTTTCATGGAAAATTAAAATTACAAAAGGCATATCCTGTGCTTGAAAATACATCATATAATATTTTGCACTGTTTTATTTTGAAATTATTTCAAACTTGCAGAAAAGTTGCAAAAAAACAGTATAAAAATTATTCCTTTTACCCATTTTACTATTTTACTGTATTTGCTTTAATATCCTTTCTTCTTCTCCTCTCTTCTTCCCTTCTTTTCTTTCTGTTATGCTTCATATTTTCCCCCAAAACATTTTAGTGTGTATTTCCTAAGAACAAGGACATTCTCTTAATATAGCCACAGTACACTTACCAAAATGAGGACATTAACATTACTACAATATTATTATTTAATCTACAGACTTTATTCAAATTATTCATGTTGCCCAATAATACTATATAATAATATAACAGTATACATTTTAAAATATTTGGAATCTTAACAAATATTAAAGGACAAATCAGTTTTTTCTCAAAGTAGTATTTTTAAAATCAATAGCAAAGATAACAAAATGCACACTGAAGTTATTAAAGGTCTTTATATAATTGGTAAAACTCTAACATAAAGATGGTTTTTAAATTGCAATGGAATGTTTTCTTCAGTATACTTCTTTTTCAAATGATCAGTGTTTGCAGTTTTTAATAAATATCCAAGCACCTTGGAAATGTCCTACCAATTCTTTTTGCTGATCTGTATATGCCTGTGGGATTAGAATGGATAATTTAAATATAAATTATCATAATTCAAATATATTTTGATATATTTACATGCATAATTTAAATATAAAATTGCCCGATTTGCATATACAATTAGTCAAGCTACAGATCTGATGATAAGCAAAAATTATTGTCCTGTATTACACTTAGATAGAATTTTATTTTATTTTATTTTATTTTATATTTTAGCTGAGCCATCCTGCCACCTGTTGGCAGCTCAGCGGCAGCTCAGCTCGGGCCAGGAATCGAACCGCTGTTGCTCAGAGCTCGCATTCTTGAGCGAGCTCTTCTAACTGAGCCACTCAGCCGGCTAGATAGAATTTTAATTCACCTTGAATATTCAAACTAAACTAGACCCTGGCTGTATAGTAAGAAAGGCAGTACTTCTCGCGTGCCCCAAGCTGTTTATGATAGGGTAATAAAGGTGTCTTTTCACCTCCTGGTGAAGAAGGTGCTGCAAGCTCTGAGCAATACACTATTTCTATCCAGATTTTAAATGCATATCTTAAAGCAACCAACAAAGCCTTAACATATTTTAGTTAATATTGCCAATCTAGCTCTTTCACTTGTATTTTAGGTTACCATATTTTGCCGTGTGAAATGCGCACCCACATTTCTGGCCCAAACTTTCAGGGAAAAAATCTTTTGTTTTAATTTTTTAATTCAAATTTTTATTTGTTTACATTTAGGTACTTTTTTGTGTATTATAAAAGAATTAGCATTTATTTTTTAATGTATTATGGTACAAGAAATTTTATGTAACAAGTAATTACAAAACACAAGAACAGATACAGGTATAAGAAATTTTATATACTGGTAACAAATTTACAGTATTTACGTATCATAGAAGGCCAAGAGCTCTTCGTCATTGCAAATTTGTCATAAGTTCAACAAAACCGATTATCATATTTCAGGATATTATTTTACATACGGATATCATTATTGATTTCTAGAGTTACACTTTTAACTCATAAGCATAAATAAAAGCATTAAAAACATTTATATAGATACAGAATTAGTACTACCCATATAAATGTACATCCTCATTTTTCCCCTCACAAATTTGGGCAAAAAAGTGAGCATTATACACGGTAAGACATGGTATAACACCTCTCAGACAGTAATTGCAAATGAATGAACTTAAGAACTAATGCTCCTAAAGTGATGGAGGCTCTAAAAGTCATGACAGTTAATTACTAGTGGGTCCTCAAGTCATGGACTGTAGATGTGTGAAATAAACCATAGAAATCTAAGAAACCATAGGAGTATTTGCATCTCTTACATTTTTAATCTACAGTAAAACAGTTTTATTAGAAATCTATGTTTTTAATTAACAGAACATTTAATTAAGGTGCTTTTTAAGTGGGTGAAACAATTAAGTGCAAACACTTGAATGAAACATGTCATAATTAGCTTTAATAGAGTGTTAATTGGTACTAGGTTTGCCAAGTTAATAGTTACTGCTTATTACATTTTCAATTAATCATTGTCATTTTGCTTTGAATAAAAATGAAAATTAGATAAACTAATTCAGGGGGAGGATATTTTTCCTTATTAATTAGAACAATTAATTTTTTAATGGAAATTTTACTTGTTTTAGTTGTCAATCTTATGTTATATATTGGTCAAATCTTTGCACCCTTTCCACAGCCAAAACTAAAGAGGTTTATAGTCAGGCCTGATTGTTTTAGCCTATGGTATGATTCAATTGTCTTTGTCCAGTGCAACAGTTGGTTATGGGGAACTGTACATATTTGATTAAGTAGATGGGCAACAGCTTAAAATTTGGAAATGAGAAAATGATTTTTAAAAAATCCCTGTCATTTAGTCTGTAAAGGCAATATCCACATTACTCAGGAAATCATTTAAGAAAAAGAAAAGCTGAATCATCTGTCTGTTTCAGCATCGATTTTCTTTAAAAGGTCTGCATTAACTTAATTGCTATATGAATTACCTTTTCACTATTGTGCTTTATTTTTATCAGTAAAATAATTGCACTTATATATGTTTATGTGTAAAATGTAGTCCCTTTTTTTTTTGAAAGCCTTACCCATGTATTCCCTATATTCATATTAACCTATAGTATTGTGGCAAACGACCTTCTTTATGTGACTGAATTGTCCAGGCAGTTTTTGGGTGGTTGTTTTGGCCCTTTAATTACTTAGTCTGGTCTCACGGTCCTTTCTGGAGGTACTAGTTGTGGCAGACAGGTTGTAATGCTATAGTAGTTTAAAAAATATTCCCAGAAATGCATGTTAAGGAAAAAGCCCCACCCTTTCCTAAATGAATTTTAGAAATCTGCTGTTTTTTAGACAGCCAGAACTGCTGTCTAAAAAATCGGGATGAGAGTCTAAATAATTGGGATGAGCGTCATGCCTGTTCTACAGAATTCTATTTAACAGTGATCAGTATCCAAGGTCCTGCACTAACAGAGAAATGTTCTCTTATCTGGTTTGGTCTGCCTGGCATGCAGAGGAGGCTGTTAACGAGGTGAAGCGCCAGGCAATGACTGAGCTACAAAAGGCCGTGTCCGAAGCTGAGCGGAAAGCCCACGACATGATTACCACAGAGCGTGCCAAGATGGAGCGCACGGTCGCCGAGGCCAAGCGGCAGGCTGCAGAGGACGCGCTGGCTGTCATCAATCAGCAGGAGGATTCCAGCGAGGTGAGGCACTGGTGGGAGCTTCCAAGGGAAGAAGATGATGTCTGCTAATTAGCGTGCTCATTTTTGATCCAGGAGATCACACACACACACAAAAGCGGATACTGGACCTAAACAAATCTTTGGGGAAAAATTAGAATAATTTGGGGAGTCCTGGTACTTGTGGAATTGATCAAAAGCTGATCAGATTTTGTCTTTATTAAAGATCTAAAAGAACAACTCTGCCAAAAAAGGTTTTTTATTATATTGGGGGTAGGGAGGGGGAGTAATGGATTAAAGTGAAATTCTTGTAACTTCCTAGCACTATGTAGACTCAAGACTCAGCTGTGTGTGTTAGCATATGTGTGTTCTAATAGAACGGATTTAATAGAATGACCTTGTATAAGCTGTGCTCTCCAAAAACATATTGCATGCTTGGAATCAAAGTCATTTCCTTAATTATTGGTTCTAAAATCCAATGCTAAAACAATGTCTGCATCAATTAAACATTTCTAAGAGATTTTCCACTAGTCTGTTTTTCCACATTATTTGTAATAACCAGTATGATGATTATTTCATAATATAATATCACTGCCAGAGGCAGTATTACTCACTATTATTCCAGTATATTCACACACACACACACACACACACACACACACACACACACACACACACACACCCTGAATAGCTCAAAGATCTGGGAGATAACAAACAATATCTCAAACAATATCTAACAGGATGCTTTTTAAAACAGAGTCTAAGTCAGAGCATATGTATGTCAGATCAACATGGTGCTGCTCCACATTAATTCAGCACCACAATCCACAACCCCAAAATAACTTTACATAAAGAACTACAATTAGCTGAACTTGCAAAACCATGAACTGATAAATCAACGGTCTACTACAATACATATCTATAATTTGTGAGGGAGAGTAAGAATTTAATTTGTACTAGGCTTCTCTGTAGATGAAAGACCCTGTGGGAATCACCATGCCCAGAGTTTCTACTTAATGTGTAGCAGATGAATATTAAGAGGACAAAAGGAATTGATTTTCAACATTTGAAAGTTTCTCAGGAACAAAGGGAAGTTTACACTTTAACTGCTGACTCTTCCATTGTTCAATTAAACTAGACATAAATTCAATTTTATTGGCATCTTGTGGATAAGATATTTAAGGACTTTGCTTTGTGCTTTAAAAAATTATTAGCATCTTTTGGAGAGAACGTGTCCTGTTCTATTCAAGTTAGTAATAATGTGAGGCACAGTTGTTGCCACCATTAAAACATTATCACTTTAACATGAATATTTTAAGGCTGTTATTTATGTTAAGCGTATTTTGTAGGTTGCTAAATTCTGAAGATAAACATCTAGGAAGAAATTGAGAATTAAATTTTTGTATTTGTCCAATAACATGCTCTAATTCCTTCAGTATCCATAAGCTTTTTATCTTTATTCATAAGACCTATCCAGGAAAGCATAATCTTGACCCTAGTATTCAGCATTTTAAAAATATGATGTATCCAACAGTAATGTCAATGAAGAAACATCCAGACTAAGAGAAAGCCTGTAAGAGTGTATTTAAGCCAAACTGAAGACAATTGCCGGGAAGCAAAATCTCAACGGACTGAGAAAATGCTCCAGAAAATAGCGGTTTTGCAACTTACTTTTATACATTAGAATCAAAGGAGGAGGGTTACACGAAATCCATTGGTGGTTGATTAAGGGGGTGGGAGAAAGCAAAGGGGCGGAGGAATCTCTGGGATTAGATAAACAGTAAATTGGAGGTACAGATACATCATTTACATTGGTGGGTACAGGACAGTTCATAATTAACACAAAGATGGTGGTCAGGGCACAAGAACAACAATGAGAGATTCTGTTGTTTCCTGCTCTGGTGCTGTGGGTGATGCCCTGGGGGTCTGGAAAAAGGGATTTCTCTGACATTCCAAGGATATGTTATCTCAGATGCAAAAAAGACAATAGACAGGCTCACTTAAGGTAAAGCTTGACCTTTGTCAAGGAAGCTACAGACCAAGGATGTGACTATAAGCCACAACCCGCTTTTAGTTAGGAATCTTTATGTTGAGACCATCCTATGTGGTTAATTTCAGTCGATGAGTGTGTAGGGCCTTCAGTCCTCCCCTGAGTTTGTCAGGTTTAGTATGTGGCCCCTTTTTCATCCACAGTAGCTATGGTAAGTAGTAGATAGAATGAAAAAACCGAGGTATGAGTGATCTGCCATAGTAATTTGTTTTCGTTTTCTTTCTTTTTGGATCTCTTGGGAAACTGATCTTTAATTTAGCATACCCTTGTCTTTCATTGACACTTTCTCAAGGATTTTAAAGCAGACTATGCTAGAAGAAAAGATGTGTAATTCAAAGGGCCCAATTTAATTCCTGACTCCATCTCTCAGAATTCTATGATTTTGAGAAAGCCACTAAGCCTCTAAAAGCTTTGGTCTTTCTTATGATGTGCAGATGAGTGAAACTCTCTTTTACAGTGGCGAGAACCTTGAGACATGATCATTTTAGCCATGAGGAAACACATGGCTAGAGTTACACAGCAAAGAACTGGCAGAATCTAAACTGGAACTCACAGCATGCTGTCAGTCTTTACATTGTTCCGTAACAATGAAAGAAGGATCTTTTCATAAGGATTGTTATGGTAATTTGAGGATGCAGATAAAGAAAGGCAATTTAAATCTGGTTTTCAACTTCTCTTTAAACAGCAAGGCCACTTTTTAAGACTTGGGGAGGGGAGGTTGATCTCTCAAAAGATTAAGCCTCTTTTCTTCAAAAGTAATGTAGGCATTTTCCTGAGAAAGGAGAACAAAAGATGGAAGAGAGGAAAAAAAAAAGATGGACAAGAGATTTCATTTGAATGAAGCTGAGACTCCTCCAGTCTTGCACATAAGTACACACACCAATTAATGTCACTAGTTTTCTCAAGGAATGACAATATCCCAGAACAATCTGTGTGCCTAGTGGTAGATTTAGTTCAATTGTACCTTTTGCCCAATTGTTAGTTAGAATTTTGTAGAGAAATACTTTTTTCCCCCTCAGGAATTTTTTACTTTTCATTTAAAACTGAGGACACAACATGTTATCCAACATGTTATTTTTCTACAAACTATTCTTTCTTCACACTCAGGAATGTGCACCTTTTAATAGAAATGATCTGATAAAGGCCAACCTACCAGCAATGCTTGCAAATTACCTCAAGTCTAGAAAGCTGCCTGAGCCCCTCTGAGACAGAGGCAGAACAGCTCCGGCTTCCTTAGGCTAAAATAGAGCTGCCTCTTCCAGCCCTCAACCGTGGTTGGTCCTGTTAGACCAGGACTACATGGCCCAGCCGATCTACAGAGAAGACAGTGCAGGTACTTCTCAGAATTCTCTTCTGTATTTATATTCAGAAGATTTTCTTGAATTTTAACCATTCAGCCCCAAATAAGACCCACATGGCATTGTACTTTGGAAATTTTATGAGTTGTTTGTTTTCTTAGAAAAAACTAAAAGGCCTGGCCATCATAGTAATTGGTTGGAAAAAAATCCTCCCATTAAATGTAGGATCCATTGATTTTAAAACTGTATCCAGAAACCTATGTAATTTACTAACCATTGTTAGCCCAATAAATTTTAATTAAAAAAAAAATCTGTATCCAGAAATTAAAAGATCATGTTTGTGACCTACCCAGAGCAGTTTGCTATTTGATTCATGTTACTCTAAATTACTGACATTCATTCATTCATTTATTCTTCCAATAACAAATTCTTGAACTTTTATTCTGTGTCAGGCCAGTGCTAGGCACTGAAGGTGCAGTGGCCCCTACCTTCATGTTGACTACAATTCATCAGAGGAGTCAAATCGCTAAATTATACTAAGTCTTGCTAGAGTTTAATGTGCAGGCTCCTGGGGGAAAAAAAGTTTTGTTTAATCTGATATGTAAGGATAATCAGGAACTGGTCAGCAGCAGCTGCCTTCCACTCCACCCCCACCCCCCACCTTTTGCCTTGTCAGTGGGTATGTCAGTGCCTCCATGCCAGGAAGATGGGAAGAGAAGCTTTGCTAGGCTTTAAAAGCAGGAAGGCTAGTGGTTATTGAGTGTTTTAGAAGATCAGTCAGGCTGCAGTGAGGAGAAAGATGAGAGGAAACCAGTCTGTTTCAGGAGACAGATGAGGAGGAAGATGGTTGGGTGAAAGTGGTAGGTATGAAGTGGCGCTGGGGGTGGAAAACATTGGATGTACTGGCTGAATACCCATGAGATAAAATGGGCAGGATCTGATGATCAGTTACTGTCAAGGAAGAAGAGAGACCTGTGGCTTTCCAGTGAACATACAGTGTTTGGGATATACCCCATCAGGTGATCTTGACCAACTTTCAGAAACTTGTTTTGATCTGCCCAAAGTGTGTGTGTAGCTGTGAAGGAGTAACCTTTCTTCAATGTTTGTGTATACACAACATGAGTTAAAATACTTAAAAGAGCTCAAATCAATTATTTAATCCAACTAGACAAATCTTTGTGGATCAGAAAGGGTGAATAGAGTATAAAGGCTTAACTAGTTCATGCTGTCTAATGTGAACATCAGGATAGCACACTGTAATATATAAAGGTGGGATGCAAGGTGACCTACCTTCCAGTTTGAGTGAGTGGTTTTTCAGTGGATATGCAGTGATTGGGGTATACCCATCAGGTCATCGTGACCAACTTTCAGAAACTTACCGGCTTTGGTCTGCCCAAAGTTATCCCTGTTGTCCCCATGTCATTATGAAAAGAGTCCCCTTCACTCTCAGGTTTGGATGATAAATTATATGGTCATACCACTTCAAGGCCATGTTCAGCCCATTAGATGATCATCTTTTGCTAGCAAAGCTCAAAAACAGATGCGTGTGGCAGAAAGAATCCAGGAGGAACCAGAAGACCTTAATTCTGGCTCCAGCTCAGTCACCACATCGGGGGTCCCTTGGGTAGATTCATTTCACTCTTGTCAGCCTCCATTTCTTCCTAAGGACTGAGATGTTATTTGCTTACCTCACAGGGTTGTTTAGGATTTTTTTTTCATCAACATTTTAATGTAATGTGTTTTGAGAGCTATAACACAAGGCATCATTATCTGCTCACCGTCCTTAATCACAAGATATAGGAAACTTTCCTAAAACATTCTTTTTCTCCATTCTCTCCGTTATTTGAAGCCACTTCCTGTTGTAGACATGTACTCATCTCTTACTTATATCATATATGATCTTTATAACCTGAATCTATATGTAGATAATATAAATACATAAGTTATTATTTTCTCTCTCCCCTTCATGGGGACTTTAAGAAATAACCTGAACTTTGGAGTCAGAAGACCAGAGTTCTAGGCCTGGAGTGGCTGTACTGTGTTTCTTCTGAGCTATTTGTGTTAAGGACAGATGCCCTTGACTTCTTTCTGTCATTTCCTAATTTAGTTGTCTTCTTTCTGCCTCTGTTTTCACATATGTATAATATGTGAAAATCATGCCTATTCTGCTTATAGAAACCAGTGGTTCTGAAGGGTAGGCTGTAAAGAATAGAATAGTTCCAGAAAGAGAAAAAAAGACTTGAAAATAATTGAATTGGAGAAAACAGCAGGAAGAAAGTGGAGTCAGAAATGAATAACAGATGAGTATTATTTGTAGGGGGGCCATGTAATTTATCATCCAAACACCAGAGTAAAATGGGGCGCTCTTTCTGAGACAAAGCAGTCCTAGAAACCAAGCTGTCCCAGGCACATGGGGACCATGCTCAGCGCAGTTATTAGGAGTGGCATGAAGTTTGTTTTGCTTGAAGAGAAACAAGAAGACCTACAATGAATGTTTAACTCTGTACCAGGTGTGGTAGAAAGTGCTTTCTATACTTTGGCTCATTTACTTTGAGTTCACGTAGAGTAGACAGTACTGTTGTCTTCATTTTGCAACTGAAAAAAGCTGAGTCATAGGAGGTTAGGCCTTTGCTCAGGGTTTCTCAGCAATAAGTGTGAACTGAACCTCAGTCCAGGCTGCCTGCCTCTCAGGCCACCTTCTAAATAGCCACACAGCAGTTGTGGGATTTGTTTTTCCTGAGTGTATACTGGTGTATCTATTTTCTCATTGGATTTCCTTCAGATTATTCCCACCTAGTTCTCTAACTTCACTTGAGTTTATAGACTAATAATCATTATTATAACAGAATGATGCTGGACTTCGGGCAGACACCTAAGCAATGTATTTTCTGTAGTTTCTCTTTTTACAGTATATTACATATTTCACCACGAATGTAATGCCAGCATTAGCATAAATCAAAAGAAAGGAAATTTGCCAAATCTGGCCATTTTAAACTGTTTTTTATTTTTCCTTATCTATTTCCAGTTCTTTTACATTTTTTCCAATGAACACTGTCAGTTTGGGCCTATTTCAAAACAACCGGCAACATCTCTTCTTTGAGATCCATAACTTGTTTTAGCTTGGGTGACCAAAGCAAGTGACTGAAAGTGAGCATAGAACAGAAAATAAATAATTGTACTGTTCTGACAGTTAGTTTTGAGTTTTAAGCCACCAAAGTGATATTTCCCCCCAATTAAATCAGCCTTTATTCATTATTCCTACTTAGGTGCAGAGCTGCACAGTGTATATCAAAGTTGGGCAGTTTTGTCGCACTTATGCAGAAACACTGATTGTATCTTTAAACTTTATATTTCCAGAACCTGCTAAGCTCTAATGGGGTGAGCAAGTCACTCTGAGAGGTTTATTTTGATTACTCTTTCTAGAATTAGTGGAACCATTCCCAGTGGAACCTGTGCAGTATGGTCCAACCTGTGAAAATGCCATCTGAGTGGACACTGTAGAACGTAGTTGCCACCTAGTTACTACACAGGGCTCTCGAAGCATGGCTCCTGTTAAGGCCCTCATGATCTGATCAGACCAGTTGATCCCCAGAAGAATTTGGAGCTCCCAGAGCATGAGCTGTGATTCTGTGTTACAATAAGATTTGTTTGTTTGTTTGTTTGTTTCATTTATTAAAAGGCCAGCTGTTTGAATCTATAGATATTCATGGTATAGTGGGTCAAGCACTAGGCCTGGAATAATCTTGAGTGGTTTGCTCTTGGAGCTTTGGTTTGCTCATATGTAAAATTGGGATAATGTTTATGTGATCGACTTTGCAAAGTGGTTAAGAGGTGCAAATAAGATGAGTAGAAGTATTTTATAAACAAGTCACCTTACAAATGAGCAGTGTGTATATGTAAGAGAGATGAAAAAATCGACTAAGAAGCTGTTCTAACGGGAAGGACAGGGAAGGAATTTGGACAGTAACCATGAGATTGGAAAGGGAGGAAGAGAGACCATGGAAGCAAGGCATGTGGGGTATGGCACTGAGTGGTTGCAGGGACTTAAAGAATCAGGAGTTTCAATAATATGACAGGCTTGGGCCACTCAACACACTGAAGAGTCAGATTTAGGGAATATTGACTCAGGTGACAGAGGACCATCCTGGTGGAGCTATAGAACAGGCAGTTTAAAGTAAGAGACTGCAGCTCAGAAAGGAAATGAGGGCTGGAGAAACAGATTTGAGAGTCATTTTCTTACAGCTGATCTTTGAAACCATGAAATCTGACAAGGGAGAATGTGAGATGGGAAGTATATTTTCTTTATGCCAGCTTCCCCCCTTGCCAAACAAACAGAAGAAGAAGTTAGAGTATAAAAATCAGAATTTTAATATCTTGAAAACCAAAGTTAGAGGGAATGTCAATGGGGGTGTTAAAAAGGAGGGATGGGAAAATGGTCAGTAGTGGTGACTCTTCAGAAAGTCTGAGGACAATGAGGGTGGAGAAAAGGTTATTGGTCACTAATGAAGTAGAAGAGGAAGTAAGCTAATATTCCCTCTCTGTAGCTGTCAATGCTTGCGGGTGGAGGTACAGGGCCACAAGCTTTCTAATTCTAAAGGTTGTACTGTATAAAGAATGTATATAGTCTCATTTTCTTTCAGCCAAAGCCAAAAGGAGGAGGTGGTGTTAGTTCCTGCGATTTATTCAGGACCTACTAAATATCAGCACTGTGGTTAGCACTGATGTAATTCTGAATAACCCTGTAGTTATTATTCCTGGTTTACAGGTACTGTCACTCTAAGAGGATTAGTGATTTGCCTGTGGCTCTAAAGCCACTAAGTGGTGTGGATGGAAGTGAAACCCAAGATAGGCTGACTCAAGCCTCTCAAAATTGGAAGCTTTAATGACCTCTGTACACTTTCAGGAGTTGAACACCCTTCTAACCTTATTCCTGCCAAAACAGGCTTTAAGAAATTGACAAAGTGTGGCATTTTGAAAAGTATTTGGTTTGCAGTCCAAAGACTGCAATCAAACCTTGGCTATATAATGTATTTGAGAGTGGTTTTAAATTGTCAAGTACTATGCAAATGTAACATGTGGCCTTTAGTGTGAATTTAAATACCTTCTGTACTGTTCTTTTCATTCTGGGAATTTTAATTATCAACATTCTATTTAATTCATTGAGCATCCTTTGCATGTGAGAGTTTTCCTGGAGGATTTAGGTATGGGTATGTAAGATGTGGAGAAACTCAGGAGGAAATCTTTTGTTTTTTGGAAAAGGAATTGCTAACAGTAAGAACCAGAATACATATTATTTTGCTGGTAGGGCAGAAAGGCCATTCTCTGTATATCTAAAATAACAAGATGAAATAAATAGTTTTGTTCTTAGGGATGAAGAGAATTGCTGATAATGAAACAAAATATCAATAATCTTTGACATGCAGCTTTGGCATTCAAAAACTTTAATCCATCATTTCATTTCTATCTGTAGTATTAGTATACTTAGCAAAGGGGAACGATGTGTTCAGCCTCATATTCTTCTTCTGAGTCATAGCCTAACTTTGGTCAATGGACTGATTCTCATTTTTCATATAGGGAATAAAACATTCTTTATGCCAAAAAGGGAATATATTATCACAAGTAAGGGAAGACTACGAAGGGCCATGAGGTTTGGGAATGAAATTTGCTATGAAATGTATTCTTGAGCCTTCTACACTATTGTGGTAATTCAGTCACCGGCATCATTCCTTTAGGGACTGAAAGGGAAGCTCAGTTATTTAAAAAATAATGAAATAGATAAAAAAAACAAATAAAAAGAGCAAGTATCAGGAAATACCAGCCTGAATATAAAAAACACAAATTGAAAAATGTAAAATTAAATTAAACCATGAGCACCTTTATCCCTGCCCTTATGGATATAACATGGGGTATTATACAATGTGTAGTTTCCATATTTGTAAACAGCAGAAAGCTTAGAAATTTACAATGATTCAGGTTAGAGTACTCACCAGATTCTGCACATTCCACTATTCCCAGAAGTGTGACTTTTCAGGGGCTGAGTGCCACTGGTCCATCATCAGTCTTGCAGGTATGGATTAGCCAACAGGAAATTCGGTAGATCCTCTAAGAGGAATATATTAATAGAAGTTACTTTGTTTTCTAGTGGGCTTTTTAAAAGAAATGTGCACTTTGGAGTTTTTGCTAGTTGAATACTTGTACTAATGTTCCCTGCACATTAATTGCAATACAACGTCAAGAGCAATAAAAATATGTAGGTTTGTCCCACTGTCATTTGAATTGCTCTTTGTTGCACCTTTCTATAGTTGAAGGTTGTTTTTGTCCCAGTGGTGGGCCATAAATCAATGGGATCAAACAACTTGGGAATGGTACTGGAGGTAAAACTAGCCAGAGCCCTTGAATCCTGGGTCAGAACCCAGCCATGCTAGGCAAGAAGGCTCAGTTCCCAGCTGCCTCATGATCCAAAACATGTTTCTATATTTGGCACAATTCCACTTTATTTATTTGTAAAATTGTTCCTATCTTTGAAAGCACTTTAAAAAATAAGCAGTCTCCATTCTGTCTCCTCTTTCCACTCCCCAACACGTGCATCTATAATTACTTGGTTTGGTGTGTATGTTTAATCAGTTTAAATTGAGAAGGTTGCCTAGAGCAGATTTCAATCTAAAGGTGGCATTGAGTACTGGGCAGTTACCGCTGCTGTGTCTACCAAAATGTACCTCTGCCAGAAAAAGGATAGGGCTCACACCAGGGTATTTCCTAAAGAAGCCACTTGACTCAGAGTAGATATTTAATTTCCTTAAAATATTTTTTTGGATCTGAGTCTATGTTCTCTAATAGGGATTTTCTGATGTAATTTCACTTACTTGCTGAGTTTGTTCCAGGATCCAGCTGGCATTATTCTAAATGGCTAAACCTCAAGGAAATAAAATCATTCTGAGTACCATGTCACACCTGACTACTCTGAAGGATAGGCCAGGCCCACGTTTGTTCACATCTTTGTGGGCTCATATGTACATGCAATGCAATTGAATTAATTTTGAAAGAGAAGGGCTTTCAGTTATGGCAATGAAGCCTCTGATCAGAAGTATATATCTTTTGAGTTATTTCCTGGTTAAATTAAAGTTGAAAAAATTTGTTGTAGTACTGATTATTAATTTTAATTTCATTTTCATTTATAACATTAACATAGATTTCCTCAGCTATGTTCACCTCTCACTGACCAGTATTTGAGATATGAAGGTTTGTTTGTTTTTTCCATTCTGTTGGGCCATAATTTCTGAATGGTAAAGAAATAAGAATGTAGAGCTGAACTCTTTCTAAAAGTTTTAAACCAGAGTTTTTGAGTTTACTCCAAAACTCTTACTTCCAGCCCTTGAAACTCTTGGAGCCCTGTAATTTCTTAGCAAAGTTAGGATGACTGCTAAAAACTCCTTTGTGTATTTTGCACAGTGGCAAAGCCATACAAATCAGGGTAATGGGCTGACAATCCAGTGGGAGATTTTCAGTAGGATCATGAGTCCACATTAAGCCCAACAGCCAGCATGCTGAAAGTAAAACAAATGCAGGGAACACAGTAGAGAGATTTTTAATATCTCTCTATATTAAGGCTTTAAAAAATGTATTTTAATCGTGACACAACCATCATACACATATTGTCATCAGCTGGATGGAGTTATCAGATTATAGCCAGAGAATAATCAAAACCAAGGAAGATAAAGAATAAAAAGATTAACGACACAAAGCTAAGATCACTTGATATAGCATTTCACAGTGGGGTTGGTCTTGCCAAAGGAACTACTGTACAAACATTTAAATTGGCTTGCTGAGGTTTCACCTCCTCCTGAAAGGGCCCTGTGGACCCTGTTACCTTTAGTCTCCTCCCTGTCCCTCCTTCATTCCCGAGGATCTAGCCCATACAGGTAATCTTCTGTCTCTAGTATGTTGTGCTCTGATTCAGTGTGTTTATTTCAAAGTTTAAATCTCAGAGGTGACCTTATTTGGGCTTTTCTCACTTCTTGGAAAGCACCAGACATTCACAGTGGGCTTGCTAGGGTCTAAGTTTTTAGTTCCGCTTTTCTGACTACCCAGAGTTGCTGAGGTGCAAATGAGCTACAAAGGAATTCCATCAGCTGGAATGCATTGTGTGCAAATAAAATTCCACATTATTTACCCAGGTTTAGTATTTCTAGTTTTTCAAAGCCAAATTAGGTGTAGTCAGAGTCATTCATTTCATAAATATTTATTGAGCACCTGCTGTATATCAGGCACTGTTCTGGGTGCTTAGAGCATATCATAGAACAAACAAGGACCCTGGCCTCCAGGGAGTTGAAGTCTAGGGGATTGTTTGAGTTTGCTTATCAGGTACACTGAATTACCAACTGCAGTGGGAAGAACTAAATGCGTGGAGAGGTTAAAGTGTCTTGCCTCGCTCTCTCCAGTCTGTGATGGAGCAGTCAATAGAATCTTCTATCTTCTTCATTATATTTCTTTGAATCTGATATAGGGTTCCTGTAGTTCCTTGATAATTTCTGTTAGTATCTAGAACAGGGGTCAGCAAACTGTGGCACGCGAGCCACATGCGGCTGTTTGGGTACAGTCTGTCTCCTGGGTACAGCCAACCCCTGGAAGAGCCGATCCTGTTTTTCACAACAATTTAAAAAGTATTCGAGAGCCATAAATATATTTTTGTATGATCACCAATATGTGAATAATATCCTTTAAAAATTTTATAAACGAAACCGTGATAGTTTTATTTTCATTTTCAATTTTACTTCAGAGCCTGCGGCTCATGAGCTGCAATTTGCTGAACCCTGGTGGCTCTTCCGTTTCAAAAGTTTGCCGACCCCTGATCTAGAAGGAAGAAGCTTCTGCCCAGAGTGATAGATTTACATCGTGACCGTGGTAGTATTGGTATTAGAAGGCAGAAAAAATTTAGATATAACAAATGTTAATATAGGTAAACAAAGAATTTAAATACGAAGAGAGCCACACCTAAAAGGAGGGGATTTTATAGTAACACTGGAAAGGAGCTTCAGTCAGCTTGTTAATGTCGTAATAGTTGTTGACAGAAAAGTTTGAGCAGTCATCACACCAAAACCTGCATCTTCTGTGTGTTTAGTACACACACACACACACACACACACACACACACACACACACACACCTGTGTTTTTCATTCTTACCACATAGTTCTTGATAGTAAAGGCGTAGTGCTGCCTAGGACATTTTTCTCAGACTTTGGCCTGGATAACATATTAATTTGGGATTTTTCTGCCTTCTCCTTTAGAGCTGCTGGAATTGTGGCCGTAAAGCAAGTGAAACCTGCAGCGGCTGTAACACAGCCCGATACTGTGGCTCATTTTGCCAGCACAAAGACTGGGAAAAGCACCACCACATCTGTGGACAGACCCTGCAGGCCCAGCAGCAGGGGGACACACCCGCGGTCAGCTCCTCTGTCACTCCCAACAGTGGGGCTGGGAGCCCGATGGACACACCACCAGCAGCCACCCCGAGGTCAACTACTCCAGGGACCCCTTCCACCATAGAGACAACCCCTCGCTAGATGTGAACTCAAAACTGTCAGAGGAAAGACAATACAACCAACGTGAAACCAATTCCTCATCCTCAGATGCTCAAAGTTGTTTTGTTTGTTTGTTTGTTTGTTTGTTTGTTTATAGATGAACTATCCTATTTCAGTACTTCATCAAGAGAGAACCTAACCATATCTTGAGGCGGTAGTAAAATAGAGGGCCAGTAACGGGTCATAATGACTGATTGTGGATAACAAAGATACCTTTTCCTTAGAGAACTGAAAAGAGAGCAGAGAATATAACATGAAATGATAGATTTCACCTCCTCCCTGTTCTTTTCCAGTAGCTGGGATTTTAAACTAGATGACCTCATTAACCGATGCTTTACCAAACAGCAAACCAAGAGATTGCTAATTGTTGTTGAAAGCAAAATGCTAATATTAAAAGTCACAATGTTCCAGATATATAATAATGGGAAAAAAAAAAGGAGAAACATCCTCAAGGGCATGAACATTGGCTACAGCGGTAGACGTTTTAACAAGAAGATGAATGGCATCCACGGATTGCTAACTGAACTTTGAAGACCTGCTACAAAACACACAAATGTGTAGCATATTTGGAACGAGAAACAGATGTTCGTTTTTTCTTTCCTGTTTCTAAAAAGAAATAATATCCAGGTCAACAGAATGAAAAATGAAAGAATGTTTGCACTGGGATGTATGAATACAGCAGCAAGGAAAAAAAAATGCCATAATACAAAAGGCTCCTTCACACACACACACACACACACACACACACACACACACACACACACACGTTAAGAGACTCAGCCTGCAGTTAATTAGCATTCTGACAGCTTTGACATCAGCCAGCTGCCCTAAATAACCCTTTAACGTTTCTTCACTTTTGTAAGGTTCCACAGAATAAAACATTGGGTCTATTCCAGCTCATTTTATATTGAAAAAT